>NC_134687.1:276471151-276820448 GCF_050947455.1 Rhinoderma darwinii | reverse complement strand
CCTTCCCTTCTGAGCCCTACCGTGTGCCCAAACAGCAGTTTATGACCACATATGGGGTATTGCTGTACACGGGAGAATTTGTCTTACAAATGTTGGGGTGTTTTTTCTCCTTTTAATTTGTAAAGAAAATGAAAAATTTTGAGCTAAAGCTACGTCTTATTTGAAAATAATTCCATTTTTATTTTCGCTGCCCAATTCTAATAAATTATGAAACACATGTGGAGTCAAAATGCTCACTACACCCCTTGATGCCTTCTTTGTGGGTGTAGTTTCCAAAATTGGGTCTCTTTTGGGGTGTTTCCTTTGGCATCACAAAACCTCTTCAAACCTGACATGGTGCCTAAAATATAATCTAATAAAAAGGACCCAAAATCCTCTAGGTGCTCCTTTGCTCCTGAGGCCTGTGCTTCAATCCATAAGCACAATCCACTGTATCGACCAAATTTTACGACCAACATAAAGCCCAATGTGTCACGAGAAAACAATCTCAGAATCGCTTGGATAGGTAAAAGCATTCCGAAGTTATTAGCACATAGTGACATATGTCAGATTTGAAAAATGGGCTCTGAGCCTTAAGGCCCAAAGTAGGCTGCGTCCTTAAGGGGTTAAGGTATTCATTAAGGGGTGTTGTAAGTATTTTGACCCCACAGTTTTTTTTGTAAGAACTCCTGCAAATTTACATTTTTTCACAAATGTGTCATTTTAAAGACCGTTTTTCTGTAAAACGAACATGAAAATTAAGAAACACACCCCAAAATCTATCGTCCTGTTTCTCCTGTGATCAAAAATACCCCCATTGTGGCCCTAATTCACTGCCTGGACACACAGCAGGGCCCAAAATGAAGGGCGTACCCGGTGGCTTTCAGCACATATATTTTTGCTTAAAAATGTTTTAGGCCCCACTGCATATTTGGAGAGGCTTTGAGCTGCCAGAAAGATATAAACTCCTCATAAATTACCCCATTTAGAAAACGAAACCCCGTAATAATTTTCTTCACAAATGTTACTTTCTTGACCATTAGTTTTTTTTTTTACAAAGCAGTGGAGACTAAGGAAATGGACCCCTCGTTTTATCTTGCTATTTCTTCTGTGTTCAGAAATTTCCCCATTGTGGCCCTAATCTGCTCACTGGAAATATGGCTGGGCCTAGAATGGAGGAAGCGCCCTTTGGCTTTCAGGAACGCAAATTAATGAATGCCAGGGCCCCATTTCATGCATGCAAAGGAATTGAGCTGTAATAATGACCGCTCCAAGAAGTGTTCCCACTTAGAAAATGATACCCCATAAGATATTTATCTTGGGTTGTAGTGCACATGTTGATGGCAAAGTTTATTTGGCATTCAATGAAGAACAGCTCAAATGATCGGCCGTCAAAGACGCCTCGCATAATGCGAGGAGGAGGTCGTACCACATCTCTTTAGCCCCATCAATCCCTATATGAGAGAGAAATTTTTGCACAACATAACCGCTTTCTGCCTGGCAAGGTAGGAACCGAAATGTGCCCAAAACAACTAATCACTAGCAAAATAAAGCCCATAGTATATTGATAAGTAACAGATTGCTTATTAGAAATTCATGAAATAAAAGAGAAACATCATGCCGCAATTCTAGCTTGTTCCAAGTGCCATTTTATGCTTGCAGGCGCTTTCAGGTGTTATGCCAAAGAAAAATAATTCTAAGAATTAAAAAAAAAACATCATATTCATCTAGGGGTATGATGAGAATTTACATTTTTAGAGTGGCCAATATGATAATGGAAAAATGGGGTGAAAAAGATCATAATATTAAAAAATAGAAATGTCTGAAGGGACAAAACAGGAGTAGAAATAAATTCGACAGAAAAAAATTATCTATCATTATAATCTAGTGAGGAATGATATATTCGGAAACACTCGTGTATGCACAGCCCTGGTTTGTCATCATTGGTAGCCTGTGTCCCTCCTAATTCCGTTTTTTAAGCACACACGGCACCTCATTTGGGGACCTGTCTTTTTAGCGGTTGGGGGCACTTGGGAAGGGAAATGTTGTCCTGGATTCACCCTGCTGGCCTCACTTGAAGTTGTAGCCCTGGCCTCCCCACCCTGGTGTCTAAAAATTAAGATTTTTATGACTTTTTTCCTGGTAGTTCAGGTAAGGTCCGCAGTTGCCTGCCTTCCGAAAAATGATAAAAGAATTGTAAAGTGCCATTTGCATCAGATGGACTGCCAACTTTTTGTACCAGACCCTAGACTTCATACTGCACTATAAGGCTGCAGCATTTGGTCGGCAAGGTCCGCCCCTCCCATGTTGTTTGGGTTTAGAAATGGTGGCATCTTTCCCACGCACAGGAACAGGGTTGCTTTCATCTGCGTGGATTGATGTTAAGATAAAGACATCTTTTTTTGTCTCTTTATTTAACTACCCTTAAGTTTAACTACCCTTACAAAGGGTTTTCTTTTCACCACCTTAAATTTACCAGTGTCTTTGGAAGGCCTTTTTGGGTCCGTCTAATTGTGCCACAAGCTACAGTTTCTCTAGCCAATAGACATTGAAACAAGGGCACACATGTATAAAAATTATCTATATACTGGTGATGACCCTTGTCCAACTGCGGGTGAATTAGGTCCCAAAGAATTCTGCCACTTACATTAAGCATGGGTGAGCATTCTGGTGGGTTGATCTGGGTGTCTTTTCCCTCGTGTACCCTAAAACGATGGATAAAACCAGTGCTGCTCTCACAAATGTTATATACCTTCGTGCCATATTTGGCCCTCTTGGTGGGTATATATGACAAAATTTGAGCCCACCTTTAAAGGAACAGTGTCACGAAAAAAAATTTTTTTACATCAGTTTGATTTTAGTGTTTAATTAAAAACTTTTATATTTATTTGTGTGTTTGTGTTTTACATTTTTTTATTTTTGAACTTTTTCTTCCCTATGGGGGCTGCCATTTTTTTTTCCATTTCTGTATGTGTCGATTAACGACACATACAGACATGGAATACGGCACATACAGTCCCATAGTGAATGCGAACGGGGCCCGTTCCATCCACTATGCTGTACGCCGTCTGTGTGGGAACGGCGCATTCGCCGCTCCCACACAGTCCAAGTTGAACTGTGCGACGTCCGGCGCCATTTTCCTGTGGACCGGAAGTCGCGGCCGGACAGTAAGATTACTACTTCCGGTCGCGGCTTCCGGACTTGTGCACTTGGAGCGGGAGGTAGCAGACGGAGCGGACGGACCGGAGGGAGCGGCAGCGGCTGGAGCAGTTAAGTTATTTCTGTATATGTAAGTGTTTTACTGTGTGTTTACTAGTGTATGTAAACCTAATACACTGTGTGTTCGCTCAAAAAATGGTGACACACCGTGTAGGAGGTTTGACAGTTCAATCCCCTCGTTTCTCCCGGCACTAGCCAGGATAAAGGAGGAGGAGGAGGAGGAGGAGGAGGGGGGGGGGGGGATGCTGAGAGCTCACTAGAGCGAGTGAGTTTTCTCAAATTTTGCAGCATAAAGCAATGTGGTTGCTTTACCACATGCAATGCTGCAATTTTGGGAATTGCTCCATCTAGTGACCAGCACTGGGAAATATTATAAATTAGAATCTAATTTATTATATTTCCTGACTCGTGAAAAAAATTAAAAAAATTAGAACAATGTTTAATCACCTATACACTAATTGTTTAACTAAAAAAAAAGATACATTTTTTTCTAGCGTCACATTCCCTTTAAATAAAACCAGGGATTCATCCACATCAACATTTTTATCAAGGGTATATGCGTCTGCAAATGTAAAATTTGAAATGATCTGTAAGAGGCCTAATTTTAACCCTTTCATGCCGACAATCTGTACATACACGTCCTTTTCGCACATACCCCGTGCTGCTAGGACGTGTATATACAGATCTCTGTTCCAGCCGGCATAGCGCTGTGAAAAGCTCTCGGATGCCGGCTATGTCAGTGTCTGCGGCTCCCCAGCAACCTGTTCTCTGACTGCCGAACCGATTGGTTCGGCTGCAGAGAATACGATCACCGTCATTAACCGTTTCCTGACTGCCCACAGTAAATTCACGTCGGCGCTTGCTGGGCTCTGTGCAGCGCCGCCGTGAATTCACAGTGGGTGTTAAAAGCGCGATCCGGGTGTCTCAGAGTAGTGCTGACACCCAGATCGCGCTGTCAACCCCTGCCTCTGGTCCCAGAGACATGACCGGGACCTGATTGGTTCAGGCCCAGATCATGTGATCGCAGGGGAATTTTTTTGTAGCAACAAACTGGTAAGTTTGTTGCTACAACAAACTTTCACGAGAACCGATTGCGGGTGCTACGGTCGGTTGCAACGGCCTCCGGTCTGCCATTCACGGAAGCCTATGAGGACCGTCACACTGACGGTTTAGAATACGTTACACTACCTAGGTAGCGTAATGTATTATAGCAGCCATCAGTGCTGCAGGTCTTAAAGTAAAAAAAAAAAGTAATAAAAATAATAAGCCTTTTATTATAGGAAAAAAAATAAACTGTTAAAGTACACATATTTGGTATCACCGCGTTCGTAACGACCCCAACTATAAAACTATAATATTATTTTTCCCGCACGGTAAACACCACAAAAAATAATTAAAAAACAATACTAGCATCACTATTTTTTTGGTCATCACCCCTCCCAAAATATAGAATAGAAAGTGATCAAAAATTTGCATGTACCCCAAAATAATACCAATAAAAACTACAACCTGTCCTGCAAAAAACAAGCCCTTAACACAGCTTTTTTGACTGAAAAATAAAAAAATTATGGCTCTCAGAATATGGTGACACAAAAAAAGAAATAATTTTATAGAAAAGTGATTTTATTGTGCAAACCCCACAAAACATAAAAAAAAACTATATGCATATGGTATCGCCGTAATCTTACCGACCTTCAGAATAAAGTAAAATTTCATTTATAGCGCACAGTGATTACTGTAAAAAAAAAAAGGACATAAAACACTGTCAAAATGTATGTTTTTTTTTTTGTCACTTTGCTTGCCAAAAAATCTAATAAAGTGATCAAAAAATCACATTTACCCTAAAATGGTACCAATGAAAACTACAGATTGTAACGTAACAAATAAGACCTCACACAGCTCCGGTGGAGAAAAAATTAAAAATAGTTCTGGCGCTCAGAATATAGCGACAGAAATTGTGCAAAGTGTCCAAAAGCGGATAAGATTTGGCACCATTTATCAGTTCGACACCTGCCACACATCTATTAATTATTTATTTACCCCCTTATTATACCCTCTTATTATGCCCTGATGTACTCTGCCCAGCTTACATATACCCCCACATTCTAAACTGAAATACCAGCAAAACCCCAAACAGAACTATTACCAAGCAAAATCTGCGCTCCAAAAGCCAAATGGCGCTCCTTCCCTTCTGAGCTCTGCCGTGGGTCCAAACAGCAGTTTATTACCACATATGGGGTATTGCCGTAATCAAGAGAAATAGCTTTACAAGTTTTGGGGTGCTTTTTATTTTTTATTCCTTGTAAAAAGTACATTTTTTTTATATTTTTTCAGAAAAAAAGTAGATTTTCATTTTCACAGACATTTTCCAATAAATATAGCAAAAGAACTGTGGGGTCAAAATGCTAACTATACCCCTAGATAAATTCCTTGAGGTGTGTAGTTTCCAAAACCACTTTTGGGGAGATTCCACTGTTTTGGCACCACAAGACCTCTTCAAACCTGACATGGTGCCTAAAATATATTCTAAAAAAAGGAGACCCCAAAATCCTCTAGGTGCTTCTTTGCTTCTGAGGCCGGTGCTTCAGTCCATTACCACTCTAGGGCCACATGTGGGATATTTCTAAAAACTGCAGAATCTGGGCAATAAATATTGAGTTACATTTTTCGGGTAAAACTTTCTGTGTTACAGAAGAAAATGTGTTACAAATGAATTTCGGCAAAAAAATTAAATTTGTAAATTTCACCTTTTACTTTGCTTTAATTCCTGTGAAACACCTAAAGGGTTAATAAACTTTCTGAATGCTGTTTTGAATACTTTGAGGGGTGCCGTTTTTAAAATGGGGTGATTTATGGGGTCTATGTTGCACCTAAGGCCCTCAAAGCCACTTCAGAACTGAACTGGTCCTTGACAAAATAGCCTTTTGAAATTTTCTTGAAAATGTGAGAAATTGCTGCTAAAGTTCTAAGCCTTGTAACGTCCTAGAAAAATAAAATAATGTTCAAAAAACAATGCAAATATAAAGTAGACATATGGAGGATGTTAAAGAGGCTCTGTCACCAGATTTTGCAACCCCTGTCTCCTATTGCAGCAGATCGGCGCTGCAATGTAGATAAGAGTAACGTTTTTTGTTTTTTTTTAAAACGAGCATTTTTGGCCAAGTTATGACCATTTTTATATTTATGTAAATGAGGCTTTCTAAAGTACAACTGGGCGTGTATTGTGTATGTACATCTGGGCGTTTTTACTTCTTTTACTAGCTGGGCGTTGTGAATAGAAGTGTATGATGCTGACGAATCAGCATCATCCACTTCTCTTCACAACGCCCAGCTTCTGGCAGTACACAGACACACAGCGTGTTCTCGAGAGATCACGCTTTGACGTCACTCACTTCCTGCCCCAGGTCCTGCATCGTGTCGGACGAGCGAGGACACATCGGCACAAGAGGCTACAGTTGATTCTGCAGCAGCATCAGCGTTTGCAGGTAAGTAGCTACATCGACTTACCTGCAAACGCCGATGCTGCTGCAGAATCAAATGTAGCCTCTGGTGCCGATGTGTCCTCGCTCGTCCGACACGATGCAGGACCTGGGGCAGGAAGTGAGTGACGTCACAGCGTGATCTCTCGAGAACACGCTGTGTGTCTGTGCACTGCCAGAAGCTGGGCGTTGTGAAGAGAAGTGGATGATGCTGATTCGTCAGCATCATACACTTCTATTCATAACGCCCAGCTAGTAAAAGAAGTAAAAACGCCCAGATGTACATACACAATACACGCCCAGTTGTACTTTAGAAAGCCTCATTTGCATAAATATTAAAATGGTCATAACTTGGCCAAAAATGCTCGTTTAAAAAAACCAAACAAACACGTTACTCTTATCTACATTGCAGCGCCGATCTGCTGCAATAGGAGATAGGGGTTGCAAAATCTGGTGACAGAGCCTCTTTAATAAGCAACAATTTTGTGTGGTATTACTATCTGTTTTACAAGTAGATTACATTTAAAATTAGAAAAATTATAATTTTTGCAAATTTTCTTTAAATGTTGGTGTTTTTCACAAATAAGCTATGAATTTATTGACCAAATTTTTCCACTAACCTAAAGTACAATATGTCCCGACAAAACAATCTCTGAATCGCTTGGATAGGCAAAAGCATTCCAGAGTTATTACCACATAAAATGACACGTCCGATTTGAAAAAATGGGGCTGGTCATTGAGACATCGATGACCCTTGGTCCTGAAAGGGTTAAATAGCCTATCATGGCTGGGGTCACTTGCTGGGGGGCATTGTGCATTATCACAGTAATGTATAAACCTCATTATGGCCTCAAAACGCTTACGCTTCATCACTGCACGATACAGAGGCGTATCGTACAGTACATCCGTCGACCAGTATGATTTTATAGTTGGCTGTTTTACAAAGCCTGTGTTCAATAGTAGTCCCCAATATTTCAGCATTTCTGCTTTGTCAACTGACTTCCAGTTGTTTTACCTGGCATAAAATGAATTGGGGTGAGTTGAAATAAAATGGTTGGCATATAAATTAGTTTGAACTACTATTAGATCAATTAAATCTTCTTAAAATAATAATAATAATAAAAAAAAAATAAAAAAAAAATCTCCCTCGCGATATCCAATGGTGTTAAAATTTGTGCCTGTGGCAGATATCAAATCAGGAATTTGGAGAATAAATGTGGCTGCAGACTACCAATCAGGGTCACTAGCATTTGTGCTGGGCTGACTTTCACTAGTCCTGCTCCGCTGTGCTTGGGGCTCATCACTGTCGCTACTAGAAATGATGATAATAAAAACTGCTCCTCACTTTCGCTTGCGGTGTCTGTATCAGAACAGATCATCGCATACACTTCCTCTGCTGTAAATGTCCAGTGAGCCACTATTGTAGCTCTAATATATTTATATATATTTTTAACACACACTACGTATTGTGTAACGACTACTATAAACTACGTACCTTATTATCCCTACACCTATCTAATGCAAATTGATGCCCAATCCCTAACGCTACCTATAACACACAGATTTATTTTCTAGATTATTTTTTTTATATAAGAATTGTTTTACACTAAACAATTCTTAAACATTTTTAGATTATTTTTTTTATACAACAAAAATTAAAAGTACGCTAAGTAACGCTCTAAACCTGCCGCTACCTAACGCTACCTAAACGCTAAATATATATATATATATATATATATATATATATATATTATTTTTATTACAATTTTTTTTATAAAACAAAAAGGAAACAAAATGAAATGGGTGGATAAGGGGATTGGTGGGGTCACAGGGACACTGGGGAGGCAGTGTAGGCGTTACATTTTTCTGTTTTTTTTTTTTTTTTACTTTTAGATGATGACTGAAGGATCAAGCAGCGCACCACTTACAGGACTGAGGAGATCCGAGCCGAACACCGGCTTTTCCTCCTGCCCCCACTACGTTCAGTACTATGATTGGTCAGTGACTGACCAATCATAGCATTCATGGGGCTGGGACCGTCGTGATTGGTCCCTCGACGTCTGACAGGACTGATCAGCTGTCTGTGACAGTTTGAAATACTGACAAAAATGAACGTCCTGGTGCGGGAACTAGCATGACGTTAATTTTCGTCATAGGTCGGGAAAGAGTTAAATACCAGTAAAACCCCAAACAAAAACAATCTGCACTCCAAAAGCCAAAGGTGGTCCTTTCGAGCCTGGCAGTGTGCTCACACAGCAGTTTGACAACGTATGGGGTATTACCGTACTCTGGAGAACCCGCTTAACAATTTATGGGGTGTGTTTCTCCAGTGCCACAAGCTGGGCACAATATATCTGCCACTGAAATGACATATCTGTGGAGTAGTTGCAGTTTTCATTTTGCAACATCCATTGAGCACTAATTTTTGGAAAACACCTATGGGGTCAAAATGATTACTACACCCCTGGATTTCTTTTCTTATTTTACCCTAGAGCGTTTGCAATTGTGGGTAATACTGTGTAAATCACCAAACTAGGAACATTGTCGTATGTGCAGGCAAAAAATTTGGGCCACATGTAGGGTGTTTGTAAAACTGGGAAACACAGCATAATAATTAAAGAGCTGTCTTATCGTTGTGGCACATGCTGGGCATAACATATTGGCCACTGAAGGGGCATATCTGTGGAAAAAATAAAATTTCCTCTGCAGAATCAACCTCACATTAATTTTTGGAAAATACATATGGGGTTAAAATGCTCAATACTCCTGTATAAGAATTCGGTGAGGGGTGTAGTTTCCAAAACGGGGTTACTTCCCAGGAGTTTCCTAAAACCATTTCAGCAAAATCTGCACTCTAAAAAACAAACTGCGCTTCTTTCCTTCTGAGCCTTACCGTTTGCCCAAACAGCTGACCATATATGGAGTATTACCTTAATTTAGAGAAATTGCAAAATAAACGGTTGTGTTCTTCTCTTATTTCATGTGAAAATGAACAATTTTGAACTAAAATCACATATCATTGGAAAAAATTAAATTTTTAGTTTTCACGACCTAATTTTGCTGGGGTCATCTCTAAGGGTTTTTACTGTACTGGTACTTTAGGAGCTCTGCAATATGGCATCAAGAAACCATTCTGACAGAATCTGCACTCCAAAAGCCAAATGTCGATCGTTGTCTTCTGAACCCTGCCGTGTGCAGAACAGCAGTTTCTAACCACATATAGGGTATTGCCTTACTCGGGAGAAATTGCGTAAATCATTTTGGGCTGCTTTTTCTTTTGCATTCCTTGTATAAATGAATAGTTTTGAGCAAAAACTATATATTAGGCTGTGTTCACATCAGCGTTGCCCTTCCGTTTAGGGGTTCCGTCTGAGGTTTCTGTTGGGTTAACCCCTCAACAGAAAGGCAAAATGAAACCTTCGCTTCAGTTTCCCTCACCATTGATCTCAATGGTGACGGAAACGTTGCTAAAGGTTTCCGTTTGTCACCGTTGTGACAGGGTTCTGTTCTTCTGACAGAATCAATAGCGCAATTGACTTTCCGTTGAGGGGTTAACCCGACGTAAACCTCAGATGGAACCCCTTAGCGGAAAGGAACGCTGATGTGAAAGGGCCCTTACTGGAAAATTTTAATTTTTATGGCCTAATGTTAATAAATTCTATAAAAAACACCGGTGGGGTCAAAATGCTCACTACACCCCAAGACTAATTTTATTTGAGGTGTTTAGTTTCAAAATTGGGGACTCTTTCAAGGTGTCTACTATGTTTGGCACCTCGTTGCCTCTGCAAACCTATAATGTTGCCTAGAAAACATTTTAATAAAAAAGACGCCTGCTCCTGAGGCCTGTATTTCAAGAAAGTAGCACACTAGAGGTACTTTTTATCAAATTTTGGTAAAAATGTAAAAACTGCTATAATGTCGTAAAAAATATATAACTTTCTAAAAAATAAAATAAAATTGTAAAAAAAGATGCCTACATAAAGACATATGGTAAACGTTATTTATTTAATAATTTGTATGGTATCATTATACATTTTAGAAGCAGATTTCAAATTCAAATTTTTTTACATTTTATTTAAATTTCAGATTCTTTTTCTAAATAAAGAGAAAACATAAAAACTAAAATTTACCAATAAAGTATGTGTCATGATAAAACAATCTCAGAATCACTTGGATGACAAAAAGCTTTCTAAAGTTAGTACCACATAACGTGTGACACATGTCAGATTCGAAAAATGGGCTGTGTCCTTTAGTCCAAAATAGGTCGCATCCTCAAGGGGTTAAAGAGGTTCTGTCACCACATTATAAGTGGCCTATATTGTACATGATGTGATCGGCGCTGTAATGTAGATTACAGCAGTGTTTTTTTATTTAGAAAAACGATAATTTTTGACGGAGCTATGACCTATATTAGCTTTATGCTAATGAGTTTCTCAATGGATAACTGGGCGTGTTTTCCTTTTGGCCAAGTGGGCGTTGTACAGAGGCGTGTATGACACTGACCAATCCGCGTCATACACTTCTCTCCATTCAGTTACACTGCACATAGCGATATAGCTATATCGCTATGTGCAGCCACATAAACACACTATAACATTACTGCAGTGTCCTGACAATGAATAGACATTACCTCCAGCCAGGACGGGATGTGTATTCAGAATCCTGACCACTTCTCTGCACTTCTCTGTGATTTACAGCACAGCGAGATCTCGCTGTAAATAACAGTTTACAGCGTAATCTCGCAAGACTACGCCTGCTATGCTGTAAATCACAGAGAAGTTCAGAGAAGTAGTCAGGATTCTGAATACACATCACGTCCTGGCTGGAGGTAATGTATATTCACTGTCCGGACACTTGAGTATCGTTAGTTTATGTGTATGTGGCTGCATATAGTGTTCTAGTAAGAACATTATTGCAGCGTAAATGAAAGGAGAGAAGTGTATGACTCTGATTGGTCAGCGTCATACACTTCTCTCCACAACGCCCACTTGGTCAAAAAGTAAAACACGCCCAGTTGTCCATTGAGAAACTCATTAGCATAAAGCTAATATAAGTCATAACTCAGTCAAAAATGATCGTTTTTCTAAATAAAAAACACTGCTGTAATCTACATTTCAGCGCCGATCATATCATGTACAATATAGGCCACTTATAATGTGGTGACAGAGCCTCTTTAACAAACGACTTAATCAAGAACAAAGAAATGTATCCTTTTTTTTTTATAAAGGGAATGTCGGTAGAACAAATGTTTTACTTGAGCTCATTAAGTAATTTTCTCTTCTAACGAAAATGTCAACATTTAAACAATTTTTGTCCCCTAGACCATAGAGTTTGACGAGGGAGCTGGTGCAGTTCTACGAATTCAGCCTCTACGGACGCCACGAGATGAAAATGTGTATGAATGCGTTGCTCTGAACATTCTTGGTGAATCTACAGTCAGTGCCAAACTTACTGTCTTGAGAGGTAAAGAAACCGCATATGACTGATAATATTGCTTTCTAGTTTGTGGGAATATTATCTGAAAACGTGTTTATTTTTTTTAATAAAAATGTGTATACGTATGTTTGGTGCAACTTTCTTATTCCATTTTTTTAAAATAATTTTTTCTTTTTGAGATACAGCTGCTTTGCATCCTGTATACAGAGCAGCTGTATCATGCACTAAAACTTGTATCTGTCAGATTAGCGGGACTGACGGGTTCAGTGAAAGCGGGTCCTTCGTATCTCTGAAACACAGGATTGAGTGGTTACCGATTTACCGCGAAGTTCATAACTTACATGTGATCAATAACAGGTTGATCCTGCATGGCAGAAATACGGAAGCCCAGTTGACACTGAACCAGTCAGTGCCGCTGACCTGATGAATTCGGGTCTCGGCGCAAGATACAGCTGCTCTTTATACAGGATATAAAGCAGCTGTATCTCAAAAAGAAAAAATAATTTTTAATAAAATGGAATAAGAAAGTTGCACCCAACACACTGATACATATTTTTATTTAATAAAAAACTTTTTCAAAGGTGTACATAGGTTTTAATTCGCATATGCCTGTCCTAAATACCGATTACCCTGAAATCATACTGATTGTTTGTAAATCGTTTTCACAATGTTCAAAGACAATAAAAAAAATACAGTTGTATCGAGTGAAATATTCCCTATTAGGGGCCCCCCTTTATGTGCCAAATCGGACAGCCGCTTAGTAAGAGCAGCTCCCGCTTTGGTGGACCCGGCTTGTCAACACATTACATGGACAGCCATACGTTCACTTTCAGCAGCTGCAGGGAAAATGTGTTGTTGGCCGTAGCTGCCCCAAGCAATAATAGCTGATTGCCGGGCAGAGATGGAATAGTGAAGCTGGAACCTTTCTAAAAAGGGATTGTCTATAAAACAACCCTCGGGCACTACCTTGCTACTTTCTGATATTATCAAGGCAGTCCACTGTGTTTCAGAGAGTTATGGCTCATGCACATGGCCATATTACAGGTATGTACCAGAGATGTATATTTAGTTCATAATACTAAGCCTATTACAAGCCTATTAGGCTCCGTCGACGGAGCCTAATAGGCTTGCTGTCAGTATATAACTGACAGGTCTACTACACTGCACTATGTAGGAAGTGCAGTGTATTAGAATAGCGATCAGGGCTTGATGCCTTCAAGCCCCCTAGTGGGACAAAAAAAGGTTAAAAAAAGGTTTGTAAAAAAGTATAAAAATAAAAGTTTCAAGATAAAAAAACAACAACCGCCTTTTTTAGGAAAAAACTGAAAACATTAAAAAAGTATACATATTTGATATCGCCGTGTCTGTAATGACCCAAACAAATGATCAAATAAAATAAAAAACAATTCTAGTCGCTGTTTTTTTAGGTCACCACCACTCCCAAAACATCGATCAAAAAGTCGCATGTACCCCAAAATTGTACCAATAAAAATTACAGCCCGTCCCGCAAAAAAACAAGACCTCCCACAGCTTTTTTGACTGGGCAAATAAAAGTTATGGCTCTCAATATGGTGACACAAAAAAAGAAATGATTAAAAAAAAAAATCATTGCCCAAACACAGTAAAACACAAAAAAAATGACAGTACATATGGTATCGCTGTAATCATATTGACCCTCTGAATAAAGTAAAAATGTTTATAGCGCACAGTGAACACTGAAAAAAAACAAAAAAAGAGACCATAGCACATTTGCTGGTTTTTGGTCGCCTTGCTTGCCAAAAAAAAGGAATAAAATGTACCCCAAACGATCTAGAAGCCAAATGGCGCTCCCTCCCTTCTGAGCCCTACAACATGCCCAAACAGCAGTTTACTCCCACATATATGGCATTCCCATATCCGGGTGAACCCACTTTACAGTTTGAAGTATTTGTCTGCAGTGACACAAACTGGGCACAACATATTGTGCACTAAAATGGAATATCAGTGGAAAATTGCAATTTTCACTTTGCACCATCCGCTGCGCTTTCATTTCTAATAGAACCTGTGGGTCAAAATTCTTACGACACCCCTTAAAAATGCCTTGAGGGGTGCAGTTTCCAAAATGGGGGTCACTACTTGGGGGTTTGTTTTACTCTTTGACCTCAGAGCCATGCAATTGTGGGCCAATGCTACGAAAATCACCAAAATAGGCCTTAAATACTCTTTCAATCCTAAGCCCTGACATATGTCCAGGCAAATGACAAATGCCTTGAGGGTTGTAGTCTCCAAAATGGGGTCACTTCTCAGGGTTTTCCACTGTACTCTGGTACCTAGGGGCGCTCTACAAATGCGACATGGCACTCGAAAACCAATCCAGCAAAATCTGCGCTCTAAAAGCTAAATGCCGCTCCTTCCAATTTGAGCTCTCCCATGTGCCCAAACAGCAGTTTAGAACCACACATGGGTTATTGCCATACTCCGGAGAAATTTAGTAACAAATTGTGTGCTGTTTTTTCTCCTATTACTCCTTGTGAAAAGAAAAAATTCGGAGAAAATCGACATATTTTTTTGAAAAACGAAATTTTTCATTTCCACTGCCTGATTCTAATAAAATCTATGAAACACCTGTGGGGTTAAAATGCTCACTATACACCTAGATGAATGTCCTCAGGGGTGTAGTTTCCAAAATGGAGTCACTTTTAGGGTGTTTCCTCTGTACTAGTACCTCAGGGGCTCTGCAAATGCGACATGGCGCAAAAAAACAATCAAGAAAGTTCACATGCCAAATACTGCTCCTTCCTTTCTGAGCACTGCTGTGTATCGAAACAGCAGTTATGACCACATATAGGGTATCGCCGCAAAAATAGCTTTAGAAGCGTTGGGGTGCTTTTTCTCCATCATTCCTTGTGAAAATTAAAACATTCAACATTTTATGGGAAAAAAAATTTGATTTTCAATTTCATGTCCTAATTCTGCTAAATTCAGCAAAAAACCTGTGGGTTGAAAAATTTTCACTATTCCCCTTGATAAATTTCTTGAGGGGTGTAATTTGCCTCATGGGGTCACTCTTGTGGGGTTTCCACTGTTTTGGTCCCTCAGGGGCTTTGCATATGCGACATGGCGCCGAAAACCAGTACAGCAAAATTTGAGCTCAAAGTCCAATGGTGCTCCTGACTTTCTAAGCCCTGGGTCCAAAAAGCAGTTTATTACCACATATGTGGTATTGCCGGGCTCAGAAGAGTTTGCTTTACAATGGTTGGGGTGCTTTTTCTCCTTTTATCTATTGTAAAAATGAAAAAATTTGAGAAAACAACATTTTATTAGAAAAAAAAATAGATTTTCATTTTCACTGCCTAATTCCAATAAATTCAGCAAAAAAACATGTGGGGTCAAAATGCTTACTATACCCCTAGATGAATTTCTTGTGGGTTGTAGTTTGCCAAATGGTGTCTTTTTGTGGGTGGTTCCACTGTTTTGGCACCACAAGAAAGTGAAGTCAGGTGATCCTGCTGGACCGGAATATGAGGTCAGGGTCAACCCCAGAGCCAGAGTCCCACTAGTATAGGCTCTGCTCCGGAACTCTGGGGAAGCCCTGAAATCACTGTCCATATAAGGACAGTAATGTCAGGGGCAAGCCCAGAGCCGGAGTCCCGTCCTGGGACTCCCATCTGTGCTCCTGACATCACTGTCCATATATAGACCGTGGTGTCAGGGGTTTTCCCAGCCGGAGTCCTGGAGCAGAGCTGCGTCTAGCACTCTGACTGGGATTCCAGCTCTGCTCCTGACATCACTGTGATGTGTGATGTCAGGGGCTTCCTCCGAGCAGGAGTCCCGGAGTAGAGCGCTAGTATAATCTCTGCTCTGGGACGTCCTGAAGGAGAGCCGGCTCCCTCCTCTCCCGAGGGCGCTACGGTGCCCCGCAGGCCGCATATGGCAGCCTCAGGGAATGCATGCGGCCCATGTGTTTGAAACCCCTGATCTAACGGATAGTAGTATGAATAAAAATGGTTTTGGTGCTAATATTCTAACATAGACTGGTTTTCTCAATATTTAATGATCTTTTTGTACAGAGGACCAACTGCCCCCTGGCTTTCCAAACATTGATATGGGACCACAGCTCAAGGTTGTAGAGCGTACAAGAACAGCTACTATGTTGTGTGCAGCCAGTGGAAATCCAGATCCAGAAATAACCTGGTTCAAAGACTTTCTCCCGGTAGATCCTGCATCTAGTAGCGGAAGAATCAAACAACTAAGATCGGGTAAGCGGAAAAATAGTACTAGGAATGCAGAATAGAACAGACAATGTTGAATTCTAAACAATGCATATCTATTCCTTTATCTAACCTTATAATTTAGTAGATAGTTGTTCTTATTGGCTGTATGTTCTTTCAATACTCTCTATATATTAATTTGTAATAAAAGAAAATACATAATTGAATAAAAATTATAGTAATCTCAAATTGTTAATGTCGAAATGATTATTATTTTTTTACTATGATCGCTCTCTGATTTGATCAACATTGATATCCTACAAGCTTCTCCGATAAGCCTAATTTATTTGTCAATGTAATACTTCTAGTACAGTGGTTCCTCAAGTCACAATAGCACCAGATTATATTATTCTCAATTTACAATGTTCTTTCCTGGATCATTTTAACTTGAAACCACATTCAATTTACAATGCCACAGACCTGCATGCGATTGGCTAGGAGATTCAGCCTATTGGCATGGGCATTTTACTGATAAAACTGCAAATTAGAGCATCACATTGCAAGCAAGTAGAGTCAATCAGTGGTAGCTTTTTTTTTTTTTTACTGTAGTGCATGGCTGTGTTTATAGCGCCTATCTGCAATACAGTACTCTGTACTTGTACTACATGTACTATACTACTCTGTACTTGTACTACATGTACTATACTACTCTGTAATTGTACTACATGTACTGTACTACTCTGTACTTGTACTACATGTACTATACTACTCTGTACTTGTACTACATGTACTGTACTGCTCTCGACCTGTATTACGTGTGCTGTTCTGCTCTCTACCTGTATTACGTGTGCTGTTCTGCTCTCTACCTGTACTACGTGTGCTGTTCTGCTCTCTACCTGTACTACGTGTGCTGTTCTGCTCTCTACCTGTACTACGTGTGCTGTTCTGCTCTCTACCTGTACTACGTGTGCTGTTCTGCTCTCTACCTGTACTACGTGTGCTGTTCTGCTCTCTACCTGTACTACGTGTGCTGTTCTGCTCTCTACCTGTACTACGTGTGCTGCTCTGCTCTCTACCTGTACTACGTGTGCTGCTCTGCTCTCTACCTGTACTACGTGTGCTGCTCTGCTCTCTACCTGTACTACGTGTGCTGCTCTGCTCTCTACCTGTACTACGTGTGCTGCTCTGCTCTCTACCTGTACTACGTGTGCTGCTCTGCTCTCTACCTGTACTACGTGTGCTGCTCTGCTCTCTACCTGTACTACGTGTGCTGCTCTGCTCTCTACCTGTACTACGTGTGCTGCTCTGCTCTCTACCTGTACTACGTGTGCTGCTCTGCTCTCTACCTGTACTACGTGTGCTGCTCTGCTCTCTACCTGTACTACGTGTGCTGCTCTGCTCTCTACCTGTACTACGTGTGCTGCTCTGCTCTCTACCTGTACTACGTGTGCTGCTCTGCTCTCTACCTGTACTACGTGTGCTGCTCTGCTCTCTACCTGTACTACGTGTGCTGCTCTGCTCTCTACCTGTACTACGTGTGCTGCTCTGCTCTCTACCTGTACTACGTGTGCTGCTCTGCTCTCTACCTGTACTACGTGTGCTGCTCTGCTTTCTCTGTGCTACATGTGCTTTATTTCTCCCTACCTGTGCTGCATATACTGTACTGCTTTCTACTTGTACAACATGGTTTTTACTACTCTCTACCTGTGCTGCACATACTGTACTGCTTTCTACCTGTACTACATGTACTGTGCTGTACGCCACCTGTACTACATGTTCTTTACTTCTCTCTACCTGTACTAATGTGCTACATGTACTGTACTGCTCTTTACTTGCACTACATGTGCTGTACTTCTCTCTACCTGTTCTACATGTGTTATACTACTCTCTACATGTGCTAAATGTACGGTACTGCTATCTACCTGGACTACGTGTACTGTACTGCTGTCTACATGTACTGTACTGCTCTCTACCTGTGCTACATGTGCTGTACAGCTCTCTACTTGTACTACATGTACTGTACAGCTCTCTACTTGTACTACGTGTACTGTACAGCTCTCTACCTGTACTACGTGTACTGGGCTGCTCTCAACCTGTACTACGTGTACTGGGCTGCTCTCTACCTGTACTAAGTGTACTGGGCTGCTCTCTACCTGTACTACGTGTACTGGGCTGCTCTCTACCTGTACTACGTGTACTGGGCTGCTCTCTACCTGTACTACGTGTACTGGGCTGCTCACTACCTGTACTGGGCTGCTCACTACCTGTACTGGGCTGCTCACTACCTGTACTGGGCTGCTCACTACCTGTACTGGGCTGCTCACTACCTGTACTGGGCTGCTCACTACCTGTACTGGGCTGCTCACTACCTGTACTGGGCTGCTCACTACCTGTACTGGGCTGCTCACTACCTGTACTGGGCTGCTCACTACCTGTACTGGGCTGCTCACTACCTGTACTGGGCTGCTCACTACCTGTACTGGGCTGCTCACTACCTGTACTGGGCTGCTCACTACCTGTACTGGGCTGCTCACTACCTGTACTGGGCTGCTCACTACCTGTACTGGGCTGCTCACTACCTGTACTGGGCTGCTCACTACCTGTACTGGGCTGCTCTCTACCTGTACTGGGCTGCTCTCTACCTGTACTGGGCTGCTCTCTACCTGTACTGGGCTGCTCTCTACCTGTACTGGGCTGCTCTCTACCTGTACTGGGCTGCTCTCTACCTGTACTGGGCTGCTCTCTACCTGTACTGGGCTGCTCTCTACCTGTACTGGGCTGCTCTCTACCTGTACTGGGCTGCTCTCTACCTGTACTGGGCTGCTCTCTACCTGTACTGGGCTGCTCTCTACCTGTACTGGGCTGCTCTCTACCTGTACTGGGCTGCTCTCTACCTGTACTGGGCTGCTCTCTACCTGTACTGGGCTGCTCTCTACCTGTACTGGGCTGCTCTCTACCTGTACTGGGCTGCTCTCTACCTGTACTGGGCTGCTCTCTACCTGTACTGGGCTGCTCTCTACCTGCGCTGCGTGTACTGGGCTGCTCTCTACCTGCGCTACGTGTACTGGGCTGCGCTCTACCTGCGCTACGTGTACTGGGCTGCGCTCTACCTGCGCTACGTGTACTGGGCTGCGCTACGTGTACTGGGCTGCGCTCTACCTGCGCTACGTGTACTGGGCTGCGCTCTACCTGCGCTACGTGTACTGGGCTGCGCTCTACCTGCGCTACGTGTACTGGGCTGCGCTCTACCTGCGCTACGTGTACTGGGCTGCGCTCTACCTGCGCTACGTGTACTGGGCTGCGCTCTACCTGCGCTACGTGTACTGGGCTGCGCTCTACCTGCGCTACGTGTACTGGGCTGCGCTCTACCTGCGCTACGTGTACTGGGCTGCGCTCTACCTGCGCTACGTGTACTGGGCTGCGCTCTACCTGCGCTACGTGTACTGGGCTGCGCTCTACCTGCGCTACGTGTACTGGGCTGCGCTCTACCTGCGCTACGTGTACTGGGCTGCGCTCTACCTGCGCTACGTGTACTGGGCTGCGCTCTACCTGCGCTACGTGTACTGGGCTGCGCTCTACCTGCGCTACGTGTACTGGGCTGCGCTCTACCTGCGCTACGTGTACTGGGCTGCGCTCTACCTGCGCTACGTGTACTGGGCTGCGCTCTACCTGCGCTACGTGTACTGGGCTGCGCTCTACCTGCGCTACGTGTACTGGGCTGCGCTCTACCTGCGCTACGTGTACTGGGCTGCGCTCTACCTGCGCTACGTGTACTGGGCTGCGCTCTACCTGCGCTACGTGTACTGGGCTGCGCTCTACCTGCGCTACGTGTACTGGGCTGCGCTCTACCTGCGCTACGTGTACTGTGCTGCGCTCTACCTGCGATACATGTACTGCTCTCTACCCGTACTACATGTACTGGGCTGCTCTCTACCCGCACTACATGTTCTGTGCTGCTATCTACCCGTATAACATGTATTGTACTACTCTCTACCTGTATAACATGTATTGTACTACTCTCTACCTTTGATACACGTACTGTACTGCTCTTTACCTGTACAAGGACCAGAAGCTCCTTTGGACACCAGGTGATGGCGGCTCCATTTTATTATAACTGTATACTGTACAGGACCCTGTAGAAGCTTTTGCCCTTTACATAAAGTGACTCTCCAGCTTCCAGCAGCTTTTTCAGACCTCTTGGAGGCTTGGGAACCAATTACTAGTTTTCGGTAGATTATAGTCTCAATTGACAATAACTGCAAGTCTTCCCAGAACAAATTCATATAGTAAAATGAGGGACCACTGTCTGTATAATATATATTTGCATGTATGTCATCTTTAGTCTGGAGATTTTGTATCTCCGTGTCTGAATGCTTTTGGATTTGTATAAATGTGTTTCCTAGGACATTAGAACATGGCGGTGAATCTACAGTAATACGCCAAACTGTAGAAAAACAGACATGTACCGCACATCTACTATATATGTAAATTTTGCTTCAGCAGCAATAATGTAAACCTAAACATGAGGTTATTTTTTTTAAACATTTTTATCAAACTGCATAAGCCCACTTGCCACTTCACGGCGACCTCTTTTAAGTGGGTCCCCACTCTTTTGTGCTGTATCTCATTGCAACTAATGCCGCCACAACAATGCACATGCGGGAGGTGCAACTCGGGATCCCAACGGCACTCATGCTGCCAGGCTAAGCCACCTTGGCTCTGGTTGTAATTCGATACTACACCTAATAGAGTGGGGACCCACTTAAAAGAGGTTGCTGTGAAGCGGCAAGTTTGATCAAAATGTAAACCAAGGACCTTATGTTTATAAATTTTGTTCAGGCCTCGTTAACATCTGCGTTGTAGTCAATGGGCTTCGTTGGGTACCGGTGGTGTCCGTCGTACAACTCAACCGGCGCTTCTGGTATTTCCGTTCTGCTGCTCTGGAGGAGCAGAACATTGTAAATACCAATGCAGATGTGTACCAGGCCTTAGCAGGAGTAGATCAATGTATATAAAGTGAATGTGCACTCCATGGCTGTTTTTCTACAGTTTGGCTAATGTACAGTAATGATGATTATTAGTCATGCAAATGTTCTTGTCCTGAAGAATGATGACCCAGACTCCAAGAGAAAAGTCTGGGAGCCAGGATTTTTTAAAAGCATATTCGCATTTTGTAAGAATATTTGCATAGATAAGACACCCATGAGCCCTGACAGGTCCGCTTTAAAAAAGTGCAAGCTCACATCAAAGGCCTTTCCTTATGCCGGCTCCATTTATTATGAATTATATTTCAATGTCATTTTAAATGCTTTCTCTATTGTTAAAATAATTTAGCAAACTTTACTTATTGTACACTTTTCCACATCTGGATTTCTGGTTTATGCTTTCCTTCTGTTTTTTCTTCCCCTTAATTAATATTTTCTCCTAAGGTGGACCCAAACCAGTGTATGTGTAAAATATACAAATGCAATGTATACATGTCTTTTGTGCAGTATTATCCATGTAGTATGGGTTAAGGCTATGTTTTCCTCAGCGTTGGAGGCTCCCTTAGGAGCCTCCATCGCAGATCCGGTGAGAAATGGCAGAAAAAATAGTGCAGACTAGTTTTTCCAGTAAAACTACGGACAGCATGACGGAAACATGGTGGAACGCATTAATGTTAACATTGGTGTCCATCATGCGACAGATCCATCTACCGTTATTATTGCTCTATTTCTATGACCGAGTAGAAGAACGGAAATGGCAACACACATGTGAACAGAGCCTTAGATGCAAAAAGGTGACCATATTTAATGTAAATATTAAAATTTTATATCTCATGTCGATATTTCTCACAAATTACAATAACTTATTGTGCATTTAAAAAATATAAGAAAATTAGTAAATCTGATCAAATTTGCACTTCTCAGAACCAGTTAAAGCTTGGGATAATATGCTTGTGCAGGTGCTAAAATACAAGAATGTAGAAGATATGTATACACATTTAGAAACCTTTTTATTGAATAGTCTATGTACAGGGAAATCTTTTATACATAGCTGATAATGATAAAGTAACTATTGTCCAGAAGCCGCTAGCATTCATTACTTTAGAAGTGGAGTTGATAATGGTAGAAAGAAATCCAATTCTATATTACATTAAAGTAAGGGACGATAACGTTAAAGCGTATATTGAAGTGACAGATCCGCTTTAAAATCATTCATATATTTAAATGAATAAAAAAAATAAACATTCAGAAAAGTAAAAAAACAACCTTGATTTCCATAAATTAATTTCATATACAACCATTAACCGCTTCTCATGCTCGGTGCCTTGTGTAATGGGATAGTTTATACAGTGTCCCATGCCTGATTGCTAATGTTACATTTACTGCCCGTTGCCTGGAGATCAGTGGCTATGACTGAAAGGTCAAGACTTTCTATTGATCTGTAAATATGCGGCACAGAATAAGCATTAAAAAAAGTAAAGCTCAAGCTTATTTGATTTAGGAATAAAATATAATTAGAGCTATTCCTGATTTATGTACAAAGAGGTGTGTTACTGTAAGAAGGTTGATATAAAAAAAAAAAAATACAATTGAACATCTCCTGTAGTATATGACATTTCATACATTATTAGTTTGTATACTATCGTCAAAATCAGACCACAAATTAAACTTGCTTCCCATAAAGCTGAAGTAGAGCTGTGGACAATGTAATTTATATCTTTGTTGTAAGCATCACGCAATATGCAAATAATACACAGCTCCATCTTTGCAATACAACTTACTATCCGGAAACGTAGCTATATAGGGTGCAGAGGTTGCAATCATGCCTGGGCAATGTTGCCTTCCATCTGTCACATAGGAGGACAGCAGGACTGTAAATGGCGAGCAATAGGTGGGTAGCTCCTTTACAGATCCAGGACACTCACAGGTAACTCAAGTGAGTGCAAGGCAACTAAATTTCCATGATACCAGTGTCTGCCTAGTTCCACCAGAGCAGATTTGTATGCTATTCTCGGTTTGTGTAAAGTTTGGTGACCACCTACTGGCTAGTAACTGGTCCCAGACTGCTTACAAAAGACAATATATTTAAGGAATTCTGTCACTGTGAGAGACCCCTTTAATTTATAACATCTAATAGATGTCTATCGAAATATAAGTCAGCAACCGCCGAGTGCTCTCCTGTACCTCTGTTCAGCGAGCTACAGCAAATTGCACACACTATGTAAAATGGGCTGCTTCTTTAGGTGCCATGGATGCATCCACATGGTTCACGCCATTTACAAAAGCGTGCACAATGTTGAGACTCCCTAAATAGGGGTTCAGGAGGGCACCCTCATTTTTCTGATATATGTTTTACGTTTAAGGGGTCTACCATGGTCACACAAGCGGACAACTCAGGGATTTGTATCTCCAAGTTACTATTTCATTTAGGCAGAAATGCTCTCTAAGGCCACATCCAGACCTAAAAAGATTATTGCTTCTACACCACAAATACTGCGCTATTGATTCCGTCAAAACAGAATCCTGTCACAACGGTGACAAACGGAAACCATTAGCAAAGTTTCCGTCACCATTGATGTCAATGGTAATGCGAATGGAAGCTTAGGTTTCCGTTTGCCTTTCCGTTGCAGGGTTAACCCGACGGAATCCTCTGATGGAACCCCTCAGCGGAAGGGCAACGGTGATGTGAGCAGGCCCTAATACAACCCCATCCACACATAGCAGAAATAATCTGTGTGGAAATCCGAGCATGCTGCAGGTTTTAATGCTTACAGAAATTCTTCTGATTTTTTTATTTTATTTTTTTTAAAACAAACACACTTTGCAATGCATACAGTAAAATATGTGCCAAAAAAGGTCTTCCACGTGTAGCGCTAATGATAGAACAGGCTTGAAGGAACACTGGAGATATACCTTTTGATAACAGTAGGGATTCTGTGTGGTTATGTGCTATAAATAGAAACTTTGCAGCAACCACCTGACATCTACTTACTGACTGTGCCCACTGGCAGATTCAAATGTGTCAGCCCCTTTGATGCTTTATCCTGGCAAAATACAGTATGTTCCCTTTAATCTGGCAGCAAGTTTCTTCCCTTTTATCTGGCACATGTTTATTATCCAATATTGTTAAGGTAAAGTGAAGAACGTTTTACTAAAATGTTTGTCTTTGTAGCCCTTGGTATAACAATAGAGTACCTAGATTTGAGATTTGGTTATGAAGTTCAAGGGCCAATTGACTTGATTGTAACAAGGTCTCTTTTCTGTTTGATCGAAAAAAAAGGCAAGAATTCATACTTATTGGACATTACCAGCATTGTTATTCTTTTTCACAAGCAACCTCCTGCATAAAAATCGATTGATCTTTATGATGACCACATCAGGGGTCACCAACCTTACTTGAGAGCACACTACTGTAAATAATCCAGCTACCCAGATTCTTCTTCAAAACATGTTCATCTTCATTGTTTTTCTTCATTCTACAAAGCAACATAATTGGCCCTTCTTCTTCATAAAGTCCAAGATGGTTACTCAATCTGTGTATTCCCCCACAAATAAAGTATGTCTTATTATCTGTAGCGACTTTGTGACTTTGGTGTAATTTTGTAAGGTGACTGTATGTACTTAGTCCACTTGTGGTAGTAACTTTTTTGCTCTCGTTCCTCCTTTAAAGAGGCTCTGTCACCACATTATAAGTGCCCTGTCTCCTACATAATGTGATCGACGCTGTAATGTAGATAACAGCAGTGGTTTTTATTTTGAAAAACGATCATTTTTGAGCAATTTTAGATTTATGCTAATTAGTTTCTCAATAGACAACTGGGCGTGTTTTTACTTTTTACCAACTGGGCGTTGTAAAAAGAAGTGTATGAGGCTGACCAATCCGCATCATAGACTTCTCATTGTTCCAGCCCATTGTTAGTGTGATTGTGCAGTGAAAGAAGCTGGGCTGGAACAATGAGAAGTGTATGACGCTGATTGGTCAGTCTCATACACTTCTCTGTACAACGGCCAGTTGGTAACAAGTAAAAACACGCCCAGTTGGTAAAAAAGTAAAAACAAGCCCAGTTGGTCATTAAGAAACGAATTCGCATAAATCTAAAATTGCTCATAACTTGCTCAAAAATGATCGTTTTTAACAAAAAACAAAAATAACAAAAAACACGTTATCTACATTACAGCGCCGATCAGATTATGTAGGAGATAGGGCACTTATATTCTGGTGACAGAGCCTCTTTAAGACAGCTTGTTCCAGTTCCTCCTTTGTTTCCCTTAAAGGGTTATTCCACTTAGTATGATTTTCTATTCAGTAAACAAGTAAATGAAACAAACTTTTCTAATATACAGTTATTTACAATTCTTCCTACATCAGTGTGGTTGCCTGTGTAAAAATAAAAAAATGGTATAGCCCATGGATTAGTCCATAGTAAACTCATCCATTACGGAGTTGAAAAAAAACAGGGTGACAATCACACATCATGTGGCCTCTGGCATTCAAGTAACACTACCCGGATGTCTAAGAGAGTATTTCTACTTTCAGAAGTGCCTGAGAGCATCATGCCTGTCTTTGTAGGTGTAGAAGTACCTCCCGGACTCCTCTATGTTTTGTTTTTTTAAAAGATAACTTTATTAACAACATCACCCAGAGGCAGGCAGCCATGTTATACAAGTAAATACACACACAGTGAAGTAGTATTTAATCATTTTTCCACCATTAGTCCTATTTACTTAACCCGTGGATGTGTCATTTATGTTGTCCCAGCACGTACACATGTATGTCATATAACCCTGTTGCCGACTGAATGCTTCAGGTGTTTTTGTGGGGGGGGGGGGGGGTCACATGACTGATGCCGTATTTATTCCTATATCATTAACCCATGAATGCATTGAACAGAACTAACCTGTGGGCTATACTATTCTACTGTTAAGAGACAGGGGTCTACTACACTGGTATAAGAAACAGGATTTCTAATATAGCTATACCATAAACCTCTGATTTCCTGTTTTATATATAAGTGTATTTAAAATAAATAAATAAAACGAACAATCCTTTCAGCCATCTCAGTCTGCAGATTGCCATATTCTTCTTTCGCTGTGTAGTAGAATGCGATTCACCTCCGCCACCAAATAACCTTTCTGCTTTTGGCTTCATCCTGATGCTTAACTACTCCTACTCCTCTCCGCATCCTAGACAAACCCTCATTGTGAATTACTGTATGCCAGATTAATGGAATCTTACTGTATGTATATATGTGTATATATATATATATATATATATATATATATATATATATATATATATATCCATGTAGACCTTTTTCTTCTTAGTCGGCATGCAATTTGTAGGGTGCTGTAGTCCGGCCATTTGTATTCACGATGCTGATATAGTAAATTATTGTATAGACCCGGGACACATTCAACGCCTTTGATGATAATTGGACTTTGTTTTTAATGGTTTACTGCATCCGTTGTATTGGCCACAGTCCATATGGCATGTAGCAGTAATTTTCTTTAAAATCTCAATTAAAAACAATAAAAAAAGAACTGCAAAGTCACAACACTATAAAATACTATTGTTGGTGGTTGAAGGGCAGTGAATTTTTGGGAATTAATGGTGTATAGGAGAGACTATTATTAACTTTAGTAATAACAAGCTTCTAAATGTTTAAAGTTCTTCCCAACTCAGACATTTATGGCATAACCACAGGCTATGCCATAAATCTCTGATAGATGCGGGTCCCACCTCTGGGACCTGCACCTACATCGAGAACGGGGGTCGATCAACCACTTTTTCGCATGGTGAGACAGCCACTGCCTGCCGATTTCAGTAAGGGGAGATGGTGCAGAGCATGTGTGTGTGTCTCTTTTTTTTAATGTTCTATGAGAGTTATGGAAACAGCAAATCAAGCATTGGGACCTGCAAAGCAGGGCGGCACCTGTTCTCTATATAGGAGCTGGGACCCTCATATATCAGACATGTATGGCATATTCTGTGGATATGACATAAATATCTGAGTTGGGAATAACGCTTTAAGGCTAGGGCACAGATCGCACAGCCAAAGATCGGTGTGATATTGCAGTCTCGCGCTGGCTGCATCGCAGCAATGAAAGTGAATGTGGCTACGTTGTGACCTACAGGTTGCCGCGACCGAACGAAATCTAAATTTGCCTATCACAACGTGGCAACACTCACTTTCATTACTGCGATGTAGCCAGCGCGATACTATGATAACACAGCAATCAAGTTGCCAAAGTCCTCGTGTAGCCCTAGCCTAATATTTTCTGTGTTTCAGGGGGCTGTTATAGGGAAAGAGATGAGTTTTGTGTGTGTGTGTGTGTTTATAATGTCAATGATAAATTCAATTTAGCATTTTATATTAACTGACTGCTTTATTATGTAATTTGAGAATTTAAAAGAATACAATGTATTTAATCATATATGAAATTCTCGTTACATGCGTTGTCTTTAACACCGTAATAAATGGTTAACTTTTTTTTTTCTTTTCCTTTGTTTCACTCTTTTTAACAGAGACTTTTGGTAAGTTGGTAAATAAACCATAGACCCAACTAAAGCCAATGTACCCTGAACTAATTCTAACAAGCTTTAGCAACGCATGCTTTGCCTATAATACTAACACCCTAAATGGCTGCATTACAAATAGCAAAACAAACCCCTTCTAACTAACATAATAACACTTAATACATGTGTTGATCTATTCCTTTCCCTATTAACTTTGGAATTGCCCATTTACTGGATCATCTAGAAATCTTTACCACATATTGGTGAAATGTCTTCCACTTGTTTGGGATGGGAGATTTAAGAATGAAATAGTATGAGTTTCCTTTGCATTCTAACCCCTTTAGTTTCTGTGAGCGTTTATTGGCTACATTTTAGAGAGCTACTTTTAAGAGCGATTTCTCCATTATTGTCACTATAAATGTCATAAGTAAACCACCAACTTTATAGCTTCATTTTTAAAAGAATGCATGATATAAAATATAGATGTTGGTAGGATTGCCATTAAAGGATTTGAGCTGTAAATCAATACATTTAATCTAATCAATATTTGATTCCGTGAAAACCCCTAAGGGGCAGAATATTGTCCCTTCATATCCAAAGGGTTAATAGTAGTCAAAAGGTACAATCTTTTTTTTAGCCCTTTGCTATAATTGTTTACGAAGACTATACTGGATTCATTTTAATGAGTCCGGCATATTCCTGATTAGAGTGCACTCGGCCTCTTCATATTTGACAGGCTGTATAAACCTGTGTACAGCATCAATGAAATGTGAGGAGGGTGGGGGATTTGGTTTAGGCCTCCTTTACATGCACGTTTTCATGGCGTTTTTTGGTGGTAGTTTTTATTTTGAAACATTTTAAATATGCATTTTTTTCTGGTGTTTTTCCAAGTCCTATAGAGCCTATGGGAAAACACCAGGAAAAAGCTATAACAAGAGCATGCTGCAAAAAATAAATAAAAAAAAGCTGCTAAACCCAAAAACGCCACCAAAATGCCACAAATCACAACTCTCTGTATGTAGCCTTTTCAATATTTTACTATAGACTTTAGAGTAATATCTTGCCACAGCGTGTTTTTACCGCAAAAAGCGCACCCAAACTCTGCCTTAATTATGTATTTCTAACAGACATGCCTGTGTAATAGTCATTATTTAGTTGACTCATCAAATTATGAAAACCTTCCAATACGATGCCCCCTACCATTCATTTTTTTTATTTTAGTACTGTACATCCTAACTCTTATTTTTACAATGTTTCTGCGTTTATCTCTTTTATTTTGCCTGTTAGTTTCACCCCAGCTAGCGGTACTTTTTTAAATTCCTCCAGTCTGATGAAAATTTTCTTCTACTACTCCCTATCCAGTATACAATAGTTGTCACAAGTTAGTAGATAACTGATGTTTAAGGCTGCGTTTCACCTCTGCGTCAGGGCTCCATTCCGACGTTCCGTCAAAATTTTCCATTGGAACGGAGCCCTGACTGACACAAACGGAAACCAGAGGTTTCAATGGTGACGGATCCAATGCCAATTGTTTGTCTCCGTTGTGCAGGGGTTCCGTCGTTTTGACGGAATCATTAGCGTAGTCGACTACGCTATTGATTCCGTCACAACGACGGAACCCCTGCACAACGGAGACAAACGGAAACCATTGGTACCGAATCCGTCACCATTAAAATAAGTGGTGATGGAAACGGAAATCTCTGGTTTCCGTTTGTGTCAGTCAGGGCTCCGTTCCGATGGAAAACTCTGATGGAACATCGGAATGGAGCCCTGACGCAGATGTGAACGCATCCTATTATAGGGGTTGTCTCATACAATGTAAATAAAGCTTAGTTATGGTATACTTTGTAAGAAACTTTGTGTTTTCTATATCAGTTTTTCTATAAGCAGGACAGCTTTCTCATGTATCAGTGTAGGTAAGGCCCTGTTCAAAACTTTTGCTGCAACTTTTTCTTATTTTTAAGCCAAAAGCAGATGTGGACCCCCTTGGGATATCCAAGGACTTATTCTGATTGCCAATTTTGGAGTTGGGAAGGAATTTTTTCCCTAAGAGGAATACTTGCTTTTGCCCCGTGGGGATTTTTGCCTTCCTCTGGATCAACATTGCAGGAGAATAAGTTGAATTGGATGGATTTATGTCTTTTTTTCAGCCTTACAAACTGTTACTATGTAAAATGCTAAATGTAAACTGAGCCTAAAGTCTGCTAGCCATATTTTTTTAACAGATAGCAGACTGACCCATTCATTTCTATGGGGCCATGCACACATCAGTTTATTTTGCGGATCCGTGTTTTTCTGTTCCGCAAATTATAGTACAGGTTCTTTCCTGTCTGTTTTTGCAGATCGGTCTACCCCATTCTAGTCTATGGGTAGGTTTAAAAAAGATTTCCCTGTCCGTTTTTTTGCGAATTGGTTGCAAGACAATGACAGGGCAGGGCGATTCTCCCTCCTTTCGTTTTTTCTGCTGTCCGTGAAATACGTAAGACACACGGATGCAATACGGACACAAATACGGAGAAAAGATGTGTAGTGAACACGGAAACCATACAGACCTCAAAACGGGCACTGCATGAGGCCTTAAAGTCCAGACAGGAGTCCAGATTATTAAGCTCACAGAATTGCCTAAGCTAGATACATTCACTGACAGCAAGCAAATGTATTGAACATTGTGAAGAATCAAACCACAAAGTATATTAGAACGTGGCATAATGTTTCATTAAATGGGTTGTCTAATCATAGAGAAGCCCGCTGCGGCGATCCCATTCCATCTCTGTAGACCCTTGGCGAACAGCTGATCTCATCCGAAGAAATGTAGTATTATATGGATGGCTGAATCGATGAATGGCCGTCCATGTAATACATGGACAGCTCGAGTCTGCTAGAGCCGCTGTGTCACGAACTAGGGGTATGTGGATCCACTAGGCCGCTCTGCCGTAGCGGAGAGGCAGCTGACCAACTCCATCTATGCAAAGTCTATGGAAGGAGTGTAGCACAAGGGTACCTGGGATAGTCAAGATGGTAGCAAGGGCTCTGGCACAGATGGGGCTAGATGTCGCGGGTTGTGCCAGACGTGGCGGATAGTATCCGGGATGGCAGATGACACCGGACGTGGTGTATTCCAGCAGGCGAGGCAAGGCATGGCTCCGATACTAAACAGGCTCAGGAACGAAACGCAACACGGAATACAGACGATAGGAGGCAGGGCACGGGAACAATGGGTGCAGGAAAACACTAAGGGACCGTTTGCAATACAAACATGGGAAAAGTACAACAACGCTCAGGCAAGGAGTGGAAGGGTGGAGCGCCTCTTATAATCCAGGATGAACAGGGGTTAATTAGGGAACTTTAACATGTGCGCGCACCTTAGCACAAAATAGGGCCGGGCGGCCGCGAGTTCTGGCGTCTTCTAGGAGGGAGACGCTGTTGGGATGCCAACGGTCTGTGGTCGCGGCCGCCGCAAACTAAGGACCACGGCCGTGACAGTTACCCCCCCCCCCCTTTTGCCCCCTCCTCTTGGGGGACTTCCTTCTGAGGGTACGAGCATTGAAGTTCTCTTCTCAGGACCAAGCCCTCTCCAGTACACTAGATCTTCCTCCTACTCTCTTATAGTCCAGAATCTCCTTTACCTCGAACACATCAGACGAACCGCTGGGAGCAACTGCAGACCTAGGAGCCTTACTGAAATGGTTCAGAACCATAGGCTTAAGGAGTAGGAGGCAACCGAGGTTTATAGGATGCAGGGTTAATCTATTGCAGAACTTTGAAAGGACCGAGGAACCTGGGAGCGTATTTGTGAGAGGGTATCTTAAGACTAATGTTTCTCGAGGATAGCCAGACCTTGACTCCAGGAGAAAACTGAGGAGGAACTTTTCTCCTTTTATCGGCATGCTTTTTCATGCGGTCCAATGCTTGGAGGATCGCAGACTTGGGTACCAGCAGCCAATTCTTTTTTTTTTTAGGACTTTTATTCACATGTGGTAGCAAACTGAGTCATGGCTGGCACAGGAAAAGGAACTCGAGGATGCTGGCTGTACACAATGTAGAAAGGAGCCGAGGCAGTATACTCACTTGTGTGATTTATTGTACGAGAATTCCGCCCAAGGCAGAAGTTGCACCCAATTGTCGTGTTGGGCAGAAACGAAATGACGGAAATAGTTCTCCAAAATTTGATTTGGTTCTCTGCACTTGACCATTGGACTGTGGGTGATAGATGTAAAACTGGACTCTTCTGCCTAACAGGTTGCACAGAGATCTCCAGAACTTGGATGTAATCTGTACTCCCCGGTCCGAGACATTATGCAGAGGAAGTCCGTGCAGGCGAAGAGCAGACGGGAGACCAGTCAGTGGTACAAAATGTGCCATTTTAGAGAAACGATCCACTACCACCCAGATTGTAGTACATCCAGCAAAAGGAGGAAGGTCAGTGATGAAGTCCATAGCAATATGCTGCCAATGGGGCATCAGGAACAGGCAGGGGTAGTAGCAGACCAGCAGGTTTGGATTGGGTAGATTTGTTCGAGGCACAGTTCATACACGATGAGACCTAGTTCGCAACATCACCAGGCAGAGTGGGCCACCAATAGTAATGAGCTATCAAGTCCTGTGTCTTATGGACACCAGAGTGCCCAGCTAGTTTAGAGTTGTGGCCCCAGCAAAGAATTCTCTTCCTGTCAGCAGGGCGGACAAAAGCCTTTCCAGACGGAATGTCTCTGATTTGCAGGGGGTTATCCGTAATAATCCTAGAAGTATCTATGATGTATTGAGGAGTCTCCTCAGAGTCATTGGTTTAGAAGGAGCGAGACAGGGCGTCTGCCTCAACATTCTTGTCTGCAGGACGGAAATGAAGCAAAAACGGAAATCGGGCAAAGAATAACGACCATCCGGCTTGGCGTGGATTTAACCGTTGAGCCGACTGTAGGTATGTAAGGGTTCTTGTGGTCTGTATAGATTATAATAGGATGGATAGCACCCTCCAGCAAGTGTCTCCACTCCTCTAAGGCCAACTTGATGGCCAGCAATTCCCGATCCCCGATGGAATAGTTGCGTTCTGCTGGAGAGAATTATTTTGAGAGGAAGCCACAAGCCAACATCTTGCTTTTTAAATTCTTTTGGCATATTAGTGCTCCCGTACCTACGGAAGAGGCGTCCACCTCCAGAAGGAATTGCCGAGAAGCATCCGGGTGATGGAGAACAGATGCTGAGGTAAAAGCGCTCTTTAGATCAGAAAACTCTGATTCTGCCTCCGGAGGCCAAACCTTGACATTCATTCCCTTATCAAGAGTAGCTTGTTCTATCTCCTGAACTCTCACATTTTCCTAATTGAAATCTGTAGTGCAGTGCCCAGTAGATTTGAGATATTTTTAAAGTTTGGTGGTATTTCTTACCCCTGAATCTTGAGCTTAAAGTTATTTTGGAAATCATTCAGACCTCCCTTTTGAACATGTGAGTCAGGCCCCGAATAGAAAGTTCTTATGTGTCTCCTGGTCTTGTGTCTGCCTTTGTAAAGAATCATGTTTTAAAAACATATTTACATAAACATTACATAGAAACTGTATACCTTTCAAATAGTTATCGTCAATGCAAGCATTTTGTATTTGATGTTATGATACAGAACCATTATGTTCCAGACATACTGTATGTAAGAAATGGCGTCTGTTTTTAAAGCTTCCTGGTTCATCAATCTCCCTTCCTTATGGCAGATCTTCCACCAATTGTGGATGGGCAAACTATTGTTGTTTTTTTTAAAATATATATGAACACAACTGTTCCCTAAACTATAGATGCTCACTCTAAAATCCTCTTCCCAAAGCAGTTTATATCCTAAATTCCCTGCTTTATTAACTATAGCTTTTTCCTATTAGTTTACTATATGCAAATGTGTAGAATAATATTACCAATAGCTTTGCATCAGTGATGTTTAATGTAAAATTGCTACATTCGTTTTTTTTTTTACATTTTAAATAAAATAGGTAGTTTTAGGCTATGTTCACACAGAGTTTTTTGACGCGGAAACCGCGCCAAAAAAACTCGTCAAAAACGGCCCGAAAATACCTCCCATTGATTTCAATGGGAAGCGGAGGCATCTTTTTCCCACGAGCGGTAAAACCACCTCGCTGGAAAAAGAAGCGACTTGCCCTATCTTCGGGCGTTTACGCCTCTGACCTCCCATTGATTTCAATGGGAGGCAGAGAAAGCGTATTTCACGGCGTTTTATGCCCGTGTCGCTCAATGGCCGCGGGCGAAAAACGCAGCGAAAATCAGCGTGCAGGGAGAGGAAAATCTGCCTCAAACTTCCAAACTGAATTTTGAGGCAGAAATTCTGCCTGCAAAAAACGCTGTATGAACATAGCCTTATATTTACCCTATACAAAAAAAAATATATATATATATATATATTTATATTTATTACTGTTGCTGTTTTACTGGAATTTTTTCCAATACATTTTACTTGAGTGTTTGCAATCGACAGGTTCTCTCTGACCGAATCTCGGTGCATTAGTTCCACTCGATATGCGACTTAGAAACTGACATTTGTAGCACAAGATTATTGAAAATTAACTAAATAGGTTGTGCAAGTGCATTTTGAAATAATGGTTAAGTAGCCATTTGCTATTAAAGATCTATTTTTGGGCTTTGTCTGATATCTATAAAACTGATGTGTTGCTTTACTGCTGACATGAACGTGTCCCAGTCATATAAAATGTATATAAGGGGACCACCTCATCTATCATGATGTTTTTTTAAACAATAAATTATATAATCAAAAATGTGATTAATAGAATTTCTTCTAAAAGTTATTAGTGATTTTAAAGTACAACAGGATAGCCACAAATTCCTTGTTCTCACCAGAATAATCTATCCATGGCAGTCTGTAATCTGGATGTTATTTGTGGTCAGAAAAGGATGTTGGCAACGTAATGTGGTATTTACATATTCTTTGGTTGCTCTTTGGAGAAACTTGTGTTGTATCTGTTTTGGCCAGAGAAATAGACATTAATCTAAGGTCCTTAAAGAGGCTCCGTCACCACATTATAAATGGCCTATATTATACATGATATGATCGGCGCTGTAATGTAGATTACAGCAGTGTTTTTTACTTAGAAAAACGATAATTTTTGACGGAGTTATGACCTATATTAGCTTTATGCTAATGAGTTTATCAGTGGACAACTGGGAGTGTTTTACTTTTTGGCCAAGTGGGCGTTGTACAGAGGAGTGTATGACGCTGACCAATCAGCGTCATACACTTCTCTCCATTCATTTATACAGCACATAGCGATATAGTGCTGTAGTGTTGTATTAGCGAAGTGTCAGGATTCTGAATACACATCACGTCCTGGCTTGGAGGTAATGTATATTCATTATCTGGACACTGCAGGAACGTTAATGTGTGTGTATGTGGCTGCACATAGTGATATAGCTATTTAGCTATGTGCTGTCTAAATGAATGGGGAGAAGTGTATGACGCTGATTGGTCACTGATTGGTCAGCGTCATACACTTCTCTCCACAGCGCCCACTTGGCCATATAGTAAAACACGCCCAGTTGTCCATTGAGAAACTCATTAGCATAAAGCTAATATAGGTCATAACTCCGTCAAAATTGATTGTTTTTCTAAATAAGAAACACTGCTGTAATCTACATTACAGCGCCGATCACATCATGTACAACATAGGCCACTTATAATGTGCTGACAAAGCCTCTTTAAAGAGGCTCTGTCACCAGATTTTGCAACCCCTATCTGCTATTGCAGCAGATCGGCGCTGCAATGTAGATTACAGTAACGTTTTTATTTTTAAAAAACGAGCATTTTTGGCCAAGTTATGACCATTTTCGTATTTATGCAAATGAGGCTTGCAAAAGTACAACTGGGCGTGTTGAAAAGTAAAAGTACAACTGGGCGTGTATTATGTGCGTACATCGGGGCGTGTTTACTTCTTTTACTAGCTGGGCTTTCTGATGAGAAGTATCATCCACTTCTCTTCAGAACGCCCAGCTTCTGGCAGTGCAGATCTGTTATGTCACTCACAGGTCCTGCATCGTGTCGGCACCAGAGGCTACAGATGATTCTGCAGCAGCATCAGCATTTGCAGGTAAGTAGCTACATCGACTTACCTGCAAACGCCGATGCTGCTGCAGAATCATCTGTAGCCTCTGGTGCCGACACGATGCAGGACCTGTGAGTGACGTCACAGATCTGCACTGCCAGAAGCTGGGCGTTCTGAAGAGAAGTGGATGATACTTCTCATCAGAAAGCCCAGCTAGTAAAAGTAGTAAACACGCCCAGATGTACGCACATAATACACGCCCAGTTGTACTTTTACTTTTCAACACGCCCAGTTGTACTTTTGCAAGCCTCATTTGCATAAATACGAAAATGGTCATAACTTGGCCAAAAATGCTCGTTTTTTAAAAATAAAAACGTTACTGTAATCTACATTGCAGCGCCGATCTGCTGCAATAGCAGATAGGGGTTGCAAAATCTGGTGACAGAGCCTCTTTAATAGTATTTTTGTGAAGGGAAGACCCTTTTTTTTTATCATAACGATATCCCTTTTGAAAGCAACACCGTATTTTGTAAAATAAGAATCACAACGAGAAAAAATAAGTAAACTGCCAAGAATTTAGTAATTACACAAAATGTATCTTCTCTTGTGTTTATTTTGCATAGTTACAAATTGTATTTTATATCTCTCTAACCAAATCTCCAGGTTGCAGTCATTTTGCTAATGTGCAGGCAATGAACTCTGCTGTTTACCATATGTATTAACTTTGGGGAAAGACTTTAAATGTTTGGAAGTCCGACTACATCTATGTGTTCTAGGGATTAGAAATACCAAATGGGGATGTTGAGTTAGCACTGTGATTACTATACAAGAATGTGTTACTGAGTGAACCAAAATAAACATGTGATTGGTTTATTCAAACCACAGACATTGTACTGGTAGAAATATATGTATGTGTGTGTGTGTGTGTGTGTGTGTGTGTGTGTGTATATATATATATATATATATATATATATATATGTGTGTGTGTAGAGATGAGCAGCACTCTGCGACAGATTCCAACACGGTAATGGGTGCAAGCAGGTAATCCAGATCTGTGGTTTATAAAACATAAACGAAAGAAATCCCACGGCACTCCGATGGTTCCAAAAAGTATGTGATTTATTCAGTCAACAGCTGCAACGTTTCCGTCCCGCTATAGGACCTTTTTCAAGCAAGGTCCTATAACAGGACGGAAACGTTGCAGCTGTTGACTGAATAAATCGCATACTTTAGGGAAACAACTGAGTGCTGTGGGATTTCTTTAGTATATATATATATATATATATATATGTATGTACAATTACTGTGCAGAAGTTTTAGGCAGTTGTGGAAAAATGCCTCAAAGTAAGAATGCTTTCAAAAACAGAAGTGTTAATAGTTTTTTCTTTTCCTGAAGGCAGCCTCCATGACAGCACCACAGGAGGCAGGACACCAATTCTTATATGGACAGGAAAAAGCATAAGAGGTTAAATAGCCCCTCCCTACCATTCCTCCTCAGTGTTTTTTTTCTTTCCCTATCGGGCAACAAGAGGATTCTACTGTCTCTGGGCTGGTGGCAGGGAAGGCTAGTAATATGGTATCCACCAGGCATCAGGGGTTTGGTCTGAACTACCCCCTTGTGCTGCTCCCAGTCCCTCCTGGGTCCGGGGCCTGTGACAACCCCTCTTTCGCCGCTCTGGCAAAGCTGGGGTTGACAGTGGCTGCGGTCCTCTTGGAGCTCCCTAGCCATGCTACTTCCATAAAGGAAGTAGCGTTGACTCTTTTAGGTCTAGTGTGTGTTCCACTGTGGAACACACGCTGGCCTTGTCCTTCCAAGCAGCGTCATAACACACTTCTGGTTTAGCGGCGATGCTCAAAAAAAACATGGTGGCGCCCAATGCTTGTGTCAGCAGAAGTTCCTTATGGAAACTCCTTTCCCAGAATTGGGAAAGGGGTCAGAGGCCTACAGGATGTCAAACAAATCTCCCTCATTCGGGATTGGCTGATTTCTCCACACTAATCCCGGTCAACTGGACAGAGGGTTCATTTCTCAGGTAGGATCTCTGCTACTTACAACTGTTGTGGGATTGTCAATAATCTTTTCCCTTGGGTGGATACTCCGACCCTTAAATCCGGTACTTCTGAACCCAGCGTTGCCTCTGGACCTGTAAGTTTGTTCCGGGGGTGGGGTGGGGTGTAATTTTCTTACACTATGCTGGCCTCATTTTGTTATCATTGTCTTTATGTATAGGCTGAAAAGGAGCCCCCTTCAAAGCCTAAAAAAGAAGCTCTGATTCATAGATGTGCTATTTGCACAAAAAAAGTTATCTTCAAATAAGAATGTTATGTCAAATGTGTTCAGAAAAAGTTATCAGGGAAGTCTTTACTGAACAAAATTAAAGGGATGGTCAAAAAGGAGATAGACTCCTCTCTAGCATTCTTTTCTCAAGTGTACTTCCCAGCTGTCCCCCCTCCCACACCTAAAAAACGAAAGGTCATGGTGGCAGTTATTCCCTCGGTATCAGGTGTACCAGAGGAAGGTGAAATCTGCCTCCACACCACAAAAAGAAGAGAAATATTATTTCTCATCTGAATTTATGATTGAACAAAGTACAATGGGCTTGAAGTCTAGGTATCACGTTCTGTCCAGGACTAAATGTTTGTGGGCCTAAGAACCCAGAAAAAACAAGTATTCCCTATGCATGAGAACCTCAAAGGGCTTATTGAGGATGAATGGAAATTTCCAGAAAAACAGGTCTCTATACCTCACAACATTGGAGAAAGATTTCCCCTGGACAAGGAAGAAATTGAATCCTGGTCTGAAATCCCAAAAATTTACATCCAGGTAGCTAAGGTGGGGAAAAAGACTCTTCTCCCATTTGAGGACTCTTCTCAGTTAAAATAACCATTAGACCGGAAGGAATAGTCTCCTTAAAAAATCCTGGCAAACTACCTCAGCCCTAGTCCAAATGAATATTGGTGACTCCTGTGTAGCCAGATCCATGTTGAGATGGCTTGACCCACTTTTACGTTCACCTTAGAGAGGGCACTCCAAGAGAAGACATTATTGCATTAATCCTCTTCTCTCCAAAGCCACAGGTTTTTTGGCAGATGCCTCTGCAGAATCCATAAAATTTTTGTCTAGAACGAGTGTGCTCTCCAACACCACTAGAAGAGCCTTGTGGCTAAAAATCTGGTCTGGGGGATCCGTTATCTGAAAATAAGCTATGTGCCATATCTTTTCAGGGAGAATGTGTTTGGTCCAGATCTCGATACCATCTTAGAAAAGGCATTACACAAAAAGAAAACCTTTCCTGAACCTAAGGTTCCAAAAAAGATACAGCTTTTTCGTTCCTTTCATAATCAACAACAAACTTATAGAGGCAAGGGTAAATCAGGCAGGTGGAGCTACCCAAAAGGGTGAAGAGGAAGGAACATCTTTCTTAACCAAAACAGGCCTAATCAGGATACACAATGATGCCAGGGAAGTAGGGGGCAGAATGTTAAAAAAAAATAAAAAAAAATTCCCAAAGGGGGAAAATCTCTCTTAAACAAGTGGATCCTGATTTCCATATTAGAAGGATTCAAGATAGAATTCTCTTCCTACCCCTCCCCCCCCAAACAAAATGGTTCTAACCCATCCTCCATCTCTTACTCTTCAGACACCTGTCAGAAGGTCTACAAAAATTGCTATCCATGGAGGTGATCTCTCCAGTACCCATCAGGGAGAGAGGTCTCAGCCACTATTCACGCCTTTTTTCATGGTCTGCAAACCCAATGGAAAATACTGGACAATTATAAATCTCAAACCGTTAAACAAATTTGTGGTCTACCACAAGTTCAAAATGGAGACAATTCCCCTGGTGGGAAAAGACTTCATGTTGGCGACCATAGATGGCGACCATAGATCTTCAGGATGCATATTACCATATTCCAATATGCAGGAAGTTCTTGAGGTTTGCAGTTCAACTGGACCAAACAATTTACCATTACCAGTTCAATGTACTCCCATTCAGAATCTCCTCTGCACCAAGAATTTTTACCAAGATAATGTCAGAAGTGGGGGCCTATCTCAGAAATGTAGGGATAAACATCATCCCATATCTGAACGACCTTCTTCTAGTAGCGCCTTCTTCTCAAATACTTATGTCACATACATCTCACCTGTCAAACACTCCAGGATTTAGGCTGGATCATCAACAAACAAATGTCTTTTTTGCCACAAGAGAAAAAAATGTTCCTGACAGTGAGAATTACCAACTTCAGGGGTCAAAGGCAAGTCTATAAGAGAGGCAATGTCAGTATTTGGGTCAATGACCTCATGTATTCAGGCGGCTCCCTGGTGTCAGGCTCACTCCAGACATCTCCAGGCCTTGATTCTGTCAAAATGGAACAAATCTTCCCTAACGCTGGACAAGAATATATATAAAAAAAATTCCCCTATCTGGTGGCTGATTCCCAGGAACCTAGAGAAAGGGGTAGTTTGGCATCCCTCTCCCATAATATCCATGACAACAGATGCAAGCAAACTAGGATGGGGTGCAGTGGTATCCGGAAGAACATTTCAAGGTACCTGGTCTCAGAGGCTGAGCCTTCACTCGTCAAATTTCCTGGAATTGAGAGCCGTGCTGGAGGCCCAAAGATCAGGAGAACATTTAGTCAGAGGTTCACACATAATCTATTCGGACAACATAACTATGGTGGCATATCTAAAACACCAGGGAGGCACAAACCAGAGAAATCTTTTGAACCTATATCTTCCTGTAACATAAATAATCTCTCTTGCAAGGCAGCTTTTTTTGGTAGCTATAACCACCGCTAAAAGTGTAGGAGAAATTCAGGCCTTCACTATTGGAGATCCTTTTCTTAGAATCCTAGATAATAGGCTTATTTTTCATCCAGATCCCACCTTCTTTCCCAAGGTAGTGGTCAAACATCCACATGTCCCAATGTCACGTAGGGTTCGTGGACCCACTGGGCCGTACCGCCTTGGCGGTACGGCAGCTGGCCAACAGGGCGCAGGTCAGAGTCTATAGTTTATATAGGGTAGCTGTGGGAGCTCGGACAGTAACAAGGCAGGAACTATGCAGGAGGTAGATGACAGGCATGGTATACAGCACGGCTACAGCTAAGCACAGCACTAGTTTAGGATACAGGTTACAGGAACAGGAAACACTGGGAGCAGGAAACACTAGGGGACCATTTGCAAGACAGACTTGGAATACAACAACAAAGCTCAGGCTTGGAAGGATGGGGCTGGGACCTTCTTATAGCCCAGGGTGCTCTGGGGCAATTAGCTCAATCACCAACATGCGTGCACTCTGGCTTCTTAAGTCTGGACTGAGCTTGTGATCGCACCCTCGTGGTCACTGCGGAGCAGGAAAGCCGTTTGTGCAGCGATATCTTGAGAGAAGGGCATCGACTGGATGGAAGGAGTTCGTAGACAGCGACCACGGACGTTACACCCAAGACGTGGTACTTCCCTTATTTTGTCAAAATTAAACAAACCAGAAGTGTTCCACGCACTAGACGTTCGCAGGATTATCCTACAATACATAGAATCTACAAACTCCTGGCGGAAACATCTTTAATCTTTTCATTCAATTTAATGGTCCAAAAGAGGGAAAGAAGTTGGCAAAAAATACACTGGCAAAATGGATAAAAAAGTCGATATGTGTATCCTATCAAAATCTTCACATGTCTTCTCCAGGACATCTTAAGGCCCACCCTACACGCTCTGTATGTATCCTGGGCAGAAAGAGATGTTGCATCTATTGAAAAGATGTGCAAGGCAGTAACCTGGTCACCTGTTCACACTTTTACTAAACATTACAGACTAAATCTGCTTTGCAGGAAGGATCTTTCCTTTGGTATGACAGTTGTCCAAGCTTTATTTCCCCCTCCCCAAACCAATAATTTTTTATTTGGGAGTTCTCTTCTGGTTCTCCCATGGAGGGCGCCTTGAGAAAATAGGATTAGACAACTGGTAATTCGGTCTCCAGTAAACCCTCCATGACCGCACCCGTATATCCCCCCTTTATTTATGTTATTTAAACATTATTTACACTTTTTTTATGATAAGTAAGAGAAATCTAAATCAAATCAATATTTTGTGTGACCACCCTTTGCCTTTAACATGGCATACATTTTTCTAGGTACACTTTCACACAGTTTGTGAAGGATCTCGACAGGGAGGTTGTTCCAAACATCTTGGAGAATTTACCACAGATCTTCTGTGGATGAAGACTTCCTCAATCCTTCTGTTTCTTCATGTAATCCCAGACAGACTCTATGATGTTGAGATCAGGGCACTGTGGGAGCAATATCATCACTTCCAGGGCTTCTTGTTGTTCTTTACGCTGAAGAGAGTTCTTAATGACATTGGCTGTATGTTTGGGGTAATTGTCCTATTACAGAATAAATTTGGAACCAATCAGACGCCATCCTGATGGTATTGCATGATGGAGAAGTATCTGCCTGTATTTCTCAGCATTGAGGACACCATTAATCCTGACCAAATCCCCAACTCCATTTGCTGAAATGCAGCCCCAAACTTGCAAGGAACTTCCACTTCGCTGTTGCTTGCAGATGCTCATTATTGTATCAGTCTCCAGCCATTCGGCGAAAAACTGCCTTCTGTTACAGCCAAATATTTAAAATTTTGACTCATCAGTCCAGAGCACCTTCTGCCATTTTCTGCACCCAGTTTCTATGTTTTCATGCATAATTAAGTTGGCCGCTATTCTTCCGTGAAAACCACTTCTGGACAGACGTCTCTGAACAATAAAGGGTGTACTTGAGTCCCACTAGTTTCTGCTAGTTCTGAGGTGATTATGCTGATGGACATCTTCAGATTTTGCAGGGAAGTAAGCATGATGTGTCTTTGATCTGCTGCACTAAGTTTCCTTGGCTGACCATTGCTTCTACTGTCCTCAACGTTGCCCGTTTCTTTGTGCTTCTTCAAAAGAGCTTGAACAGCACATCTTAAAACCCCAGTCTGCTTTGAGATCCTTGCCTGGGGGAGACCTTGCTGATGCAGTATATCTACCTTGTGTCTTGTTGCTGTACTCAATCTTGCCATGATGGACATGTGACCTGAAACGGTCTTCCACAACCTCACCTTTGCAGCAGAGTTTGGCTATGTCTCACCCAGTTTTAAGCTTCCTACACAGCGATTTCTGTTAGTTAATGACTGTATTTCAACCTACATATAAACATGACGATCGTTATCATCTATTTAGTATAATTGGTTAATCGTACACGAGATTGTAATCCTCCAAAATCCATGACTTTGTGCAAGTGTACCTAGAATGATGAGGTTTTGAAGGCAAAGTGTGGTCATAACAAATATTGATTTTGATATAGATTTCTCTTTTGTTCATTCACTTTGTATTTTGTTAATTGATAAAAAATAACTATTAACACTTCTGTTTTAAAAGCATTCTTACTCTGCAGCACAACTACCTAAAACTTCTGCAGAGTACTGTGTGTGTGTGTGTGTGTGTGTGTGTGTGTGTGTGTGTGTGTGTGTGTGTGTGTGTGTGTGTGTGCTCCAGGCAAATTGACTTACAGGTATAAATATTGACTCATTGTCCGTTTTAAATTTTTACAGAAGGTGAAGTTGGTGTGATACTTTTAGCTTGTGTGGCTTACTTTTTATGCCAGCCTGCTTGTAGTTTGCAATTGAAACTTTTTTGTGACTTTTTAAATATGGCTAAAGAATAACTCTGCCCATAACAATGCCCACTTGGCTAGCGTGAATCACAAAGTTGCTCATGCAGAGCAAACACTTAGGGTATGTCCACACAGGGAGGATAGGCAGCATAAAAGCACACAGCTTATCCGCCCTGTGCGCCGTTGGAAATTCTGCCTGAAAAAACGCACCAACTTGTGGTGCAGTTTTCTGGTTGGAATGTCCGCTGCCTAAAAATGCACAGAAAAAAAAGAGGATACTTACCATGGCGACACGTCCCTCCGACGTCATGACGCTCTGCAGCTCTGGGATGACGTTTCATCGAATGTGACTGCTGCAGCCTGTGGTTGGCTGCAGCCGTCACATGGGAAGAAATGTTATCCCAGGAGGCCGGCCTGGACGACGAAGCTGACTTCTGGATAAGTATATAAGATACGTTGTTTTTTTCTGAGTTGCGGTCTCTCTGGTGGAATCGCAGCGATTCCACTGCAAAAAAAAACCTGCAACATCTGCTATTTTTTGCAGGTTTTACCACCTCATTGAATTCAATGGGAAAGTCCCACAACAAATAAGCAGCGTTACGCCAATATAATTGACATAACATCACTCACCCAGGTGTGTATATTGACAAAAACAATTTCATGTCTGCAAATAGGATAGACTAACTCCTCGTGGACTACAGCGTCGCCCCAGCGCCACTGCGCATGTCTCTGCATAAACAGGAAGTACATAGCCCCCAACTGTCCTGGATCCGGAGGGACAGTCCCGTTTTTTCACCGCTGTCCCACCATCCCTGGCGTTCTGAACAGTGTCCTGTCCTGCCCCGGACCCTCACTGTTGCGAGCCACGCCCCCCCGCGACGACGCTGCCTGCGCTCAGCGTGACCACGTCACTGTGATGCTCAGCGCAACACAGCAACAGCAGTCGAGGGAGCAGAGCGTAGCAGACACACCGGAGCGGAGCAGTGCAGAGAAAAAGAAGCCACAGGACAGGGAGTACAGAGTTTAAACAATTTAGTGCCTGGGAACACTAGCGTTTCTAAAATCATAAAATAAATTACATTATTTTAGGATTTCAGAAACTCTTGTGTCTCCAGGCACATTCTTTTTGCGCCCACCCCCCCCCCCCCCCCTCATGGGACTGCTGTAACTTCTCCCTTAAATATCTCTATCTATCCAGCGGGACAGTCCCGGTTTTTCACCGCTGTCCTGGGCGGTCTGAAAAATGTCCCACTGGGCTCAGAGGTGCCCGGACACTCCCTGTCGCCAGCCACGCCCCTCATCGACGTAATGCCTGCGCCCAGCTGGACCACGTCACTATGACGCTCGGCGTAACAGCGTTCTGCCTGGAGCCACGGAGCAAAGCGTTGAGGCAGCACGGCACCAAGCGGAGCAGAGAAAAAGTAAACCGGCGCAGGAGGACAGTGGTGAGTAGAGAGTAAAAACAATTTAGTCCCTTGGAACACTAGTGTTTCTAAAATCATAAAATCAATGACCTTATTTTATGATTTTAGAAACACAAGTGTATCCAGGCACATTCTTTTTACAGTGTAGCTAAACGTTTAACAAACATAGTGACTTTTCAGAAGTTTGGATTGGTGGGGGTCCGAGCACTGAGACCACCACCAATTGCTAAAACGAAGCAGCTGAAGCGCTCCTGTGTGTCATTTCTGTTCGGCTTTTCCGGAAAGCTGATGTATCGGAGTACGGCTCATAGACATCAGCTTACCAGAAAAAGCCGAACAAAAAGACACACTCAAGCGCTTCAGTAGCTTCGTTTTAGCAATTGGTGGGGGAAGTTTGTTAAAGAGGCTCTGTCACCAGATTTTGCAACCCCTATCTGCTATTGCAGCAGATAGGCGCTGCAATGTAGATTACAGTAACGTTTTTATTTTTAAAAAACGAGCATTTTTTGCCAAGTTATGACCATTTTCGTATTTATGCAAATGAGGCTTGCAAAAGTACAACTGGGCGTGTTGAAAAGTAAAAGTACAACTGGGCGTGTATTATGTGCGTACATCGGGGCGTGTTTACTACTTTTACTAGCTGGGCGTTGTGTATAGAAGTGTCATCCACTTCTCTTCACAACGCCCAGCTTCTGGCAGTGCAGACACAGCCGTGTTCTCCAGAGATCACGCTGTGACGTCACTCACAGGTCCTGCATCGTGTCAGCACCAGAGGCTACAGATGATTCTGCAGCAGCATCGGCGTTTGCAGGTAAGTCGATGTAGCTACTTACCTGCAAATGCTGATGCTGCTGCAGAATCAACTGTAGCCTCTGGTGCCGACACGATGCAGGACCTGTGAGTGACGTCACAGATCTGCACTGCCAGAAGCTGGGCGTTGTGAAGAGAAGTGGATGATACTTCTCATCAGAACGCCCAGCTAGTAAAAGTAGTAAACACGCCCCGATGTACGCACATAATACACGCCCAGTTGTACTTTTACTTTTCAACACGCCCAGTTGTACTTTTGCAAGCCTCATTTGCATAAATACGAAAATGGTCATAACTTGGCCAAAAATGCTCGTTTTTTAAAAATAAAAACGTTACTGTAATCTACATTGCAGCGCCTATCTGCTGCAATAGCAGATAGGGGCTGCAAAATCTGGTGACAGAGCCTCTTTAAACGTTAAGCTACACTTTAAATATAAAAATGCCGAAATGGATTCTCCATATGGAGTTATATGGTTATCCAGACCCTCAAAATTCATTACCTATCCTCAGGATAGGCCATCAAAAGATGATGGGTTCGGGATCCGACTCCCGGGACCCCCGCCGATCATCATTTTTGAAGGGGGTGCAGCGCTCGTATGAGCGCTGCTTCCCCTTAGTTTTTTTTCTTGCTCACTGTGAATCTCCGACACAGATGTAGCGGCAATTCACAGTATTGCAGCCTTCTAACATTGAAGTGAATTGTTAGAAAAGGCTGCAATACCTGTGAATCGCCACTGCATCGGTGTCGGAGATTCACAGTCAGCAAGAAAAAACTAAGGGAAGCAGCGCTCGTACAAGCGCTGCACCCCCTTCAAAACAGCTGATCGGCGGTAGTCCCGGGAGTCTGATTCCGACCCATCAGCTATTGACGGTCTAGCCTGAGAATAAGTCATAAATTTTTAGGGATTGCAAAACCCCTTTAAAGGGGTTTTCCCCAACCACATGTATCCCCTATCCACAAAATAGGGGATACATGTGTGATCGCTGGAGGTCTGAACACTGGGACCCCCAGCGATGAGATCGGGGGGCCGAAATTCCCCCGACGTGCTCCATGAGAATGGAGCGCTAGTGCATTTACTCGACCATTGCTTCATTAATTTTTATGGAGCTGCCAGAGACGGCGGTCCCCTAACTCCCTAGAAATGAATGGAGTGCTGACTACTTCGGGGACTATCGGTCCCCAGTTCTCATAGCTGGGGGCCCCAGTGGTCAGACCCCCAGCGATCACACATGTATCCCCTATCCTGGGGAAACCCGTTTAATTGTAATATATGACGTTTCAGAAGTTCCTTTGACATCCAGTTTCTATTGCGTCACAGGGGAGAAGACCGAAGACTGCTGAAGGTCAGTATGATTTTTTTTTTTTTTCATATTACTCACTTTATTTTTTTTGTTTTGCAGGTTCCGCTGGACCGTTTTGACTACGTCGTAGATTCGTTGGACTATTTCAATGATATACATGTTTTTTTTTAAATAAAATAATTAAAGAGGGTTGTGTGGGGAAGTTCTTATTTCAATAAAAAATGTGTCTGTGTTTTCTTTAATAGCGCCTTAGTAATGGCAGTAGTCTGATTGACAACGTCTATTACTAAGGTGGGGCTTAGTGTTTGCCAGTAAAAAGGCAAAGACTAACCCCCCTTTATTACCCCTGTACCCACCGCCACCAGGGGTGCTGGGAAGAGCCTGGTACGATCACCTCACAATCTGTAGTGATGGTCGGACACTGGGGCAGCCGCAGGCTGGTGGTAGGAGGCTGGAAGGGGCCGAAAACCGTGGCCCTTCTCACTCTTGTAATGCTAGGCTGCTGCTGTGTTGTGTCTGGCTAGTTATGGAAAATGAGGGGGACCCCAGGTTGTTTTTAAAAAAAGATAAAAATGTAGAAAACGACATTCTGTCCCCTCATTTTCATAACCAGCTAGATACAACATCGCAGCAGCAGGCTAGCATTACCAGCGTGGGAAAGCCCACTGTTTCTGGCCTTTCCCAGCCTAATAATATCCGCCTGCGGCTGCCCCAGTGTCCGCCCGTCACTACAGATGGTCGGGTACTGGATCGTACCCGGTTCTTCCCGACACCCCTGGTGGTGGTGGGTATTGAGGTAATAATGGGGGGTTCGTAGCAGCCTTAAACTAACACTAGTGGCTAACACTAAGCCCCGCCTTAGTAATGGACGATAACAACTGCCATTACCAAGGTGCTAATAAAGGATTAAAAGAACAGACACGTAAGAAAATATTTTTTATTGAATTAAGAACTCCCCCACACAACCCTCTTTGACCATTTTATTTTTAAAAACTAGATCATCGAAGTAGTCCAACGAATCTACGAGGTAGTCCAAACGGTCCAGCTAAACCTGCAAAACAAAAAAAATAAGGTTAGTAATATGAAGAATAAAAATACTTATACTCGCCTCCAGCAGTCTTCTGCGCTGCGATAGAAACTAAACGTCAATGTAAAATAATTCCCCTTAATTTAACTCTGCTACCTGTCAGCTGAAAATTCATCCACCACAGGGAAAAATGTTTCCCCATCATGTCTGATTCCCAGTTGCTTGTGTGGTACTCCGCCATGGGGAAATTTTTTTCCCTCTGGTGGATGATTTTTTCATTGACAGGTAGCAGTGTTACAGTGTCCGAGCCATGAGTAAGAGCACTTCAAGTGCTTGAAACGCGTAGGCTTCATATCGTGCCAATTCCACCACCTTGTCACCCTCCTGGTGTTGTTCGTTATTTCGTTGTATCAATCGTGATTTGATTTTTCCAATAAAGTGGGAACAGAGTTTCCCCCACCTTTATCACACATCGCTGGATCATTCCTTCTTTTTGCAGCAGTGTTACACAACAGGAAACAAAAAAATCCCCATCATGTAACTCATCTACCTGTCAACTGAAAAGTCATCCACCACTGGGTCTCCCTCTTGACTTTTATTATCAGCCTTTTGGTTTGTCCTGCAGCTGCTGCTGCCGTAATGAGCAAATGTTATACCCAAGTTAGGAAAAGTAACACAAAGACGATATAACCTGATCCATAATATTTGTGATATCCATACAGTCTAGAGATCCGCAGTGAGAATGTGCGCGTGTTATTTGAAGAAGGATCTGACCGTGATTTGATGTGTTGATGCGGGATATTGGGCGTGGTTAGGGGCGTGGCTTTAAATTTCCCTCTTTTCCGAATTCAAAAGTTGGGAGGTATGGAAGTATGTCATGTAAATACAATGAATAATAATTCTGAAAAACAGTATCACAACAAATGAATAGTCATTTGCAGTGTGTACTCAGACAGACTTCCTCTTTATGCCTGGGTGAGTGATTAATTTGAATACTATTAACTTATTCATTTGCATCGGACTAATTGCTATTTGTATTAGTCCCTTAATGTTTTACAATTTTGTACATGGTCACTTATTACAGATGAAGTGTTGGTTTTAAACACTATTGTTGCATATCACATTTTAATATTGTACACTTTTTATTAATAACAGTATTGCTTATGACTCTGTGAGTCCTTATATACATGACATTTTGTGTGGTTTTACATACTTGAGAAAGGTCCTGCTGGACTGAAACGTCACATGGGTGAATAAAGCTCCTATTTATTTTGGAAGTGCTGCCTTGTTGTTTTTCTTCTTTATAACCTAGTTATGGCGGTTTTTTTTTTTTTTTTTTAATGGCCGACGCACGGCGGCATTAAAATCAATGTACTTCTATGGGACTATTCATACAGGGTTTTTTTTTATACCGTACCAGGTGAATGGCCTGTGAAAAATAGGACATGATCCTTCAATAGACTCAAGTCTATAAGGGATCCGTGAAAACAGTTCCCGCACGGATGAAAATTGGCCAGGAAAAACTGCAGTTTGACACCCGTTCGTGTGAATAAGCCCTTAGATGTTAACCCATGAGCTGATTGCTGCAAGGTAGCGGTGATGGCGGCTGAACCAATGTGTTGCTTGCTAATCGCATATGTTTACAGGGAGCTATTAACATATTTTAAAAGGTTTATTGTATTGCTCGATTTATTGATTTTATTTATTTAGGGAAATTCAATATAGAGGTAGGATCCCATAACTAGTATGTATTGCAACTGAAATTTTTAAAATGACCCTTTTTTATATTGACATAATATGAGTGCTTGGGACTTATTTTTTTTCTACCTATTTATTTGGTTACAGCAATATCTGTGTTTTGACTTGATTTTTGAGGATTATTTTTTGTTGAATTATAATAAGGGCCAATCCTTATTAACAATATATCTGTAATACAATATTTTATTTATCCTTCTCGTCTGCTGAAGTCTGTTTGGTACAGTTTTTGTTTCTACCAAAAGTTGACAAAAATCCAGTTTTGGTCATGGGCCAGGATGTAGTTCTAGACTAGTTCCTTTTTACTCCATATAATATATAGAAGAAAAGTTAAAACATATCAAAATATTAATTTACCAAATTAGTAGCTCTAATTTTTAAAGCTCAGTTTACACAGTTTAATAAGCAAAGCCATCAACATGATGATTTTTTTTAAACTAAAGTAGCAATGAAAGAAATGTGTAATAAGGTATGTAGATGACGTCTAATAAAGTGAATGATAAATCGATGAATAATTTGAGGATCAATAAGGCAATTCATTTCTCAAGAAGTGTCTTCCTAAATCTGTTATTGCACTGTTGCCTACTGTCCCTCATGTTTTTTGTAGACTGACCATTTTTCTGGATTTATTCCTGGCTTTTGAAAGATGTCTAGTCTTAAACATTGCCTACCTTTATTAAGAGCATCCAATAACTATTATTATTGTTGTAATTATTACTAACCTGTCCATCGCTGTACATGTACTAGATATTAGTAGCAATTCTTGTAGCTGAAAGAGGACCTGTCACTAGGTCATACAAGTTGAACTGGTTTACTGACCTGTTTAGCGGTCTCCCGGATTCCAGTGCTGTTTTTGTTTTTTTTTGTTTTTCCTGGACCCCTATTTCCCGTACCAGAGATATGGCCCACCCTATGCCAATTTTCTGTAGATAGCCAACAGGGCGTGAACTACCCTCAAGCTGCCTCATGCTGATTGGTCAGCATCATAGGCAGGGAAGCTATCACCACACAGTTGGCTAACTACCGCAAATTAGTATATAGGGAACCAACTAAACAGTGGGCCATATCTCTGAAACAAGGGGTCCAGGAAAAAAAAAAATAGCGCTCAAATCAAGGAGACCGCGCTATTCAGGTCAGTAAACCAGTTCAACTTATATGATCTAGGGACAGATGCTCTTTCAGCTACAAGAATTTATACTAAAATCTAGTAACACATCCTCTATAAAGCAAGTGTCCAACATTATGTGCTGCTTGATTTCATCATACTGTATGACTTTATAGTTTTCAGAGTGATTGAGCTCCATTTTTCTGATACAGATCGCCAAATCACTTGCATAGCCATAAATATATATAAATGATTCAATTCCGGGGTGCCTACAGCCACCACGAAGAGGAGCTAAGGAGTTTACCATATACTCTGTTATTATTGCGTTTAATGTATAACCTATACACAGGGCCAGCCTTAGGATAGATGGCGCCCTGTGCGAAATGATCTTTCGGCGTCCCACCCCCATCATTAAAAAATGGCCCATAAAAAAATTATAATGCCCCTTTAGTGCCTCCATACAGTATAATAATATATCACAACCACTTCAAGGACACAGTATTTTGTCCTCTAATTGTGCCCACAGTATTATGCCACCTGTAGTACCCCTACACAGTATAATGTCCGTTTAGTGGCCCCCACACAGTATATTGCCCCCTGTAGAATTTGCCATACAGCCTCCCTGTAGACAGTGCCATAATCCCCCACCTCCTCCTTGTAGATCGTGCTATACAGCCCCCCCACCACACCCTTGTGGTCAGTGCCATACAGTCCCCCACCTCCCCCTTAGAGACAGTGCCTCTAAACAAAAACAAAAATTGTCCTCAGCTAGGCCCTGTTCCCATGACGAACTGACTGGTACAGAGTTTCCAAACCTTTTCGGACTCGAGGCAGCACTGGAAAAATAAAATTACCTTACGGCACCCCTTCCAAAAATTGTTTCGAGAAGGACAGAAAACCGCAAAAAAAAAAGCACTACTCTCGTAGGCTATGTTTACACAGCGTTTTTTGTAAAGCAAAAAAAAATCTGACTCAAAATTCCTTCAGGAAGTGACAGCGTTGTTTGACTTTTTTTTTTTGTGTTTTTTCTTAAAGGAACAGTGTTACCACAATTTTTTTTTTTTAATATGTTAAAGATGTTAGTGCTTTATTAAAAACGTTTGGATTAATTTGTGTGTTTGTTTGTTACTTTTTCTTATTTTTACACTTTTTCTTCCCTATGGGGGCTGCAATTTTTTTTTCCATTTCTGTATGTGTCGATTAACGACACATACAGACATGGAATACGGCAGCTCCAGTCCCATAGGGACTGCGAACGGGGCCCGTTCCATCCACTTCTGTGTACGCCGTCTGTGTGGGAACGGCGCATGCGCCGCTCCCACACAGTCCAATTTGAAATGCGCGCCGTCCGGCGCCATTTTCCTGTGGGCCGGAAGTTGCGGCCGGACAGTAAGATTACTACTTCCGGTCGCGGCTTCCGGACTTGTGCACTTGGACCAGCGGCAGCAGACGGAGCGGACGGGCCGGAGGGAGCCGCGGCGGCAGGAGCAGGTAAGAGATTTCTATGTATGTTCGTGTTTGTGTGTGTTTACTACTGTATGTAAACCTACTACACTGTGTGTTAGCTCAAAAAATGGCGACACACAGTGTAGGAGGTTAGACCGTTCAATCCCCTCGTTTATCCCGGCACTAGCCAGGATAAAGGAGGGGGGGATGCTGAGAGCTCACTAGAGCGAGGGCTTTTTACCCAATTTTGCAGCATAAAGCAATGTGGTTGCTTTACCGCATGCAATGCTGCAATTTTGGGAATGGCTCCATCTAGTGACCAGCAATGGGAAATATTATAAATTAGAATCCAATTGAATCCAATTTATAATATTTCCTGACTCGTGAAAAAAAAAAAAAAATAATTAGAACAATGTTTCATCACCTATACACTAATTGTTTAACTAAAAATAAAAAAATCATGTTTTGCTGGCAACACATTCCCTTTAAGCCGTTGAAGCTAATGCAAAAGACGCAGGCAAAAATGCTCCAAACGAGCGCCGCAGGTATCATCAGCCCCCCAGGTATCATCAGCCCCCCACTCACAGTAAAATGATCATCAGCCCGCCACTCACAGTAAAATGACCATCAGCCCACCACTCAGATTCCCCCTGTAGGTAGCGCCACACAGCCCCCTTGTAGGGAGCGCCACACAGCCCCCTTGTAGGGAGCTCCACACAGCCCCCTTGTAGGGAGCGCCACAGAGCCCCCTGGTAGGGGGCGCCACAGAGCCCCCTGGTAGGGGGCGCCACAGAGCCCCCTGGTAGGGGGCGCCACAGAGCCCCCTGGTAGGGGGCGCCACAGAGCCCCCTGGTAGGGGGCGCCACACAGCCCCCTGGTAGGGGGTGCCACACAGCCCCTTGGTAGGGAGCGCCACACAGCCCCTTGGTAGGGAGCGCCTCACAGCCCAGAGCCCCCTGGTTGGTAGCGCCACACAGCCCACATCCCCCTGGTTGGTAGCGCCACACAGCCCCCTGGTTGGTAGCGCCACACAGCCCACGGCCCCCTTGTAGGTAGCGGCACACAGCCCCTTTGTAGAAAGCGCCACTGTAGCTCCCTGAAGGAGCAGAATCCCTGTGTGGTCGGGGATTCCGCTCCTGGAGCGCTCCTTGATGTCTCTGTCCATATATGGACAGTGACCTCAGGGGAAACTCCTGCAGCTTCAGCGAAATCCCTGTCCACAGCATTGCCGACGCTGTGACCGGGGATCCCACAGTTTTTTTGCTAAATTTATTTGAATTAAGCCATAAAAATTAAAAACGATTTTTTTTTTCAAATTAAGCGTGCAATGTTTTCATTTTTACAAGGAATAAAGGAGGAAAAGCACCCCAACATTTATAAAGCAATTTCTCCCGATTGCGGAAATACCCCATGTGTGGTCATGAACGTATGTTTGAACATACGGCAGCCCTCAGAAGGGAAGGAGCGCCATTTGGCTTTTGGAGCTCAAATTTTTCTATAATGGTTTCCGGTGCCATGTCGCATTTGCAAAGCCCCTGAGGTACAAAAACAGTGGAAACCCCACAAAAGTGACCCCATTTTGGAAACTACACCCCTTATGGAATTTATCTAGGGGTATAGTGAGCATTTTGACCACACAGATTTTTTCATTTTCACAAGGGCTAAAGGAGAAAAAGCACCCCAATATTTGTAAAGCAACTTTTCCTGAGCACGGCAATACCCCATATGTGGACATAAATTACTGTTCGTACGCACGGCATGCCTTAGAAGTGAAGGAACATTATTTGGCTTTTGAAGCTCAAATTTTAGCTGGAATGGTTTGCGGCGCCATGTCACATTTGCAAAGTGGAAACCCCCAACAGTTACCCCATTTGGGAAACTACACCCCTGAAGTAATTTATTGAGGGGTATAGTGAGCATTTTAACCCCACTGTTTTTTGTTTTTTTTTTTTGTTTTTTTTTACAGAATTTAGTGTAATTATGCTGTGAAATTAAAAATTACATTTTTTTCGGATAAAACTTGGAAATATAAAATTTTTCCAAGGAATAAAGGAGAAAATTCACCCCAACATTTGAAAAGCAATTTCACCCGATTACAGCAATACCCCATATGTGGTAATAAACTGCTGTTTGGACCCACAGCAGGGCTCAGAAGGGAAGGAGTGCCATTTGGCTTTTGAAGCTCAAGTTTTGCTGGAACAGTTTTTGGGTGTCCTGTCGCATTTGCAAAGCCCCTGAGGAACCAAAACAGTGGTAACCCCCCAAAAGTGACCCCTTTTCGGAAACTAAAGCCCTCAAGAAATGTATCGAGGGGTATAGTGAGCATTTCGACCCCACAGGTTTTTTGCTGAACTCTGGAATTAGGCCGTGAAAATTAATATCAACATTTTTTATACTAAAATGTTGCATTTTTTCATTTCCACAAGGGATAAAGGAGAAAATGCTGCCCACAATTTGTAAAGAAATTTCTCCCGAGTACGGCAATAACCCACAAGTGGTCATAAACTGCGGTTTGGACACACTGCATGGCTTAGAAAGGCAGGTGCGCTATTTGGCATGGAGATTTTGCTGATTTGATTTTTGGGCGCCATGTCGCATCTGCAAACCCTAAGGTAACAGAGTACAGTGGAAGCCCCCAAGAAGTGACCCCATTTTCGAAACTATACCCCTCAAGGCATTTATCATTTGCCTGGACATATGACAGGGCTCAGAAGGGAAGACAACCATATGCATTTGAGGCCTATTTTGGTGATTTTAACAGCATTGACCCACAATTGCTAGTAAAAAAAAAATCCCCAAGTAGTGACCCCTATCTTGGAAACTTCTAAAGTAGGGCATATTAAGGGATGTAGTGAGCATTTTGGTCTGATGTGTTTTTTCATTAGAAATAAATGCAAAGTGGATGGTACAAATCAAAAATTAAAATTTTCCACTGATGTGCCATTTTAGTGCACAATATGTTGTGCCCAGTTTTTACCACTGAAGACAAATACCGCATGAAATGTTAAGCGGGTTCTTCCAAGTAGGTTGATGCCATATATGTGGACGTAAACTGCTGATTGGGCACACTGTAGGGTTCAGAAGGGAGTGAGCACCATTTGGCTTTTGGAGCTCAGATTTTGCTTGGTAATAGTTCTGTTTTGGAGTTTTACTGGTATTTCAGTTTATAATGTGGGAGCATATGTAATCTGTGGGGGCATATGTAATCTGTGGGGGCATATGTAAGCTGTGCGGGATACATCAGGGCATACTAAGAGCATATAATAATGCGTCAAATAAATAGTAATTCATAGATATGTGGCAATGATAAATGGTGCCCAATCTTATCCGCTTTTGGAACACTGCACATTTTGCATCGCCATATTCTGAGAGCCAGAACTTCTTTTTTTTTTTTCTTCAACGGAGCTGTGTGAGGGCTTATTTGTTGCAGGACAATCTAGTTTTCATTGGTACCATTTTGGGGTACATGCGATTTTTTTTTTTTTTTATCACTTTTTCTTCCATTATTTGGCAACCAGCAATTCTGACAATGTTTTTTTTTTTGTTCTTTTTTTTTTTTTACAATCTTCACTGTGGTCTAAAAAATGACATTTTATTTTATTCTGTGGGTCAATACGATTATGGCGATACCATATGGATATAGTTTTTTTTTTTTATGTTTTACAGCGTTTTCACAATAAAATTACTTTTTTTTTTTTTAATACGTTTTTTGTGTCACCATGCTCTTGAGAGCCATAACTTTTTTTTTATTTTTAATCAAAAAAGCTGTTTAAGGGCTTGTTTCTTTGTGGGATGGGTTGTAGTTTTTATTGGTACTGTTTTGGGGTAAATGCGATTTTCGATCACTTTTTATTCTATGTTTTGTGAGGGGTGGTGACTAGAAAAGTGATTCTGGCATTGTTTTTTGTTAATTTTGTTTTGCGGTGTTCACCATACGGGAAAAATAACATTATAGTTTTACAGTTTGGGTCGTTACGGAAGCGGTGATACCAAATATGTGTACATTTTTTAAAATACTTATTATAGGAAAAAAGGCAGATTTATTTATTTATTTATTTTTTAACTTGAAACTGTTATTTTTACCCTTTCTTTAACATTTTTATTAACTTTTTTTTCTAACTAGGGGACTTGAAGGCCTACACTTCTGATCTTTACTTTAATACATTGCACTACCCACGTAGTGCAATGCATTAGAGCTGTTCGTTATTCACTGACAGCAAGCCTATTAGGCATTGTTAGGCCTCCGGGTGCCATAGCAAAGATCGGCAACGCTGCGCATCGATGCCGATTGGCTAAAAACCACTAAGATGCTGCGATCGCTTTTGATTGCGACATCTTAGGGGTTAATGGCAGGGATCGGAGCTAGCTCCATTCACTGCCATTACGGCATGGTGTCAGCTGTAACATACAGCTGACACCGATGGCTGATGTCGCAGACTCAGCTTCTGAACCTGCGCCACCATGTGTCTGGGGACAGAAGCCTTTTAGACCCCGGCTCCGAGCAGGACCTAACAGGCATCCGTACTTGGCAAATAGAGCCTGCACCATCATCATCACGTACTATTACGTTGCTTTGGCAAGGGGTTAAGCTCCCTCTAGTGTCCGCTACAGGCACTCAGAATTTTATTGTTTAAACTTTTCTCGTTCATGATGTAAGAGTATGATGCGGGGAGCTGGGTCGTTCCCACGATCTGCCATACTATTACGTCACAGTGTGGTACAAGAACAAAAGCTGTGACCGCAACCATCTGTAACTTACAGTTGTCATCCCGCTGTAATACTGGGATCTGAGATATCTCGTATCACGGCTGTTTAACCCCTTAGATCCCAAGGTCAATGGGCGGAGCCTAATAGGTTGACTGTTAGTGTAACACTGTCAGGCAAAAGTACACTGCAATACAGGAGCATAGAATAAAAGCAATTACAGGATCGCAGTTTCAAGTCCCCTACAGGGATTATAGGAAAAAAATGTTTGCAAATAATTGTTATTAAAGTTTATTTTTAAAATAAAATCAAAAGAAAAAAATATCATTTTTTAAATAAAAACCCTCTTACAAAGCAAAACTAGTAAAATGTAAAAACGATATACATATTTGGTATAGCCACATTCATACCGACCCTAAGTTAAAATGTTATTTAAACCGCTCAGGCAAACAGTCTAAAAAAAAAAACACCCAAGAAACCATGGGGGAAATCCGGTTTCTTTCCCCATTAAACCTCCACCTAAAAAATGTATGTGTTAATTATTAAGTTATATGTACCCCAAAATTGTTAAAATAAACAATTTGTCCCACAAAAACCAAGCCCTCATACGGAATGCAGTGATGAAAACATTGCTGCGTCCTGAAAGCCAAACTATGCCATGTCCTTGCAAGGTTAACCCTATGGCTATGCAGAGGAATTAATGCTTTTCTCAGATAAATAGAGCTTGATCGCTATAAATGAAATTAGACCTATAGAGATTGTGTATATTATAAGTTATTTTTCTTTAGTCGCTGAACATTTTAAAACATCAGAGAAGGATGATAATTTTCAGAAGTAATGGGTGTCCTTCATTTAATGAATATGGTGTTGATGGATTTGCTTATAAGAAATAGTAAAGTACATAGTCACCTTAGAACGTCATTTATACCATTTATAGAGATATAACCAATACAAAGTTGAGCAATTTTGTAAATACATTGCAGTGCTTATTTTGTAGTGATCATGAATTGTAGCCTATATATCAGGCCTGGACAAATCTTAACTAGGTCTAGGAGTATGCTCCAATAGTTATGGGGGCCTTATTGCTGGGACACCAATCGATCACTAGAATGGGGATCCTGAGTCCCCAATTCCTCCTACCCGCCTGACTGTGGTGAGGATAAGTTTGCATAGAGCGGTGGTCGAGCATATGCCCTGCTGCTCCATTCAATGTCACTGGGGCTGAGTGACAGTACTAGACTGTCATAGCCACTTTAGAGCTCTGATAATGGGCTGTAGCTCAGGATCAGTATATGATAAGTAATGCACTGTATTTACAAAGTTATATTTTTACCCTTTTTATTTAAGTTAGATATATATATCTCTAAAACTGAAAAGCAACAATGAGCTTGCTGTTTTTTTTGTTTTTTTTTATCACATTTATTATATAATTTGCTACGTTTTTAGCATGATAGTTTGTTGAATAAAGCAAAGTGACTACTTCCTGTAGTAATATAAAGAGACGTACTATGATATTTGCAATCTCACCAAGAGAACATACATGTTTATAGTTCACCAAGTCAGAAGTATTCTTATCTTTTTGATGAAGCAGAAGTAGCTGTTTTGTGGTCTGTTTTCCTGCACTGTCATGGCAGCTTGGGATGCATCACAGCGACAAATGCACAGTTCAATGTTTTATCCTTTTTCTTCTCATCTCATTATTCTCATTTTTCACATCTATTGCAAATGTGATTATTATGGACACATCAAATTGTGCAGTATCATAGTAAGAATGGGATTCCTAGCTCCACCTAGTGATTTTCACTTTCAGTTTTAGCATATTTTTGAACTTAAAGTGACGTTATGGATTTCCTTGCAAACACACGAATTCTCCATTTACATAAATCTGCCATATACTTCATTTGTCCTCTGTGCTCTATTGTTATTTACAGCCGTCAATCTTCCTGCTGCATGCTTTACAAATCCTCGCTGCCTCCTTAGTTTCTGTGTATATTGTGAGCTCTCCATGACTTACTTACTGACTTGTTGCCTGTCATAAGGACAGCTCACATTGAATACGGGACCCTAAAAAAACATAGAGAAAGTTATTTGAAGATTTACAAATACGAAGCAAGTACTGGCTATAAGGCATAGAAAGTTCTCAAAGTATATTGCAGATTTACTGTTGTAACTATGTTTTATCTAATAATGGCACCACTTTTTTTTTAGATGAAGCAGATCTTATGAGCTAGTAGCGGTTTTGTGGCTTTCTCTAATATTTCTTCACCTTGTTGTGAATATCAACTGTCCACAAAATGGCTTTCTTTATTTTAAGTGAAAGATCCATTCAAGTTGTTCCTTTTGTTTAGGTTATGACATTTTGAATCCGGTTGAAGATGAGTTTTTTATTTAGATTTTTTTTGTGTGTGTGTGTGGCTAGAAGAACTCCTTCATGGATACGGGTCCCTTATTTTTGGCTGTGTGCCTGATCACTTAATATAATTCCTCACCACTGTTACTTTTTTCCTTTGCTTTCATTACAGAAAATACACCAATTCGAGGTAAGGCATTTTGTAACCTGAAAGTGCTATTTTTCCTTTACGTTTTGAGACCACCCTAACTCCTTTTAGACTTTTTACTAGATTATCTTGTTCCTTGTGTTATTTTAGTATTTTTTTATTTTCATTTTGCGGAGTTTATCGAAATGTATTGCCTCTGGTCTAGCAGTAATGCTTTAGAAGACTGCTTAGTGGTGAAATTGCAGTTTCCAACTTCCACCATAAAATCCAAGTTCAGTATCAACAACTTTCACAACTTGCTCTAGTCTACATGGTATCCAGTTTGATGTCGCCAACGTTTTTAGGAACTATTGCTGTTAAATGGAAAACTAGTCATTGTGCACTAAAACATAACCTTTGTTTACAGGTAAAGGGCACCAGGAAAGCCTTTGCTTTAGACTTTATCATCATGTACCGCTTAAATATACATTATGTGACAATATGTCTCAAGTCATCATCAGTAGTGCAAAAACTGTCCTGATCTAAAGAAGGGAAGAAGAGAAAAACACATGGGAGTTAAACCCAAGTAGATGTTCATTGCACCCTTTACAGCAGAGATACAATATCTACAACTTCTGTACGGTCTGAACAAAGTCATTATTATTCATGCTTTTTGAATAATTATGGAATAGAGCAATGTTATTTTTAATTATTGAAATTCACTCAATAGTCAATAGTCTGGGAACAAAATCTAAAATGAGTGTAGTTATTTAAAAAATGTTCACTTAAATTGCTTTCTGTGAACAGGTTCTTCAGTTCCATGGCTCCTGGCTACATACCTATGTTAAGACTGCGGTTTTAGCAAATGGTTTCTCCAACGGTACCTCCATATTAGGACACCAGAATCAAAAACACATGAAACATGACCTTAATGTTTTTTGCTATTTTTTTCTGCTTTCATTGCAGGTGCCTTACAAATTGAAAATAGTGAGGAGACCGATCAGGGGAAATATGAATGTGTGGCAACTAACAGTGCTGGAGTTCGATATTCTTCACCTGCTAATCTTTACGTGAGAGGTAGGGAGCAGCAGAGCTCTGCACGCTGGTAATGTGAACAATCTGAGGGCTTTACCTGCTCTTTGGTCCTAATATCATTAACGGTTTTACCTTTTGGTTTTTAGATCTCATTTACACTGTGTATCTGTTACTAACTAAATAGGGTAGTTATTTCTACATACATAAATATATAGTTGATTGCTGATTTGTTACTCCCTTAATGCCAGTTTCTCAAATCATATCAAACCATGCAGAAATTATTGCTATACTTTAAATGGTACATAAAAAAAATACTTTAAAAGTTTTCAATATTATTGTTAAAAACAAGGAATATCAACTCTCTGTTTAGATAGATAGATTTATAGAGAAGAGAAAAAAATTAAATGCAGGTGCAATTTTTATCCAAATGATTCTCGGTAGGTATGAATAATACTTGATTTTAGGTTTTATCGTTTTTGTTAAAATTATTTTTTTTATTGTAGATTATTCTGTAGGCACAATGCAATCTAATTTAAGATGAACATGCATTCTCGGCCTCTTGAAACAATAGGACCAAGAATTGATCGTACATAGTGCTAAATAGTCTACTGTGAATGGACTTTACCGAGTGCTTGTGACAAACAGAAGCACTTTGTATCATACAGGCAGATTTCCCATCTTGTTTGGAAGTCTCCTTTTGATCCTCCCATTTTCTCCCTTTGAGGGAGGAGTCCAAAGACGGGCAGGTTTCTCGTGACTGAGACATCTTCCTGCCTATGGCTTCATTTACTGTATCTCGAAGATCTGTAAGCCAATGAATGTTTCTCTGAATGGACTTTCTATTAGGAGTCTTGCGTATATAGTCTCATAAATGAATTGGTCATTAGATATTGCTACAGAGGTTATATTGTCTAGATAAGTATAAATAAAATTGTGTGTATATATATATATATATATATATATATATATATATATATTATATATAAAAAAAATTGATATTGCCAGCACTTTAATCAGCATATGTAACAGGAGCATGGTTATACCGAAGGTTAGAAACAGAATGAAATAGATGCATTACTGACTTGAGTTGGATAGCCTTTCAACTCAAAAGGAAAGGGAATTTATTTGTTAATACTTTTAATATATATTAATGGATTAGTCGCTTTGCAGCTGAAAGCCTGGAGAAGGTCTTTTTTTACTCTCTCTGTGTCTCCCCTATTTTTTCTCTTCTCCTCATGTCATTGTGTTCTGCATCAAACCCCTTAACATCCCTCAGAGCTACGAGAAGGTTGGTGTGTTTTTTTTTGTTTACGTTCTTTACCCACATTTTTACATTCTTAAAAAAAAAAAAAAGAAAAAAAAATGAAAAAAAGAAAAGAATAAAAAATGAATTATTTTAGTGACTGACAGTGCAGCTGTCTATGGGCTTTGGGGATTGAGATGATATTGCATTGTGAGACCTCTCTATGCATCCTTTGGTAATGTTGCTGGGTTTTTGCACTTTTCGTCGTCATGGTTATTGGGTGCTTGGGCATTGTGCCTGATGCATGATAGAAGAATGCAACTATCTTTGCATGTGTTTTTGTTTATTTTATCTGTATGTGAGTGTATTTATTTTTTGTTTGAGTTGTGGTGTTCTTAAGTTAGCAAATTTATTTTAGTTTACTGTGGTAATTTATGCTTGTATTTCTTAAGTTCCTGCCCTGTGCCTTCAAAGTCTTATTACTTTTCTTACCAAACATTTATAAAATGATAACTGACAGGTAAATTTAGCAAATCACGAATTCAAAATTTTGTTTCTTTCGCTTAGTACTGATTAAACTCTTATTCTATTCACAAATTGTATGTAATTCACTTTAAGTTCCTTTTGTGTATTTTATGTTTTTTTTTTTTTTTTTGTAGCTCGGTGTTGATATTTTGCACAGGGCAGAAACACAATTACAAATAAAAAAAAAAAGCTACGTCTGTACCAGTGTTTTACACTATTTTGTATTGCTTTGTTTTTGCTTTCTAGGAAAAATTAGATTACACCTTGTGAAGTTTTATCTCCTTTCACTGACATCCTTGTGATGCAAAAATCTCTGCCAACCATACAATTTGGTTATGTAACATTAACTTGATAAATTATTAACATGTATCTATCATTGTAGAACATTAAACAATAAGGTGTAATCTAAACCTCTGTTATTTTGTACAAGCTGCATGTTATTTTGGCTCCCCTCCCTACATCCCTTTCTTCTGCATTTTGGAATAAGACGGAATGATTCCTGTCTCACCAAAATGGTATTATAATATTTGTCTTCTCCCACCCTGTTTGGAGCCGCCGCTTGCTGACTGTTGGAGTGCAATGAAATAAGTGGATTTTGTTAGTGCTTCAAATGCTCATACCACTATGTTTTTTGTTTATTGTAATTTATTATATTTTACCATTTATTTATTTTATCTAAATCGGGGTTTGAAAATCAATGGTTTGAAACTAAAATCCATCCTCAAATTGTATGTATAGCAAGGAGCACTCACAGAGCATACTTCTAATTATAAAGAGTTGAATTGCCATCACAGGTACTCAACCGCCCTGTCCGCTTCCAAAGCAACTACACAAAATAAGTCGTTGGGATAGCCATGATGGTCTAAATAACTTGGAAGAGATAAAGGAGTTACTATGTTATTTTTAATGGATAACGTAATTTAAAGAGGTCCTGTCAGCTTCCCTCAAAGCAGATTTCTAAGGGAAAATGCTCCAGAATTGTTATTTTATGGGTAATACAAGTATTCACCAAACAGGCATGTCAGTAGAACTGACTGGTCCATTTTAAAGGGTTGTTTTTCGGTCAACTAGATGTTCATCAGACCAACTGAAAAACCAGAGCTTGTAGTGTTAGTTGGTAGATGCAGAGTATATCTTCTTTCCTATAGCTAATATCGCAAATATTTTCTGCACCTACTAACTAGCACTACATGCTTTGATTTTCCAGATGGTCTAGTTTACTGAAAAACGTTTAACCAGCTTTTATGTGATTAAACTTTGAAAGAGCTGTATGCAAAATTACAAAATGAATCTTAAGCAAAATCAAAGAGTGTGCAGTGTAACATTATATATTTAAACTGTGAAGTCTATAACTTATATACAGTTGGTTCCAGAAGTATTTGGACAGTAACAATTTACATCATTTCATCTCTGTGTACAATGGATTTGAAACAAAGCAATGAAGATTTGATTGAAGTGTAGACTTTCAACTTTAATTCAAGAGGTTAAACAAAAATACTGCATTACTGTTGAGAAATTAAAGCCATTTTTTACATAGTTTCTCAATTTTTCACATGCTCAAAAGTAATTGGACAAATTAACAGAATTATAAGTATTATTTTGAAAACTTGGATGCAAATCATTTGTAGTCCATGACCGCTTAAAGTCTAGACTTCATTAAATGCAGAGTTTCCTCCCCTGAGATGCTTTACCAGGCCTTTACTACAGTTGCTGCTTGCCTGTGGGTCTTTCTGCCTTGAGTTTTGTCTTCAATAAGTAAACAGCATGCTCAGGTGACTGCTTGAAGAATATTCCATTTATTTGCCTTAAGAAGCTCTTGGGTTGCTTTCACGGGATGTTTTAGGTCATTGTCCATCTGTATTGTGAAGCACCGTCCTCTCAGTTTTGCAGCATTTTACTGAATCAGCACCAGTGATCCTTACAATCTATGAGGAAAAACGGGTGACACAAAATGTAAAAAGTTGTTGTTTAGTACAGTGGTCCAGCTATTTATGACATCTGTCACAGGTGTACATTTAACATATACGTTGGACATCACTGTCCATGTATAGACAGTGATGTAAGGGGCTTGTCCAGGGATTCCGACCCTCTGGCCCAGAGACTCCGGTGTTGTAGCTCCTAACATCAGTCCATGTATGGACAGTGATGTTGGGGGTTTCTCCAGAGCCGGAGTCCCCGGCCAGAGTGCTTCTGATGCTCTGACCGGAAACTCCAGCATGGTAAATCTCTTGACGTCACTGTCCATATATGGATGGTGTCGTAAAGGGCTTCACCAGGGCCGGAGTCCCCAGCCAGAGGGCTTCCGATGCTCTGGCTGGGAACTCTAGCATTATAGCTTCTGACATCACTGTCCATTTACAGTGCTGTGCAAGAGTTTTAGGCAGTTGTGGAAAAATGCTGCAGAGTAAGAATGCTTTAAAAAAAATAGAAGTGTGAAAAGTTTTTTTCATCAGTTAACAAAATGCAAAGTGAATGAACAGAAGCAAAATCTAAATCAAATCAATATTTGGTGTGACTAAAAAACGGAATCAATTCTTTTAGGTACACTTGCATAAAATCATGGATTTTGTAGGATTGTAGTCAGGTTTATGATTCACCAATTATACCAAACAGGTGATAATGATCATCATTTTCATATGTAGGTTGAAACAGAGTCATTAACAGAAACAGCTGTGTAGGAGGCTTAAAACTGGGTGAGGAATATCCAAACTCTGCTACAAAGGTGAGGTTGTGGAAGACTGTTTCATGTCACAGGTCCACCATGGCAAGACTGAGCACAGCAACAAGACACAAGGCAGTTATACTGCATCAGCAAGGTCGCGCCCAGACACAGATTTCAAAGCACACTAGGGTTTTAAGATGTGCTTTTCAAGCTCTTTTAAAGAAGCACAAAGAAACTGACAAAGTTGTGGACCGTAGACATAGTGGTCAACCAAGGTAACTTAGCGCAGCAGATTAAAGACACATCATGCATACTTCTCTTCGAAATCTGATGTCCAGCAGTGCCATCAGCTCAGAATTGGCAGAAACCAGTGGGACCCAGGTACACCCATCTACTGTTCGGAGAAGTCTGGCCAGAAGTGGTTTTTATGGAAGAATTGTGGCCAAAATGCCATACCTTCGACGTGGAAAAAAGGCCAAGCGACTCAACCATGCACAAAAACACAGGAAATAGGGTGCAGAAAAACGGCAGCAGGTGCTCTGGAATGAGGAGTCAGAATTTGAAATATATGGCTGGAACAGAAGGCGGTTTGTTCGCCCAAGGGCTGGAGATCGGTACAATAATGAGTGTCTGCAGGCAACAGTGAAGCATGGTGGAGGTTCCTTGCAAGTTTGCGGCTGCATTTCAGCAAATGGAGTTTGGGATTTGGTCCCGATTAATGGTGTCCTCAATGCTGAGAAATACAGGTAGATATTTATTCATCGTGCAATACTATCAGGGAGGCGTTTGGTTGGCTCCTAATTTATTCTGCAGCAGTGACCCCAAACATACAGCCAATGTCATCAAGAACTATCTTCAGCGTACAGAAGAACAAGAAGCCCTGGAAGTGATGATATGGCCCCCACAGAGCCCTGATCTCAACATCATAGAGTCTGTCTGAAATTACATGAAGAAACAGACGGATTTGAGGAAGTCTTCATTCACAGAAGGGCTGTGGTTAGTTCTCTAAGATGTTTTGAACAACCTCCCTGCCGAGTTCCCTCAAAAAGTGTACCTAGAAAATGTATGCGGTTTTGAAGGGTGGTCACGCCAAATATTGACTTGATTTAGATTTCTCTTCTGTTCATTCACTTTGTATATTGTTAATTGGTAGAAAAAAAACGATGAACCCTTCTATTTTTGAAAGCATTCTTACTTTGCAACGTTTTTCCACAACTGCCTAAATCTTTTGCACAGGGCTTGTATGTATGCCGATACAGTGGGGTATGTTGCAGCCTTCTGTTGGAGGTTTACGTTGGGAGTCCTACTTACTTATACCTCTGACGATAGGCAAAAACTTGATGTGAAGGGGCCTAACCAGTGATCTGCATCTTGAGATAAACTCTGTGTACTTACATTTTTGAAGGCATCTTTTGGTCGTGGACTTTAATAATGATATGTCTACCTCCTCCAGAGGCGTAATTTTGTAAAGGGATTTTTCTTTACAAAGTAAAGAATTCAACGAACATCCACTTTAATTGTCTTTCGTGGTCTTCCAGACCACTTGGTTTTGCTGAACTTGCCGAAAAGGGTGCGTTGCTTCCTTTTAGAAATGTACCAAATAGTTTATTTGACCACTTCTAAAGTTTCTGCTATCTTTGATTGTTGTGGTTTTTTTCTGTCAGCGTAATGATGGCCTCCTTCATTAGCATTGAAACCTCTTTGGGCCGCATATTGAGAGTTTCCACAAGCGGCTATCAAACGCAAATTCAACAATTGGAATCCACTTCAAACCTTTTATCTCCTTAATTTGTCATGAAATAAGAAAGGAACAAGCCACACACTGCCATGACACTGCTTATCAGTCAATTGTCCAATTACTTTTGAGCCTGTGTAAATGGAGGAACTAAGTAGAAAATATCTTTAATTCCTAACCGTTTAATGCAATATTTTTGTCACATCTTTTAATTCAAGCTGGAAGTCTACACTTCAATCACATCTTCATTGTTTGTTTCAAATCCATTGTGGTGGTGGAGGTGTAAGGCTGGATTCACACGAGCACATTACGTCCGGTATGGACGGAACGTATTTCGGCCTCTAATCCCGGACTGAACACACTGCAGGGAGCTGGGCTCCTAGCATCATAGTTATGTACGACGCTAGGAGTCCCTGCCTCGCTGCAGGACAACTGTCCCGTACTGTAATCATGTTTTCAGTACGGGACAGTAGTTCCACGGAGAGGCAGGGACTCCTAGCGTCGTACATAACTATGATGCTAGGAGCCCGGCTCCCTGCACTGTGTTCGGTCCGGGATTAGCGGACGAAATACGTTCCGTCCATTACGGACGTAATGTGCTCGTGTAAATCCAGCCTTAAGAGACGAAATGATGAAAATTGTCACTGTCCAAATACTTCTGGACCTGACGGTCTATGTATATGCCATAGGCTTCACAGTTGAGACTCACACTATTTATTTTTTTCATTCTCTTGTAGTTTACCTGCAGCCTTTACTATGTTCAATAAATAAGTACACAAGATATTGTGACATATAGATGGTATAACATTACTGAAGCCCCACTTTTGGATTTTAGTTAACGGTAAATTCCAATTGTTAAAATCTAGTTTCCTTTCTTAATGATTCATCAGTAAGTCAATAATAAATTTTCACCTACTCTGTTTGAAGCGTCCAAATACATTGGGGATATCGCGCAACTTACAAAAATAAAGACAAGCATAATTGTTAAATATTTAGAAAATACGCATGTGTATCACTCACACACATTTAGTACATTCATTTCAAGTAGCACAATAAATATGTAACAGCCATGCAAAATGCATAGCAGTCCCATATATGTTATTGTTAAAATGTGTTTTAGAACAATTTATCAAATTGATCTCATGTTCATGGGATTCCACATAAATCTAATACAGTATCAAGGTAAATGCAAGCTTGTTCAGGACATTGCCCAGTAGCAGGATGTAGGTGATAAAGGCCGTCTGCCTTACTCTTGTGAAATGGCATTTGCACCTATAAGTCTGCAATAAATAGATATAGATCAGCAGCACAGGACCAAAGACTAGGTTGGGTGCACGCCTCTTGGGTCATAGTCCAAACGACCCTTCAATGTAAGCAGAAGAAAGTGACTCAGCACTACCAAATATGTGAAAAAAATTATCCTTTTATTCCACGTGCGACGTTTCAGCTCAGTGTGAGCCTTTCTCAAGCATATCCGTGTGACACAAAAAGCACATGTGTATATATATATGCAAATCACAATTATAAATCTAATTACAGACATTTTATAAAATAGTGATAAAACTGTAAAAGTAACTCACACAAATTTGTGTCAATATGATCCCCTATGGATATACTCATATACACATGGAGATATATATATATATATCTCAAATAGTACATGTAAATAGTGTAATCATCATGTTATATTAATAATGGCAATCAGGGCGTATCACTCCAGCAGGTGTAAGGGGAGCTGCGCTGGCTCCCTTCCCCTGCTTGTTTCAGAAGCGCCCAGGCCGGGGACGCAGCAGTCGCCTCTCCACCCGGGTGCTTCTTCACTCAGTGGCATAGCTACTGCTGTAGCAGCCATAGCGGCTGCTAGCGGACATGAGGGCGCCGTGCCGGCCCCCCCCATGGGCGGAGGCGCCGCTAGCAGCTGCTGCGGCTGCTACAGCGGTAACGACGCCACAATAGCAGAGTAGGGAGGTATGTCCCTGCTCTGCGATCTACTAGCGCCACTGTAGCTCCTCGTAGGAGCGGAATCCCCATGTGGCGGGGCATTCCGCTCCTGGACGGAGCGCTTGATGTCTCTGTCCATATATGGGCAGTGACATCAGGGGTAACTCCTGAAGTGGATTCCCCGTCCACAGTGTTGCCGACTCGGTGACCGGGGAATTCACTCCAGGAGAACCCCTTGACGTCACTGTCCATAATTGGACACCGACGACAGGGGCTTGTCCGCTTCGGCAACGCTGTGGACGGCGATTCCGCTTCAAGAGTTGCCCCTGATGTCCATGTCCATATATGGACAGAGACCTCAAGCTGAGCGCTCCAGGAGCGGAATCCCCGGCCTTAGTGGGATTCCGCTCCTTTAGGGTTCTACAGTGGGGCGATCTACAGGAAGGGGGGAGCTATCTAAGAGGGGACTGTGCTGTGTGGCACTACCTTCAAGGGGGTTGTGGGCTGTGTGGCACTACCTACAAGGGGGCTGTGTGACACTACCTACAAGGGGGCTGTGTGGCAATACCTTCAAGGGGGTTGTGGGCTGTGTGGCACTAACATCAAGGGGGGCTGTGTGACACTACCTACAAGGGGGCTGTGTGGAACTACCTACAATGGCACTATCTACAGGGGGAATCTGAGTGGCGGGCTGATGGTCATTTTACTGTGAGTGGGGGGCTGATGGTCTTCAAGTGGTTTCCACCTGTGACTGCAAATTGAAATTAATAGAAGGAAGAAAAATACCTGTGGCACTCGTTTGGTGCTTTTTTTGCCTGCGTCTTTTGCATTAGCTTCAACGGCTTAAACAAAAAGGTCAAACAACGCTGTCAATACAAAATCTGCTTCAAAATTCCTGAAGGAATTTTTAAAGCAAATTTTTTTGCATTACATAAAACGCAGTTTGAACATACCCTATGAGTGGAGTGCTTGTTTTTAGCTGTTTTCTGTCTTTCTCATAACTATTTTTGGTAGGGGTGCCCTGAGGAAATTTTATTTTTCCAGTGGTGCCTCGAGTCCGAAAAGGTTGGGAAACTCTGTACTAGGCTACAGGATCACGCCGGCCTACGCAAGGATCCCATCGTGGAGCAGCTCAGTTCTCCATGGGAACGGGGCCTAGGTGAATTATTTTTTTGTTTGGAAGCACTGTCTACAAGATGGGGGGGGGGGATATATGGCACGATCTACAAGGAGGAGGTGGGGCATTATAGCACTGTCTACAGGGAGGCTGTATGGCACAATTTACAGGGGAGCGCTATCTACAAGGGGGGGGATGTGGCAGCCAGGGGAGGGGGGCATTATACGGTGTGGGGGCCACTAAGCGGACATTATACTGTGTAGGCGTACTACAGGGGGCAATATACTGTGTGGGCACTATTAGAGGACAAAATACTATGTCCTTGAAGGGGTTATAATCTATTATATTAAATATTGTTCTTATACTGTATGGGGGTCACTAAAGGGGCATTATACTGTATGGGGGTCACTAAAGGGACATTATACTGTGTGGGGGCACTATATAGGGCATTATACTGTGGGGGGCATTATACTTTTATTTTTTATTGGCCATTCATTTTATGATGGGGGTGGGGCACCGAAAGATAATTTTGCACGGGGCGCCATCTATCCTAAGGCCGGCCCTGGTTATGAGATATGATTGACCAATGTTATAAGCTCAAGTGTTGTCAAATTATGACTACACTTCCTATTCTAATTTCTGTCTGGAGCAGTGTTGCCTTGGTAACTTTGTCGGGTCGCGGGGGGGGGGGGGCAATTGAGTGACAAAGTGCACTGTCCCTCTGTTTGTAATAGCTTAGATGCCTCGGTCGCTATTGATAAGCTGTTTGACTACACAGCCTGGACATTTACCTGTGTGCAGATTGTCGTGTCATATAAGTTGCACCAAGTACTTGCACCATACACAATCATTAATAAAATGTATGCATTTTACATTGTCCCTATCCTGTCAGTACCCGATCTTTTGCCTTCAATTATCTGACCGCTTCCATAGGGATACCCATTACACGCTACAGTCAGATGGATAACTAATATCACTAGAGAGAATTGTCTGATACTTTTCTGATGGATGGAAAGATTTGTCAGTCAGAAAATACATTATTACACACTGATGGTTGCCATAATTGTATGTTAGAATGTGTTCAGGCATTGTGGTTAATTTGTTTTGGTTTTTTGCCACAACTTTTGCAGAATTTTGTCATAATGAATCGGTTTTGCTGCAATTCATTTTTTTTTACAATTACAACAAAAAATGTGATTGGACAGTGACGTGTGAACACAGCCTAAGGCCTCATGCACACGACCGTATTTTTTCCCACCCGTAAATACTGGCGTAAATACGGGTCCGGTGTCACACGTATTCCACCCGTTTTGCACCAGTATTTACGAACCCGTGCTCGTAAATATGGGTCCGGTGTCACACGTATTCCACCCGTATTTACGAGCACGTTTTTGGCGGCAAAATAGCACTGCACTAATCGGCAGCCCCTTCTCTCTATCAGTGCAGGATAGAGAGAAGGGACAGCCTTTTCTGTAATAAAAGTTAAAGAAATTCATACTTACCGGCCGTTGTCTTGGTGACGCGTCCCTCTCTTCACATCCAGCCCGACATCCCTGGATGACGCGGCAGTCCATGTGACCGCTGCAGCCTGTGATTGACCTGTGATTGGCTGCAGCGGTCACATGGCCTGAAACGTCATCCAGGACGTCGGGCCGGATGTCGAGAGAGACGCGTCACCAAGGCAACGGGCGGGAGACCGGACTGGAGGAAGCAGGAAGTTGTCGGTAAGTATGAACGTCTTTTATTTTTATTTTTTACAGGTTTATACTGATCGGTAGTCACTGTCCAGGGTGCTGAAAGAGTTACTGCCGATCAGTTAACTCTTTCAGCTCCCTGGACAGTGACTATTTACTGACGTCGCTTAGCAACGCTGCCGTAATGACGGGTGCACACATGTAGCCACCCGTTATTACGAGAGCTCCATAGACTTCTATGGACTGTCCGTGCCGTTATTACGGCCAGAAATAGGACATGTTCTATCTTTTTTAACGGAACGGGCACCTTCCCGTGAGAAAACGGGAAGGTACCCGTGGCCAATAGAAGTCTATGAGCCCGTTATTACGGGTCGTGATTACGACCCGTAATAACGGGAGTTTTTACGGTCGTGTGCATGAGGCCTTAGGATTTGTATAGCGGGATGGAAAATTATATACCAGTAGAATCCCCAATTTAATTTGCATACAAAAATTGGAGCATTCTTGGGCGTTATTTTAACACACGCACCTTTTAAACGTAGACGTGTTGTACAATGTGTGTGAATTCCTCACATCTTAGTTCTTTGCAGAGTGCGGGTATAGAATTTTTTTTTTGCTGGCTAGAATAGTGTAGTAGACTATTCTATCCAGAGGCATCCAGTAAAAAACGTATATGTTAAATGTATCAATTTTTGTTAACATGAGAGCCTATCGGTGAGGGATGCCACAGGTTTAACAGATACGTCGTCCGCTTATCATCAATAACTAATCATGATATGTCTGTTAAACGGATGCCAGTATAGCCTATGGGTGATGGATGCGTTAAATGAATGCCTAACAGTGGCATCTGTCACCCATAGACTATAGTGATATCCGATTAGCTAATACGTCATGAAAAGGGTCATGAAAGCTCATGACGTATCGATTAAACGGATACCATTATAGTCTATGGGTGATGGATGCCACTGTTATGAATAAGTCACAGCCTGCATTTATCGTATATGTCCGGAGCTTTTCCTGGCATGTACTTTGAACAGACAACTTACCAGTTATGCCAGTAACATGCACAGGTTTCACTTTTGAGGAATAGAATTCACTTATTGTATGGATTATTGCCATGCAAAATGCACAGTCATTAGAGGTGATCAATATTTCTTGCTCTAGGTATCCGATTAGCTGCTTAGGACCATAGTCCTGCTTTTTCTTTTGCTCTAGTTGTCGAAGATAAGCCCTAAATCTTTAATATAATGCATCTGTGATTCTGGGCCCTGTGAGTGCTTCTTTTCTATTTTTATACTTGATTAAACCTAAATATCATATCCATACAGATGTATTGTAACCCTGTCCTTCAGACTCCGATATAAGATATTTAGAGCCTACCGTACATTTTTAGATTCTATTATAATTCTCCTCTGTTCAATAGTTTGTATTCAGTTTTTCTCATGACAACAGAGTATATGCATCACATGCTGCTGTTTGTCTGTAAATGTGTTTGCTGACTCAATTTTGTCAGTCAACTGCTGTCCCATTTCTACTCTCTGCACTCAGTTATTTGTTGGCCCCATCAGAAGACTTGCACTACTCTGTACTGTCCGCATGTTACTTTGTCTTCTCCACTTTTATTCATTGTATGTTAGGTGTGCCTGAGGATTTGGTGGAGCCTCTTGTGACTCTGTTCTTTGGAACAGATTCTAATCGGAATTCAACAACCAAGAATTAGTTAAAAATGACATGGACTGTTCCATTAATTCCATACGCTTACACACACACTTAAGAGGTTTCATATCACACCTTCTTTCTCACCATATTAAAAAGCAATGAAATTAACCAATATCAACGTATGTTTGGGTATATGCATGTGTGTATATATATGTATATGTATATGTGTACATATATATATATATATATATATGTGTGTGTGTGTATATATATATCTATATATATCTATGTATATATATATATATATATATATCTTTTTATAAAGCATATTCTCTTTTCCCTAGTTAACTGAACAGCCATTTTGACTTATATATTAAAATATGAGATAATAAAAGCAAATTTATGATGTTTGCATATATTGATTCTTTGGAAACTTTGCTCAATACATTACCAAGAACAGAGTCACTGAATTTGGGGCTGCCTCAACCCCTTGATCCATGTTCTTACTCGTGAGGTCTGAAAACTGCATCCACCTATCAGCAAGGGGGATGCACAGAACATGTCACTGTTACTCTCAGCGTTAAGTCCATCACTTTGTTTTACTGCAAATTATCCGTTTAATATCCCACCAGGGCTGGAGGTGTTCATGTTCAACACATTTATTCACATATGCTGTAGATAAAAAAAAAATTAAGTGGGTTCTCTGCCCTTAATCCCCTGATGCCTTTTTCTACACCCAGTATTGCGGGCATTTGCTAGTTGCCCTTATGTTATATTCCTCTGCATTTTCTGTCTTTCCCTTCCCTTTTTGTCTTCTCTCCCGTTTTTGTTTTATTTTCTTTATTAATTTTATACCTCTTTTGCATGATGTTTGTGTTTCTGAGAGCTGCATTTATCGATGAAACCGTGTCAGATTCTAAAGAGGCTTCGTTAGGGTTTTTACACCCCAAAACCACAAAAATTTCATTAGAGTTTCTCATCTCTGCTGCTGGTATGCGGTGCACCAAAAGAGTAGATATACATTTTAAAACCTATTATATGATACTGGTGATTAGAGTGTGGCTACGTTGACATATGAGAAGCGTCCATCATAGCCAACAATAGCTGTTCATTTAAGAACAGTTCTATAAAGGTCATATGATCCCTAAAGGAAAAAAAAGCCTTAAACGTAAGTTTAATTTGGTTCTCATACCCTGTATCTGTTGTTAAAGATGAGAAATTGCTAATAAATTTTTGTGTATTATCTGTGCTGTGATGGGTGTACTCCTGATCTATGGAACCCTTTTGCTATGAATTATGGCTTAATGTTTCTATATTCTCACTTTTTGTTTGTGAAGTAAGTTTTTATTTTAAAGTCTTTTCTATAAAAAAAAATATTTCTAAAATACACCGTGCCTTTTTAAGTCTGTTTCTTTCTGTATCCTTGTTAATTTACCTGCAGTTCGTCGTGTTGCTCCGCGCTTCTCCATTCTACCTGTGAGCCATGAAATTATGCCTGGAGGTAATGTTAATATAACTTGCGTTGCGGTTGGTTCACCCATGCCATATGTGAAGTGGATGGTGGGCGCTGAAGACCTAACCCCAGAAGATGACATGCCAGTGGGGCGTAATGTTCTGGAGCTTACCAATGTGAAGGAGTCTGCTAATTACACCTGTGTTGCCATGTCAAGTCTTGGGGTTATTGAATCGGTAGCCCAAATCACAGTGAAATGTAAGTATTCTTTATTCACATGGTGTCTACAAACAACTACCCGGGACTGGATTATATCCATCATTTAAATGCTTATATGAAATTTCCCAGCACAATCATGGGGAGGAAGTAGACCATTTATTTTAAGAGATAAAATCCAGACAGTTCTTCTGAAAATGAAGGAGCGATCGAAATTATCTTTCATCACAGTAAATCAACCAAAAATGCGCTATTGTGAATAGAGATGTCTAATTTATGGTAGTCTAGAACATTAAAGCCGGGTTCCCATGGGTCGTATACACTGTGTAAAACTACACAGCGTATCCGACCTGGAACCCGCAGTGTATTCCGTCCGAAAAATTGCACCACATGGTGGTACAGTTTTTCGCGAGTAATTTCCGCAGCGGTAGAGAAAAACATTCAAACTTACCCCGGACGTTGTCATTGTGACGCATCACTTATTTGCCGTCCGGCCTCCCTGGATGACGCAGCAGCTTGTGATTGGCTGCAGCGGTCACATGGGATGAAACGTAATCCCGGGAGGCCAGACTGGAGGAAGAAGCAGGGAGTTCTGGGTAAGTATGACTTTTTTTCCTGAGTCGCAATACTTGGCTATTTGTTGTGGGTCTTGCATCCCCATTGAATTCAATGGGGAAAACCTGCAACAGAAAACCGATGAAAACGCAGCATAAATTGACATTCTGCAAATTTGAATTCCGCACTGCAGGTCAATTTATTAACGTTTTTGCATAGATTTTTTTCCGCAGCATGTGCATGAGATTTTCAAAATCTCATTTACTTTGCTGGTACTGTAAATGCTGCGGAGTTTCCGCACACAATTCCATTGCGGAAATTCTGCAGCGTTTATGCTACGTGGAAACCCGGCCTAAGACTATTACCAGACAGTGGACAGATTTTCAGCTTGCCATTCCTTGCATTCAGCCAACTTACTTGCATTCATTGTGTTTGCCCATGTTTGTTTTTAGGAGCGTAAATAAAGTATATTTAGTTTCACTAGTTTTTTTTTTTTAAAAATGTCTATTTACTGTTTTGATTATTTCTTCTTCTTTTTTCCCCCTAATATGTTAGCCCTTCCCAAGGCACCAGGTGCTCCTGTAGTAACAGAAACAACCGCTACAAGTATAACAATCACATGGGACTCAGGAAATCCTGATCCAGTGTCTTACTATGTAATAGAGTACAAGTCTAAAACACAAGATGGACCATATCAAATCAAAGAGGACATCACTACTACAAGATACAGCATCGGAGGCTTAAGTCCCAACTCTGAATATGAGATTTGGGTATCAGCAGTAAACTCTATTGGCCAAGGACCACCTAGTGAACCTGTTGTAACACGTACAGGGGAGCAGGCACCTGCTAGTGCACCTCGAAATGTACAAGCTCGAATGCTTACCTCCACTACTATGATAATTCAGTGGGAGGAACCAGTGGAGCCCAATGGCCAAATAAGAGGTTATCGTGTTTACTACACTATGGAGCCTGACCAGCCAGTCAGCAACTGGCTAAAATATAACGTGGACGATAACCTTTTGACTACTATAGGAAACCTTTTAGAACATGAAACCTATACTGTCCGAGTATTGGCTTTTACTTCAGTGGGAGATGGTCCACTCTCTGATCCAATTCAAGTAAAAACACAGCAGGGAGGTAAGTTGTTGCTTTACACACACTACAAATAAAGTTATAGCATGTTTTATTATCCTTCTGCCTAGCAACTTTTAATAGTTACCATAAATAATACCATTAAAAATTGTATTTAAACTACAACAGTTGATATGATCACTAGGTAAGGCTAGGTTCACACTCTTTTTACAGTACAGTCCATTTTTTGCAGTATATTTTTTTTGCAACTCATCTAAATTTAAAACCTAATAGTAACATTTACATCAGTTTTTCAATCCATCTACCATTGACCTTACTGATGTGAAAAAAAAAAAAAAAAAAAAGATCATTAGTACACATCAGTTTGAATCAAACTGGTTCCGTCGACCTATGAAAAGAAGACTACAAAAATATGCAGTTTCAAACTAAGCCTCAGGCCTCCTTCACACGACAGGGTCCGAGTGTCGGCCGGGAAAATCGGCCGATTTGGACCCGATTTGTATCCGTTTTTTTCCCTGACTGTTTTTTAATCGGATGAATTTTTTGCACTTTACTTATTTTTTTATTATTATGGTCTGTCCCTCAAAGGTCAAAAAAGACCTTTTTGGAACTTTTCATATTTTTTTTCTTTCTTTTACACCAGGCTTTTCCCCTGTAACTGGGGCTGCACAGCAGCCCCAGTTACAGGGGAAATCAGCCATCTCACAGTGACGATTGTCACTAATAGGGCTGTGCTGGGTCTAGTTAGACCCAGCAACAGTCTGCCACTAACGGCACCCGGCGATCATGTGACCAGTCACATGATCACCGGGAGGAATAGAGACAGCGCCGCTGCTGCTGTCTCTATTCCTATACACAGCGTTCATTGACCGCTGTGTAAAAAGACATCGGAGAAGACAGAAGCAGCGAAAGCTGCTCCTATCCTCTCCTCAGGGTCCCCGGCAGTCACTGACAGCCAGAGACCCGACATTCAGCTGCCCGTTCGCGCGGGCAGCAAGTTAAAACCCGAGCCGTAAAAAGTCTGTGGCTCGGGTTTTAAGGACCCTGACCGCTGGCCGTAAAAACACAGCCTGCGGTCGGGAACCAGTTAAAACAAGCAGGGGAAGGGAGCCAGCGCAGCGCTCCCTTCCACCTGCTGTACACCCCGGCCCTGCCACACAGTATCTCCAGCGTAGCCATTCGTCTGAATGGCATCAACTCCTCCTCACATGCACTCTGTGCTGTGAGGAGGAGGAGAGAGTGCACGAGCGACGGTAGACCCGGCCATCACTCGGGACACATTCCGGTGATGGGCGTGTATTACCCGGCCCCATAGACTTCTATGGGAGCTGGGCGGCCGGGTACCCGGCCGAAAATAGGGCATGTCCCATTTTTGGACGGCCGGTTTTCCCAGCCTGTCAAAAAATCGGTCGTGTGAATAGCCCCATTAAGGGGTCTATTATTCCTAATGCAGCCGGGTGCCGGCCGATTTATGAACGGCCGGCACCCGGCCGGGAAACCCTGTCGTGTGAATCCCGACAGGGTCGTACGTTTTTGGACGATTTTCCCGGCCGGTTTGCATCCGTTCCGATTCTGTTCAGGGCCGTGTTGCCGTTTTTACCGATTTGGACCCGATTTGCATCCGTTTTTTTCCCTGTCCGTTTTAAAATCGGATGAATTTCATTTAAATTTGTTGCCACACACAGCTCTCTGTAGATAATGCCACCCTGCCCCCTGTAGGTAATGCCACCCTGCCCCCTATAGGTAATGCCACCCTGCCCCTTGTAGGCCGGGGATTGGGGATTCCGACCCCTACAGGGAGCAAAAAAAGACCCTCCTCCTCCTCACATGCACTCTGCACTGTGAGGAGGAGGAGGAGGAGAGAGAGTGCGCGAGCGACGGTAGACCCGGCCATCACTCGGGACACATTCCGGTGATGGCCGTATATTACCCGGCCCCATAGACTTCTATGGGGGCCGGGTACCCGGTCGAAAATAGGGCATGTCCCATTTTTTTGACGGCCGGTTTTCCCGGCCCGTCAAAAAAATTGGTCGTGTGAATAGCCCCATTAGGGGTCTATTGTTCCTAATGCAGCCGGGTGACGGCCGATTTATGAACGGCCGGCACCCGGCCGGGAAACCCTGTCGTGTGAATTCCGCCTTAGGTGTCACGCGCATTTTACTTTCGAGTTGTGTGGAGCCGTAATAGCCATAGAAGTATGGGCTTACTGAGCCTCAGATATATTACAGGTTTTTAGTTTTTTCCTATTCCACATGAATCCGACAGAAAACGAATTGTGGCATGCTTTATCGGAAGCCATATTATGAAGCTATTCTCTCCTAGAACATTGTTACTATGGGAGATTTGCTCTGTAATATAATGCTGTTTGGCTGCTGCGCACATGAGGCCTTAGACAAAAACTTTTACACTATATGCATTACATAATAATTTATTACATAATGTTTTGTATAGATATTTCAAAAATGGGTTGGCATTAAAGGGTGAATAACAACTATGAAAATGTTAGTTTTCATTCTTTTGGATAATTCCCTGTTTGTTACTCACATCATTCTATCACTGTTTGGTAACACATACAATTTGACCAACAACGTTTATTTTGATTCTGATTCTGAATCCTGATGGACCATCCTGCATCTATATTGTATATTCGTTCTTGATGTAACATTACTTTTAAGGTTCATGTTTAGATAAAATATATGCTATGATAAATGCTGCATTGTAGGCACACTGTAGTCCTTTTGTTAAGCTTTGGGCATTACATAGTGTGTAAGGCTATAGGCCAAGTCGCATCTTACTGTGTGCCATATGTTATTGCCTACAGTGTGTGTGAGAGACTCATGCTGTGAAAGGGGAACGGGAGAATCCAGCGGGGACATTTGATTGGCTCAGTGCACACAGCACAGCTTTGACATCACACCAGGTAGAAATTGGGCACGGCAAGAGAAATATAGCATTACATTCTGGCTATTCAAATGAATAGCTGTCCATGTAATGCATGGTACATGGAGACCAATCGCACAGAGGGCCCCAATGTAAAATCTGTAACTGGACCTCCACCTACCATGTACTATTCATTATACTGATGTGGCAAAGGGGCATTTGGGTCCCCATCAGGCACCATGGCTAGGTGTGACTTCTAGCTCTGCAGCCTCTATAGTTACACCGCTGTCCTTATACCCTAATATGGTACATGGGGTTTTTCGTGGTGAGACAACTCCTTGATAAGTATGCGTTAAAGGTGATTGTATCATTATTAAAATGAGACGTAAATTAAGTTTGACAGATATTAACCAATATAATGTTTACTCTTTTTTTTTTTTTGTATAATAATATATAGTCCCTGGCCAGCCTATGAATTTCAGAGCTGAAGCCAAGTCGGAAACCAGCATTAGCCTGACGTGGAGCCCCCCTCGTCAGGACAGCATTGTGAAGTATGAGGTTTGTTACAAAGAAGGAGAGCGAGGGAATGAGGTAAGTCTTTTACATAGGCTATATTAATATAATATATATTGTGATGGAAACCTTGTAATTAAAAATAAGGATATAAAGTGCCCTTTTTAATCCATGATTTGCCCACATGCTACTCTTTTCATTGTTATACTGAAATAAGTAAAGATGCATCTGTTCAGTTGTTTATCCACACTAGCTTACCACTAGGGTCAGATCTGTTCTATGGAGCATGGACTTTGCCAGGAATGGTCAGCCAGTTGAGATCTGGCCATCCAAATGAGCATTCTCTAAAATGCTGGTTAGGACATGGCATATATGAATGCAAGTGCCACCTAGATCTGTCTCAAAATTGAATGTCACAGCAACTTCCTATAAAAAAGTGGATTATACATGGTACCCTTGATCAGTTTACTTTGTGTTCTGACGGTGGTCTTCACAAATAATACAATCACTCCAAGAAAAACAGAAGCAAAAAAAATAAAAATGAGGGAGAAGTCATCTTTTTAACTGAATTTATTATCCCATCATTCGACTGCATATTATTTAGGCTCAGAGTATTTAACTAATACATTGACTAGTTTCGATAGATGGATGCTACCGTTTTTTTTTTTTTTTTACTGTTTTCACAAATGATATCCAGAGTTCTCCATAAATGTGACAGCCAAAAGCCCATCATAATAATGAGAGCCACAACCCCGTGTCCAGTGACAGACCTAACATCCCATGTCAGTGACAGGTAGATTGTCCCCATAATAGTAACAGCCGCAACTTCCAGAAAGCTCCCTCAAGAGTCATTGTCACATCAATTCCCGACAGAAACAACCACAGTCCACCTTAAAAATGATAGCCACACCAGCTGCCATATTGGTAACAGCCACAGCTTCCCATAATATTGAGCAAAAAGCGATAACACTCAGGACTTGTCCACACACAACGGAATTGCTACAGAAATTTTTTGCAGCAATTCCATTGAAAAACGCATTCTGCTGCTGCAAAAACGCACCATTTCCTGCGGTATTTACGGCAGAAAATGGTGCGTATTTTGCTGCGTTTTTCACAATGTTAGGAGATAGTGACATGTCCTCTGAAAAATACAGCAATTCTGGCCACTTTCTGCAGCAGGACTTGACTTGCTGCGGTCTCAAATATATACACCGCAGGTCAATTTCTGCTCCGAATTTCTACACAGCATGTGGATGAGATTTAACAGTTTGCTGCTGCGTTTTTTCCGTCCAAAATTCCGGCTGGAAAAAACGTGGCAATTCCGCAGTGTGTGGACGAGCCCTCTTACTTGCATCCTCCATGTTCAAGCATTGTTTCTCTCTGGCATGGTAAGCGGCCAATCATCCAGTACTGATCACTATCAGCAGAGATCTGTGCTGAAGATGTGGATGAAGTGACTTGTTTGACAGGAAAGTAACAACAGAGACTTGACTTTAAATCCGTATCATTCGAGAACTAGTTTATCAATATTTCCAAGCTCTATGCTTTTCATACAGAATAAGTCCTATATGTTCTGACGTTCAGTATACTTTATCAAAGAGTAATCGTGTGCTGATACTGTATTTTTTAACAGATAAGAAAGACATTTGATCCTGCAACATCTTATTTAGTAGAAGGCCTAAAACCCAACACAGAGTATATATTTCGCCTATCTGCTCGTTCTAATCAAGGTCAAGGTGCTTGGACATCGGATGTTAGAGAGCGCACAATGCAGTCTAGTAAGTGTCCCCTTTCTTTATCACTGTGGAAATGGGGTCAAACTTTAATGTGGCTAGATTAGATCAAATATTTTTTTCTGCTTATTAGAGTTTATAGTTGAGAGCTTTATGACAGATATTTTTTATTCTAATTTGCTTTCAATTAGCCAGAATATTTTCCTTTAGATTACAGTATAATTTATATAGCCATAACCATTACATCTTTCCAAAAAGGAGTAAAAAAACAAACATGATATGCACATTCAATATTGACAGGGATCTAAGCCCCCAAAAAAATAATTATGAATAAATATATATAATCTGTTTTAATTTTTTTTACACATTTTGGTCATACTTTCCACCTGACACTTTGTGGCGACCCCTTTCATTTGGGTCCCTGCCCACAAACATTACATATACCAGAAGGCATGAGTTTGATTGACATTAGTGTAATATATTATAACACAAAAACCCATATTTTTCAGTTACACCAAAAGTATTTCTTTCCTTTGCCATGATATGAATAACTATTTGTTTATTTGACTTACCTGTTCATTATTACAAAAAAATTGATCAGTGTATACACTGTCCATTATCTCACTGTTATGCACTAGGGCATACAATGCTGTCTGTTGCTTTGTCAATAAATTATGTTTATAAAGGCAAACTTTTTACAGGATTTTGTGAGTGGCCTCTGATATTTTTCCTGATTCATCCTTTTGCCAGATCAGCTCTGTTATAGGCACTCTATTCTTGGTTCATTCCAGAAGTTCTCAGTAGGATTGCAGGCTGCTCCCTGGTCTAGTCATAATAATCCGAGTATCAATGAGGGTCTTCTCTTGCTGATAAATAAAATATTCTCCATATTATTCATGTTTGCTCTCTGCATTCATGATCCAAATGCCCTTCAGCAATGCCTTTTATTACCATCACCAAACTTAAAGGGGTATTATGGTTTCAGAAGGTTGATGTTTACAGTTAAAATAATTGTACAGCTATCAGGATAGATTTTTATCCTCTGAAAGTTAGCATTGAAGGGTCCTATTCAATGACCACAAGAGGAGATCTTTTAAAAACCTGTGAGAAATTTGATAAAGAAAATAAATAAAAAATTGTATAACCATTTATTTTACAAAGAATAAGCTTTGTTTGCTGAAACCTGAATACCTCTTTAATTGCTGGCATAATTTTTTGCCTTGCATTTTCCACATTCAGGCAGAGCTGTCACAACGGTTTCTACTTGTCTCATGTCCAAGGAGAGAAGCTCTTAGTCCGTAGTGTCAGTTTTTATTAGGGTTGGATAACTGTAGAGCATTTATAATCCACATAACCCAACAAATCACGTACCTTGTTAGAGCTTTAGTTGTCCTTACATTTTTGTGTACGCAAGGCCCACATCTCATATCACCTGTTTGTGTTACCTTAACATTTCACTTGGCATTAGTATCATGTGCAGATCACTGCAGTGCTTACAGTGTATGGCTCTGTATATATTCGTTCTGCACCGTATGCTAATGCCATTCAGTGGTATATTGTGTTAGTCATTTTACCATGCTATCCAGGGAGCATGGAATTATTTATACATGCGTTTATGTCCTACACTTTGGGGGAGATTTACGATGACTGGTTTACCTCTTGTTGGTGTGCCTTGACTTCTGCCATATTCCCCAACATTGTGCACACTTGTTTGGGAAATTAGCACATGGCACAGAAATATGGCAGATTGTTCTTTGCCACTTTTCTAACAGAAAAAGTATCCGAGAACTCCACCCACTTCCCCCGATACAAGGGTTTTAAAATATTGGCATTCAAGGTGGCACAATTGCATTGACTAATCTCCCCTTTTGCAAATCTATAATTAGAAATAATAGACCCCTGAATAAAACTTTGAATGTACACCTGACTTGATGCTGACAGTGGATGAAACTATGGATGTCGCCAGATCAACCATAGGCAAAGATAGAAGTCCAGTTCGAATTGATCTCAACCGATTCACACTTCTAATTGTCAACAAACTATACTTATTTTGCAGATACTGTATATCTAGAGTACGTAATCCGTGTGCTAACATGCTCACATTATGTCAAAGCAAGGAAATTAATCCCAACACTGTTAATCGGTGACATGTTCTACGTCTGTAGTATATAAACTCTAGTAATGCAACATGTGGACTGCACATACAAAGCACCGACTGTTGCTACATGAAAGCTCCCATAGGTTGTAGCACATATCAATTCCCACAACCTAAAAGCACAATTCAGTAAAGTATATATATTATTGTCCCACAATGTAGTGTTTGTGCATAGTAAACTATATGTAGACATTTTAATTCTACCCTTCCATGCATATACAGTGATACATTCTTAAAGGCAGGTTTAAGACTCCCGTGCCTCTCCAACACTCTCCCCTTTTGAATGTCTGTATTTTACCATGCTTCCACTAAAAATAAGAACACGGACAGCCCGATCCTGCAAATAACACTCTGTGCGGCAGCGTGCATTGCCATCAACAGCAGTGCGTAAATAAACAGTCTTAGGGTATAGGAACGGTGCTGCAAATTTATTTGGCGTGGGCTGGAAGGGGTTAAATGATAAAATGCAAACTGTTTTCAACCATAACTAAGCAAAGGAGCTTACTTTTATGCTGTTAATACTTGTAACTCAATAAAACTATTCTGAAATAAGGCTCTGTTCATATGATAGCTCTTCAAATGGATCCCAACAAATTATGACAGATCCCATCGACTTATAATGGGATTTGACAGGTTTCTGTTAAGTCCTGCTATGTTTGACATCACAAACAGTCCTGCAGACTGCATTAGTGGAAGGTCTGACAGAGAAGTAAAAACACAAGTGTGAACTAAACCTAAGCTCCCCCTATCGTCTGCCTCTCTATGACTATACAATGAATTTGAAGCTCTCTATCAGACAAAATTAAACTCCATAAACATACATAATAAAATCAATATATTATATGATATTGGTCCAAAAATTACATCTACTTTTTTCTATGTACTGTTCAGGGGAAAATGCAGGATCTTTAAAGGATGGTTTCCAAGTACATTGGTGCCCGCAACGTAAACCGCAAAATGCCCCTATTATACGGCCTTTGCAACTTTATACATAATAAGATCATACAGTTTTACATGAGGTTGCTTTGGGGTTAGCGATAGTATTCTGATCATACTCTTGGTGCCTTAGTGGTTAATACCCAATACCTCTGTTGGTCTAAGGTAATGAGGGGGTTAATATTGATATTGGTGGTTATAGCTTTATATCTACTATACCTGGAGGTCTATGGTGCTTTAGCAGTTAACACACCAACTTATTATAATTATGTTATTATATAGTATTATTATATTATTTAGGATGGTGCAGGGATTAGTGATTATCTGGGGCAGAAAAATGTAGCTATAATTTAATTTAATAAATAGGTCTTCTAGAATAATTCTATAAATAGAATTCTTATATGGCTCTGTTTTCTTAAAAAGCATTCCTAATCCCCCGACTCACTTCACACATCCATAGTGAATCATGATCACATTTTTTCTTCCCACAGCTGCCCCTAGGGGGAGCTGACTGCTTAGGAATTCATAAAAACACTCCTAGAACTGAATAATGCAGTGAGCTCCCCTAGTCATTAAACCATTAACTGGATTATTTTTCTGATCTGATCAGAGGGGGTTTGGAGGCACGAGAACACCCCCGCCCCCACTAAGCACTCCCCTGCTGTGTATTTTTATTTCCTAATAAAGACTTATTACAGGGCTTAGGGTGCGTTCACATATATCAGTTGCATCAGCATCAGTTTTTTTGTCTCCTCAAGTGATTACAGCTGATGCAAAAATGTATCAGTTGCCATCAGTCTTTTTCTCAATTTTTACTACAAAACAATCAGTTGCCATCTGTTAGTTGTCATCAGTTTTTACCATTCATTTTAAACATCAGTTTTTACCACAATGGTCCACCAAAAAGGTGGTCTAGGGTCCGAAAATGTGCCAACTTTATCAGAGTGGTGCATAGTTTGTGATAGATTGGATACATGATAGATTAGATACATGTCATGGCTCTCCTCTGCTCCGGCCTCACTGCTACACTGAAGTCTGACACACACATTGTTATGGCACGTGTGTCATATTCAGTGCGGCGTCGAGAGAGAGCCCAGAAGGCAGCTGCTGGCCACTGACCTCATCTCAGAGCAGATCTATGAAGCGGCCATGGGAGCCTGCAAAGACTCCGAACACAAGCCCCAACTTCAGGGAGTAACTAGTTTTTGGTGCTTTTACAGCTACCCAATCCCACCCCGCAACTCCTACCCTCCCCACACCTTGCTGGGATTGCTGTTGTTTCTATTCACGCAACAGGGTCCTGGTGTCGTCCGTTAAAAACGGCCGTCTCGGTCCATTTTTGAAGTTTTGCATCTGTTTTGTATCCATTCCATGTCCATGTCTGACACATTTTTAAAAACAGATGGATTTGTGTATATAATGCCGCAGTGCCCTCTGAAGATAATGCCAAAGTGCCCTCTGTATATAGTGCCACACACCCCCTGTAGATAATGACACAGTGCCCTCTGTAGATAGTGCCACACTGCTCTCCGTATATAGTGCCACACGGCCCCTAAAGATAATGCCACAATGTCCTCTGTATATAGTGCCACACATCCCCCTGTAGATAATGCCGCAGTGCTCTCTGTAGATAGTGCCACACTGCCCTCTGCAAATAGTTCCTCAGTGTCCTCTGTAGATAGTGCCACACTTCTCTCTGTATATAGTGCCACATCCCCCGCTGTAGATAATGCTGCAGTGCCCTCTTTAGATAGTGCCACACACCCCCTTGTATATAGTGCCACACACGCCCTGTAGATAATGCCACAGTGCACTCTGTATATAGTGCCACACACCCCCTGTATATAGTGACGCAGTGCCCTCTGTAGATAGTGCCACACTGCTCTCTGTATATAGTGCCATACAACCCTGTAGATAATGCCGCAGTGCCATCTTATATAGTGCCACACACCCCTTTGTATATAGTGCAACACACCCCCTGTAGATAGTGACACAATGCCCTCTGTATATAGTGCCATACAGCGCCCCCTGTAGATAGCGTCACCCCGAGTGTACATACCATTTTACCCTGTAGATCGCGCTACTGAAGCTCCCTCTAGCAGTGGAATCCCCGGCCAGAGAATTGCCGATGCTGTGGCCGGGGCTTCCTCCAGGAGGAGCCCCTAATGCCATAGTCCACATAAGACAAAATAGACGAGGAGACAGCACTTCCAACATATGTCAGCTTTTTAATCACCCGTGCGACGTTTCAGTCCAGCAGGACCTTTCTCAAGCATAGTGAACACAGCAGTACAGGAGTATTTAAGGACTCACAGAGTCAACAGTAATAAAAAATTTGATTAATACAAAAACAGTTTAAAAGGATCGGTGTATAATAAAGCAGTGTAATTTAAAATCACAATCAGACCACCTAGGTGCTTATGCATAGAACTATATAACTTTTAAGGGACTGGTACATCAATAAGCAGTCCGAATAAACAAAAAATAATAATGAATAACAAACTCGCCAAGTGTGTGTATAATCAAAAACGATTACAGGATATTATATCAAGATGCCAGATGGAACTACTCCTAATGGATAACGGCGTCCTGGAAGTCCAGATATCCACGTGTATAGGTTGAATAACATTCTATACTTCCTGTATTCAAAATGTGCATACTCTCGCGAGACTATGCAAATTAGTTCCTGCACATGTGCAGTGCATCTAGTGACTGCACGGCGGCCATTTTGGAAAGTGGCAATGACGAACATTAGAGGAAGAAAACGGGTGATTAAAAAGCTGACATATGTTGGAAGTGCTGTCTCCTCGTCTATTTTGTCTATCTGATATTGGGGACCGCGGATCCAGTCCTATTGTGGTGTGCACCCACTTGTGGTCCAGTGCTGTGGTAATTTTCTGCTTTGGATAGTCCACATAAGGACAGTGACATCAGCGGTTACCTCTAGAAGTGGAATCTCCGACCAGAGAGTTGCCAACGCTCTGCTGGCTGGGGATTACGCTCCTGGAGAAGCCCCTGATGTCACTATCCGTATGTGGATAGTGACATCAGGGGCAACTCCTGATGCAAAATCCCCGGCCACAGCATTGCCGACGCTGTGGCCAGGGATTCCCTCAAGGAGGAACCCCTGACGCCACTGTCCATGTGTGGACAGTGATGTCAGGGGTTATTCCCTGAGCAGAATCCCCGGCCTGACGCTGCTGCCGGGATTTCCTTCAGGAGGAGCCACTGACACCACTGTCCATATATGGACAGTGACGTAGGGTTAACGCTAGGAGCGAAATCTCTGGCCACAGTGTTGCCGACGCTGTAGCAGGGCATTCCGCTCAGAGAGTAGCCCCTGACGTCACTGTCCATTTATGGACAGCATAGTCAGGGGCTCCGTCTGGAGCGGAATCCCCAGCAATGCTGTGAACGGGGTTTCCGCTCCTAGCGGTAACCCCTGACTGACTGCACTCTCCATAAATGGACAGTGCCATCAGGGTCTCCTCCTGAAGGCAATCTCCGGCCACAGCTACAGTGGCACTATCTACAAGGGGGGGGGGGTGTCACTAAATTCTGCTCCTTCTTGCATCCACCTTCCAGCTGGGTGCTACCAGAAGGTGGATGCGGCAGGACCCGGCGTTCATCCGTCCATAGTTAATTAAGATAGGATACTGCACCGGAACTCCCTGGGAGCCGGACCCCAAAACACTGCAGGTAACATTTTTGAATCCGGCTTTTGCACAGGTCCAGCGTCGTACGGCGCCAAAACGAATGTCCTCTGTGCCAGAACAGATCCCATAGAAAGCTATGGGATCCGTTCTACCATCAGTTTTCCTTCGGCTGTTCTGCAACACGCCGACGGGAAACGGACAACGGACATATGTGAACGGCCCTTTAGGGAATTATGTCTTGTCTATTGTTTCCATTTCACATGGCATATAATCATCATCTTTATTTGATCACGAATGTTTCAGTTTTAAAATGAATGCGGTGCGTAAATACAGTAATATATAGGAATTGGATGGTGGTGGTCATGTCCCTCTGACCATCATGGACTAGCATGCAAGATCATGTTGTGTAATATCATTTTAGATTGGACTGAAGCATTAAGCTCCGTCCTGCTGTCTGGGCTGCGCTCTTTATTTCTGCTAACAATTGTAATATGTGGCAGTCTGCGGATGTGCTATGGGCCTTTTTACTACATTGATCACTATAGAATCTTGAATGTGTACATTTTTGCTCATTTTAGTTTAATGGATTGGAATGTTGCTGTTACTGTGGGGATAGATTTCCCTTTATGGCAATAAACCTGAACTTTTCACAGACCGTTGTCTTCACTGCATGAGTGGCTGTGGCAGCTGTTCTTTTTGTGTCTTGTCTTTTTTTCACCTCTGTAACTCACCCAGCTATTTTAATAACTAGGATATTTCACAATTTAGGCGACCAGGTTTCTAATATTTTTCTCATACGTTTAGTTCTGTAACACAATGTATAGTTTTATGGACTTTTTGGAGTGGTCTTGAATGCATTTTAGAGATGACTGTAAAATATTAATGTGTTTTGCTAACTTTACCCACACTCTGCTTCAGGTCCCTAGAACCGATATTGGTTAACCATTAAAGCACAGCAGTGCATTTGTAAAACCGTGGTGTATATCAATCATTTTAAATAATTATTATAAATAAGTTTTAAGCTTTCCAAGGTATCATTGGTTGGAAAACCTTTTTTGGATGACATCTGGACCCTCGAGACACCTCTTGACTGGAAAATGCTGGTGTAGCTTGGTATAGACCCCTTTGTGCTTCCTCTTTTAGGTTTTTGTTCACTCATCACTGTTAACCTTGTATGTATGAGTTGTGAGGGAAGAATGTACTGTCCATTTTGTCTGTTCTATTTTTCTTTCTTCCTTTCTGCATCAGTGCTTTGCTTTACATGCATGCCACTTTCCATTATCTCTAGCACACTTTCCCCTACATTAGTTTGCTTTGTGTGCTGCTTTAAGAAAATGTCTTTGTCCTTGAGCCTCACTTCAAATATACCTGCTAGGCTGTAAGCTCTAACAGCATCAAAGTTTAAAGTAAAATCCATTAAACTAAAGGTAAAGTATTTCTTTTTTTTTTCTGAAGAAGCCGTATTTTAACTCTTCAAGTACCAAGAACATAAAAGAGAACGTCAATTCATTTACTTAAGCAATATCTAATCAGTCATGAACTTAAAACCAAATTATGTTGTCCATGTGACATGCACAAATCTGCTGGTACTTCAAGGGTTAAATGCCCAGTAAAGCTATTTCTTTGAGTATGGACATCAGCCAGATTGCTGTAAAGCAGAAGAGGTGAGTAAAAAGTGACGCTCCAGAATTGCTCACAGACTGACTCTTTTGAAAGTTCAGGAGTTATTTGGTTGGATTTTCAAAGTTCTTCTGTGTCTTGAACTGGAGTAATAAATACAGGTTTGCATCCTTTTTAAAGTTCCAAACACAAAGTGACCCGTGGGTATGGCCATAAACAGTCAGAATGCCATGTGTTGAACTAAGCAGAGGTGAAGAATTGTGACATTATGTTGATGTAAGCTCACTGTAAGGATTTATGAGGTCAGAAAACTTCCAGTGGATTGGTTAAAAAACAATAATTCTAATATAGCGTGGGGGTTTGCATTTCAATAATATTTACCCGTATTTAAATAGTTTTAATTTAATAATTTGGGCTTTATATAAGCATATAATTTCATGTATTGTATAGCCAAGAAAATGATCTGTCATTTGAGATCATTTATTCATCCAAGATTTTCTGATTTAAACCAAACACAGAAGTTGATTCTGATCTCGTTTTTCCTAGAAAGTCTTGTATAAATATTCATGATGTAAAGGTAGGTAATCAAATGGAACCTAAACGAGATCGAAGTGTTATTTATTCATTTTATGTAGTCATTCATTTCCATTTTTATTTCTTTCATCGTTCCCATTTTTAAGATTTCAAACCTGCCTATGTGTTACTGTTGTGACTGATTGTTACTCCTGATTAAATAGTGTTCAGTCACACACGTGCAGTGGAAAAAGCTATTGCTTTCAACAGTTTCTCTGCCTGTCAGCTGGTTGTTGATCAGTTTAGACGTTTTTAGAACCACATAGATCAAAGCATGCAGAAATTGGCTAAATGAATTAAAAAAAATAAAAATGACCGCCACATTAAAACCGGGATGTCATAATGAGAAATATATTGTATAGTAGATGACTGACAGCAAGCAAATAATGTAGACTATAAATGTGATCAAGAAACTGTTACTTAGTCAAGCCATTGTAGCTCTGGAAATGGTACTTTAGCACACAGATTCCATATTCCTGTACAAGTACAATATGTACCTTGCTGTGCAGGTGGCTGACTCCTTATCATACAGAAAGGACTGTTGGGTAATCAACAAATGGCAAATAATTGTATTCAAATTACAATATTTCAGCCCAATTAGTACTATGCATGGAAATTCTTTATAATTTGCCCTTCTGTTCCATTTTGACCTTTTCCGTTAAACATTTGTGATTTAGTTGTTTTCTTTTGTTTTTTTGAGTTGTATTCCTTTTTTTTTTTCTGTTCCATTTTTTTTATCTTTCCCATCTTTTGTTTCTCTGCTTGCCCTATCCCTCCTGCCCTTAACTGTCCTCTCATAGAACCGTCTGCCCCCCCTCAAGATGTAAAGTGTGTCAGCACAAAGTCTACCACAATACTGGTAAGTTGGCAGCCACCCCCTGCAGAGAGCCACAATGGCATTCTTGCTGGATACAGTGTTCATTATGGTGCTTTGGACTCCGAGGACCCAGTACCTAAAGAAGTGAAGGAAATTCCACCTCAAACGACTGGGATCCTTTTAGAAGCTCTAGAAAAGTGGACTGAGTATCGTATCACCGTTGTGGCGCACACCTCTGTGGGACCTGGCCCTGAAAGCTCGCCCGTCGTTGTACGCACTGATGAAGATGGTAATTTTATGCTCTTTTATTACTTTTTTAGTTTTATTTTTACTTAGTGATTTCTGCTATTAAATGGTAAATATATTGTTTTCCATTGTTTCACAAATTAAGTTTGGATTATTTTATTTTCTGGGGGAAAAAAAAAGACTTTGTTTTCTTCCACAGTGCCTAGTGCTCCACCCCGAAAAGTTGAGGTGGAAGTAATCAACTCGACCGCCATTAAAGTATTCTGGCGTTCTCCTGTTCAAAATCGCCAACATGGGCAAATTCGAGGCTACCAAATTCACTATGTCAAAATGGAAAATGGAGAGGCAAAAGGGCTTCCCCACATAAGAGACATTATGCTGGCTGATGCTCAGGTGAGAAACTACTTCGTAATAATTTAACATCATTACATGCCATATTATCTGTAACTAAATTTACATTTGTAGTAATGTATTGAGAATAATAGGGAATACATGAAATCAGAAAGGAGCTCAAGCTTAGCAGTCAATACTACTGTATCCATGAATGATCTTGTGTAATACGATTTATAGACCAACATACTTCAGCAGTGTTTACTGCGCATGTGTGAAGTGCTGGACTGTCACTTGGAACGTATCTACTGTAGCTGCTAGAATACCAGTGTTACCTTGTCATGCTAATTTACTCGTTTTTCAATGCCCGACCATTGCCAAAATCCACGTACTTATAACAAAGTCCATTGTTGTTTCTGTCGTTTTAATGGCAAGAATAGCACTGCAGGCATACTTACTAATATAACTTACCCATACTCACAGCTGAAAGTTCGCTACTACAATTCCGTCCAGTCCAGACAATCCCCTAATACATCTTACCTAACCTGATATATTGTAGCAAACTATCAGGACAGGTATGAGATTTGTGCTGCTGATGGGTTTAGCTCACAGTGGATTTTCTAGACTGAATACAATTGTAGTAAACTGTCAGCTGTGAAGAGAATTAGATTTCCTCATAAAACCCGTAAAAATAAGCTTTAAGCGTTCATTACTAGAGATTTACATAGATAAGTGGTTTATTTAACATTATCGGTCACTCCGCATTTGTGGTTCTCATAGACAGATCTGATGATCTAATGCTTTCGAACATTAAATTGTTTAACCAAATCAAATATAAGTTGTAAAATGATATAGAAAATATGGCAAACAAAATACTAATTCAAATGAGAGGTACAACTTCATTGGAGTGCCCTTTGTATGTCACTTCTACAGTATGTTCAGGTGTAAGGTTCCTCAGTAGTGTCGTTTTTCCCTCTTCTATTATTTTTTCCATCTATACTCTCTCAAACATTTGCAATTCATATAGTTCTTTCTTCCTCTATTTGCTTTTCCTTGATCAGTGGGAGAAGGATGATACAGCTGAATATGTAAGTATCGTCTTATGATGCCTTTACCACATGATTCATTTAATGTTGATGCATGCTTGAGAATTTAAAGTGTACCTCAACCTCTGCACATAATTGCCTTACGTTTTTGTTTAAAATACATTAGTCTAACATTTTACATATTTTGTTCCTTATTTTAGTTTGGATTTGTCACTTTTTTCTGTTTAACCGGTTCAGGATCAGGCACCGTTTAGCCATTTTTAGCTCTCGTTCGTTACACAGCTATAACTTATTTATGTTAGGCTAGCAACATTATTTTTATGATGTTTTTTCTTGATCCAATGGAGGTTTTTTTTCTTATTTTTATACACATTTTTGCTTTTTTCCATTTTTGGAAATATTTTTTTTCTGGAATACTCTGGTTTTACCCTAAAATAGACTTTTTCCTTTGTGATAGTCATTGTCTACCATAAATTTCGATTTTGCATGTCTATTTTAGGGTAATTGTGTCAGGGCTATCGTATCGACAATGATTTGCGGGGGGAGCATTTTTTGGAGGGTAGTTTATATGCAATTTTTATTTGATATATTTTTGTGTTTTTTATTTTTATTGCTTGACCCAAAAATGTCAAAAGACCTTTGGGGGACTTATTTCATTTTATTTTTTTACACAATACTTTTTCACTGTAACTGCACAGCAGCCCCAGTTACGGGGGAAATTAGCCCTGTTATAGTGACTATTGTCAATGATAGGGTATGTTCAGACGCAGTGAGCAAAAACGTCTGAAAATACGGAGCTGTTTTCAGGCGAAAACAGCTCCTGATTTTCAGAAGTTTTTCGCAGCGTTTTTTACGGCCGCTTTTGGAGCTGTTTATCAATGGAGTTAATGAAAAACGCCTCCAAAAACGTCCCAAGAATTTTCCTGCACTTCTCTTGAAGAGCCGTCACTTTACGCGCCGTAATTTGACAGCGACGCGTAAAATAAAGACTCGTGGGAACAGAACATCGTAATTCCCATTGAAAGCAATGGGCAGATGTTTGTAGGCGTATTAGGGGCGTTTTTTCAGGGGTAATACGAGGCGTAAAATGCCTGAATTACGTCTGAAACCACTGCGTGTGAACATACCCTTATGGCTGTGTTGGACCTCCTCCTACTGGCATCTTTGCGATCATGTGACTAGGTACATGTCCACTGGGCCCAATAGGGGCAGCTGCTTCTGCTCTGTACACAGCGTTTATTAAGTGTACAGACAAGACAGAATTGGTGTAAACTGCTTCTGTCTCCTCTCCATGGTCCCAGGCAGTTTCTGATTGCCAGCAACCCGTCATTCAGCTGCCCAATCGCTTGAATCCATGCCGTATATATACAGTGGGCGGTCCTCAACCGGTTAACGTACCCCCTTATTAACCAAATGCATGAAGGTACTGTTACGTTTGCCTTCATTGTATATTTTAGGTTTTGTATGCAGAATATTTTTTCTTCGTGAAAAGGCACAGGCATGATGTAGCTTGTCGTTTTGGCACCAGTAGGGAAAAAAAACAGAGCAATGTTACACAAGAAAATAACAGCAAAGTTCCTTCAAGTTAACATATCTCACAATTTACTGAGAACAAGTTGAGACTTTTTTGTCTTAGAGGCTATGTACACCTTGGAAAGCGATTTATTTTTTATTTTTTTTTTATTTTTTATTTTTTTTTAAAACAAAATTTATTTTAGAGATTTTTTTAATTATTTAAAAAAAAAAATGCCCATCAGTGTGTTTTTTGCAACTTTATAGTTTCGTTTTTATGAAAAAAGTATTTTTACTTTTTGAGATACAGCTGCTCTATGTTCAGAGCAACTGTATCTTGCGCTTAAATCCTGTACCCATCAGGTCCGCGGGACTGAAAGGTTTAGTGTCAGCGGTTCATAACTTAGATGTGATCACTTACAGGTGGATCCTGCGTGTCAGAGACACGCAGAACCCACTGACACTGAACCCATCAGTCCCGTGGAGCTGACGGATTCCGGTCTTAGTGCACGATACAGCTGCTCTGTATACATAAATAAAAGCTAAATATAAAGTTGCAAAACACATTGATAGCGATTTAAAAAAATAAATAAAAATGTCTTGAAATGGTGTACATAGCCGTTAAAGGGGTTTTCCCACGAGAGACATTTATGACACATCCACAGGATATGTCATAAATGTCAGATAGATATGGGTCCAACCTCTGGGACCCGCACCTATCTCCAGAACGGGGCCCCCTAAACCCCGTACAGCCACTGTGTGTTGCGGCTGAATGAGTTGTTTTCCGACCATAAAAAACGTTATATGGTCGTGAGCTACGTAAACCGCATAACTCGCTGAGCTGCGCTGTTTCCGTAACTCCAATAGTAGTGAATGGCAGTTACAGAAGCAGCGTAGCATGCGAGCTACGCTGTTTCCATAACTACCATTAAGTTCTATGAGACTAACGTAAACAGCGTAGCTCCGCGAGTTACGCTGTTTACGTAAGTCACGACCATATAACGTTTTCCATAGTCGGAAAACACCTCATTCAGCTGCAACACACAGCGTTCTGGAGATAAGTGCGGGTCCCAGAGCTGGGACCCGCATCTATCTGGCATTTGACATATTCTGTGGCTGTGTCATACAGTGAAGGAAATAAGTATTTGATCCCTTGCTGATTTTGTAAGTTTGCCCACTGTCAAAGTCATGAACAGTCTAGAATTTTTAGGCTAGGTTAATTTTAGCAGTGAGAGATAGATTACATAAAAAAAATCACATAGTCAAAATGATATATATTTATTTGCATTGTGCACAGAGAAATAAGTATTTGATCCCCTACCAACCATTAAGAGTTCAGCCTCCTCCAGACCAGTTACACACTCCAAATCAACTTGGTGCCTGCATTAAAGACAGCTGTCTTAAATGGTCACCTGTATAAAAGACTCCTGTCCACAGACTCAATTAATCAGTCTGACTCTAACCTCTACAACATGGGCAAGACCAAAGAGCTTTCTAAGGATGTCAGGGACAAGATCATAGACCTGCACAAGGCTGGAATGGGCTACAAAACCATAAGTAAGACGCTGGGTGAGAAGGAGACAACTGTTGGTGAAATAGCAAGAAAATGGAAGACATACAAAATGACTATCAATCGACATCGATCTGGGGCTCCATGCAAAATCTCACCTCGTGGGGTATCCTTGATCCTGAGGAAGGTTGAGAGCTCAGCCGAAAACTACACGGGGGAAACTTGTTAATGATCTCAAGGCAGCTGGGACCACAGTCACCAAGAAAACCATTGGTAACTCATTACGCCGTAATGGATTAAAATCCTGCAGTGCCCGCAAGGTCCCCCTGCTCAAGAAGGAACATGTACAGGCCCGTCTGAAGTTTGCAAATGAACATCTGGATTATTCTGAGAGTGATTGGGAGAAGGTGCTGTGGTCAGATGAGACTAAAATTGAGCTCTTTGGCATTAACTCAACTCGCCGTGTTTGGAGGAAGAGAAATGCTGCCTATGACCCAAAGAACACCGTCCCCACTGTCAAGCATGGAGGTGGAAACATTATGTTTTGGGGGTGTTTCTCTGCTAAGGGCACAGGACTACTTCACCGCATCAATGGGAGAATGGATGGAGCCATGTACCGTCAAATCCTGAGTGACAACCTCCTTCCCTCCACCAGGACATTAAAAATGGCTCGTGGCTGGGTCTTCCAGCATGACAATGACCCGAAACATACAGCCAAGGCAACAAAGGAGTGGCTCTAAAAGAAGCACATTAAGGTCATGGAGTGGCCTAGCCAGTCTCCAGACCTTAATCCCATCAAAAACTTATGGAGGGAGCTGAAGATCCGAGTTGCCAAGCGACAGCCTCGAAATCTTAATGATTTACAGATGATCTGCAAAGAGGAGTGGGCCAAAATTCCATCTAACATGTGTGCAAACCTCATCATCAACTACAAAAAATGTCTGACTGCTGTGCTTGCCAACAGGGGTTTTGCTACCAAGTATTAAGTCTTGTTTGCCACAGGGATCAAATACTTATTTCTCTGTGCACAATGCAAATAAATATATATAATTTTGACAATGTGATTTTCTGTTTTTTTTAAAATATAATCTATCTCTCACTGGTAAAATTAACCTAGCCTAAAAATTCTAGACTGTTCATGTCTTTGACAGTGGGCAAACTTACAAAATCAGCAAGGGATCAAATACTTATTTCCTTCACTGTAAATGTCTCTCGTGGGAAAACCCCTTTAAGTTGTGTTTTTTTTAGTAATTCGTGACATATTTGAAAAAAATAAAAAAAGGTCCGAGAATCAGAACATATCAGTTGGGATGGTTTTACTTGCCTGATTGTTTAATTTAAATACATTGGTAGAGGTACACTTTAATTTAGAGTACTTATGCTGTGGAGTAAAGCAATCTGGGAAATAACTGTTAATTTATTATTATTATTATTTGGATAATTTTAACCCCTTCCCGACATCCGCCGTATATATACGGTGCAATCGGGAAGGGCTTCCCGCAAAGCGCAGTACCATTACGTTGCGGTGATAGTGCGGGCTTAGGAGCTGAGCCCACACAATCACTGCTGGGTGCTGGAGCTAGCATCCGAACCGGCCGATTAACCGCTCAGATGCTGCGTTCAATAGAGCATTGTGGTCGCTAGGTTGCCGGTGGCTGCAAAGGCTATCTGAGGCCTAATACTTACCTCTTGGTCTGCCAGCAACGGAAGCCTCCTATGCCCCGCTCGGCGGCGGGGCCTAAAAGGCTTCCAGTACCATCGGCAAGATGGTGCCCGCTCAGCTTCCGGCTCAGAAGCTGAGCCGGCGTCATCAGCAGTGGGTGTCCGCTGTATGTTACAGCGGATACCCCGATGTATCGTCAGGAACCGGAGCTAGCTCAGATTCCTGCCATTAACCCCTTCGATGCAGCGATCCAATGCGATCACTGCATCAAAGTGGTTTGTAGCAAATCGGCAGCCTGCCATGCGATGGCAAGGCTGGCGACTGCTACTGTTTTAACAGGAGGCCAAACAATGGCCTCCTGTCTGCCATTACGGAAGCCGATTAGGCTCCCGACCGGAGCCAGAGCCTGATCGGCTTGCTGTTAGTGAATAACTGACAGTTCTAATACATTGCACTACATAGGTAGTGCAATGTATTAGAACATCAATCAAACAGTTGGACCTTCAAGTCCCCTAGTGGGACTAAAGAAAAGTGTAAAATAAGTAAAAATAAAAGTTGTAAAAAATAAAATAAAAGTTTCAAGTAATAACATAAAACACAATCGGTATTTGGTATCGCCGTGTCCGTAATGACCTGAACTATAAAAATATTATTTTAGTTGTCCCTTGCAGTGAACGCCGTAAAAAACAACATAAAAAAAATAATGCCAGAATTGCTTTTTTTGGTCACTTTGTCTTACAAAAATTTAAATAAAAAATGATCAAAAAGTCGCATGTATCCAAAAATGGTACTTATAAAAACTATTACTCGTCTCGCAAAAAAACAAGCCCTCATACAGCTCCGTCGATGAAAAAATTATTGTGCAAAAAGTTGTAAAACATAAAAAAGTTCTAAAAAATTAGTTATCGCCGGAATCGTACTGACTCGCAGAATGAAGGTAACAAGTCATTTATAACGCATGGTGAATGCTGTATAAAAAAAAAAAAACTATGGCAGAATTGCTGTTATTTGGTTACCTGTCCTCCCAGAAAAAAGGATAATAAGTGATCAAAAAGTTGCATGTACCCAAAAATGGTACCAATAATAACAGCTCGTCCCGCAAAAAAAGCAGCCCTTCTACCACTACGTCTATGAAAAAATATAATTAGTTAAGGCTCCAATAAGTCAGAAAAGAAAAATATGCAGTTGTCACTAAATTTAGGGAACCAGGCATGGGAGGGCCCAAACATATCTGCTAGAAGCGAGGGTGCCCATATTATACCAGGACAACACTTCCCAGAAAAATTCCTCAAACTGCAAAGGTGCCGAGTGTGAACCAAATGGGAGATAAGTAAGGACACCATTTATCAGTGCGACACCGGCCTGTGCAGAAAGGATTGCTTCACAGCGTAACACACATCTATGGATTATTTTATTGTTTACCGCATTATTATACCACCTGACTATGCCCCTGATGTACTCTGCCCAGCTTACATATGCCCCACATTATAAACTGAAACACCAGTAATACTCCAAACAAAACTACTACCAAGCAAAATCCACGCTCCAATAGCTAAATGGTGCTCCCTCCCTTCTGAGCCCTACAGTGTGCCCAAACAGTAGTTTACTTCCACATATGTGGCATCGCCATACCTGGGAGAACCCTTTTAACAATTTTTGGGGTGTGTCACCAGTGGCACAAGATGGGCACAACATATTTCCCACTGAATTGTCACATTTAGGGAAAAATTGTAATTTTTACTTTGCACCATCCGCAGCGCAATCATTTATGGGAAAGACCTGTGGGGTGAAAATGCTCACTACACCCTTTAATAAATGCCTTGAGGGGTGTAGTTTCCAAATGTGGTCACTTCTCAGGGGTTTCTTTTTATTGTTTCACATCCGAGCCTCTGCAATTGTGAACCAATACTGTGTAAGTTTCAAAATTAGACCTCAATTTCGCATGGTTCTCTCTCACTCCTGAGCCCTGTCGGTAGTCCAGGCAAAAGATTAGGGCCACATGTAGGGCGTTTCTAAAACCGGTAAACACAGCATAATAATTAGAGAGCTGTCTTGTTATGGTGGCACAAGCTGGGCACCACATATTGGCGTATCTATGGAAAAAATAAAATTTTCACTCTGCAACATCCAGTGCACACTGATTTCTGCAAAACACCTGCAGGGTTAAAATGCTCGCTACACCCCTAGGTGAATACCTTCAGGGGTTTAGTTTCCAAAATGGGGTCTGGGCTTTGCAAATACGACATACAGCCCAGAAACCAATCCAGCAAAATCTGCACTCCAAAAGCCAAATGGCACTCCTTCCTTTCTGAGCCCTACTGTGGGCTCAAACAGCAGTTTAGGACCAAATATCGGGTTTTGCCGTACTCAGGAGAAATTGCTTTAAAAACTTTTGTTGTTGTTTTTTCTTTTATTTATTGAGAAAATGAAAATTTACGTCTTATTGAAGAAAAAGGTTTTTTTTTATTTTCACTGACCAATCCTAATAAAATCTATAATACCCCTATGGGGTCAAAATGCTCACTGCACCGGTAGATTATTTCTTTAGGGGGTGTAGTTTCCAAAATTGGGTCACTTGTGGGAGGTTTCCACTGTTTCGTCCATTCGGGGGCTTTGCAAATGTGACATGGCCTCCCCAAACCATTCCTGCTAAATTTGAGCTCCAAAAGCCAAATGGCGCTCTTTCCCTTCTAAGCCCTGCCTTGTGTCAAAACAGCTATTTAGGACTACGTGTGGGGTGTTATTTTTATCGGGAGAAATTACTTTACAAATGTGGTGGTGCTTTTTCTCCTTTAGTCCTTGTGAAAATGAGAAAAAATTAGCTAAGCCTACATTTTCTTTGAAAGAATGTAGATTTTAATTTCTGCAATAAACCTGTAGGGTCGAAATGCTCACTATACCCCTAGAGGGGTCTAGTTTCCCAAATGGGGTCACTTTTGGGGGATTTCCACTGTTTTGGCACCGCAAGAGCCCTTCAAACCTGACATGGTACCTAAAATATTTTCTAATAAAAAGGAGGCCCCAAGACTCACTAGGTACTCCTTTGCTTCTGAGGCCGGTGCTTCAGTCCATTAGCACACTAGGGCAACGTGGGATATTTCTAAAAACTGCAGACTCTGGACAATAAATATTGAGTTGCATTTCTCTGGTAAAACCTTCTGTGTTACAAAAAAAATGGATTAAATATGAATTTCTGCAACGAAAAAAAAGTAAATTTCACCTCCACTTTGCTTTAATTCCCGTGAAACGTCTAAAGGGTTAAACTTTCTAAATGCTGTTTTGAATACTTTGAGGGGTGAAGTTTTTAAAATGGGGTGACTTATTTGGGGTTTCTAATATATAAAGCCCTCAAAGCCACTTCACAACTGAACTGCCCCCTGAAAAAATAGCCTTTTGAAATTTTATTGAAAATGTGAGAAATTGCAGCTAAAGTTCTAAGCCTTGTAACGTCCTAGAAAAATAAAACGATATTCAAAAAACGATGCCGATCTAAAGTAGACATATGGGAGATGTTAATTAGCAACAATTTTGTGTGGTATAACTGCCTGTCTTACAAGCAGATACATTTAAATTTAGAAAAATGCTAATTTTTGCAATTTTTCACTAAATTTTGGTGTTTTTAACAATTAAATACTGACTGTATCGAGCAAATTTTGCCAGTAACATAAAGTCCAATGTGTCACGAGAAAACAATCTCAAAATCGCTTTGATAGGTGAAAGCATTCCGAAGTGATTACCACATAAAGTGAAACATGTCAGATTGGAAAAATGAGGCTCTGTCAGGAAGGTCAAAAGTGGCCAAAGCGGGAAGGGGTTAAATATACTGTATATCCACCTATTCTTCTTCTTTCTTGTGCAGCTTACTTTTACAGTGCATTTGACTTACCTCAAGGCATTTATAATTTAGGACACGGGTTTAGTCTTTCCAAGTACCAAGCTACAATGGTACATGACGGTGGTGGGCACAATAGTAGATACAGTTTAAACTGGTCTATCTGCCTACGGTAGTTAGTCATATTCTCTTTAATCCTCAATCCATCTGATCAACTCCGGAACTCTTTATCCAGACAAGTACTTCAAAAAATAAGGACTTTTATGATAGGACTGAAGGGCAACTCTGTATGCCTAGCAACTCAACTTTGATGATTATTTTGATTGAACAGATCCTCAGTCATATTATCTTGAGAGTCAAACAAGATCCAGTGTAGTGGTTACTATACTCTGCAATCATATGGGGACAAAAAAATACGGATACTTCCATTGTCTTTTGGTCAGTGAAACATTCTGGCAGTTTACAATTAAATGTCCATACTGACAGAAACCAGAGTGGGTGCGCGTCGTCTTAGATCCGTGATCGTGGTTTTTTTTCAAGTGGCTTAAAAAAAACACCCCCTATAAGGGCTGAAACTTTGCTGCATGGGTGAATAAACACCTTGTTTTCAACTTTGTCATTTGGTGCACTGTCTCAAATCTTTATTACGCTAGCAGTTAAAAGGTAACTAAACGTTCAATAGACTTCTGACATGCCATAGTGACGTGTCAGAAGTTTGGATTGGTGGGGGTCAGAGCACTGAGACCACCACCAATCCTTAAAATGAAGCGGCAGAAGTGCTTTTGTTCAGCTTTTTCCGGAAATCAATGTAGCGGTGTATGGGCTCAATAGAATGTGCCCGTGCACCGCTACATCGACTTTCCGGAAAAAGCCGAACAGGGACTGAGCGGTTCAGCTCTCACACGAGCACTTCTACCGCTTAGTTTTAGCGATTGGTGGGGGACTCACTGCTCAGACCCCCACCCATCAAAACTTAAGACATGTCACTATGACACGTCAGAAGTTTGTTGAACGTTTAGTTATCCTTTAACCCCTTAGTGACCACCAATACGCCTTTTCACGTGAGTCACTAATGGGCTTTAGGCTAGGCTGACGCCTTTTCACGTCAGCCTAGTCTAAGTCCTGCACGGGTCTCCCGTGCAGGCAGGAGCCGGGGCTCTGCTGTCTGATGACAGCTGAGCTCCTGCTCCAACGCCCGCGATCGAAGTTTACTTCAATCGCGGCCGTTTAACCCGTTAAATGCCGCCGTCAATAGCGACCGCGGCATTTAACTTTGTTTACAAAGGGAGTGCGCTCCCTCTGTCACCCATCGGCGGCCCGCGAATGCAATCGCGGGTCTCCGATGGGGTGTCATGGCAGCCGGGGGCTTGATAAAAGCCCCCAGGTCTGCCCTGGACATATGCCTGTTAGGACGCGCCGGAGGCACGTCCTAACAGATTGCCTGTCAGATTTACACTGACAGGCAATAATGCTCTGGTATACGAAGTATACCAAAGCATTATAGCAGCGATCGGAACATCGCACAGTAAAGTCCCCTAGTGGGACTAATAAAATAAGTCATCAAAGTGAAATAAAGATTATTAATAAAAAGTACAGTAAAAAAATAAATAAAATCATTTTTTTCCATAAAAAGTGGTTTTATTTAGTAAAAGTGTAAAAAAAAAAAAAAAAGTACACACATGTGGTATCGCTGCGACCGTAATGACTCCATTAATAAAGTTATGTCATTTAAACCGCAAGGTGAACACCGTAAAAAAAAAACGCAAAAAACCATGGCGAAATTGCAATTTTTTTCCATTGCCCCCCAAAAAAGTCATAATAAAAATGAATCAATAAGTCCCATGCACCCCAAAACAGTACCATTCAAAACTACGTCTTGTCCCGCAGAAAACAAGCCCAAAAAACCACTACATTGATGGAAAAATAAAAAAATTACGGCTCTTGGAAAGCGACGATGCAAAAACAAATAATTTTAGTTCAAAAGTGTTTTTATTGTGCAAAAGTTGTAAAACATAAGAAATCTCTACATATGTGGTATCGCCGTAATCGTACCGACCCATAGAATAAAGGTAACATGTTAATTACATTGCACAGTGAACGGCGTCAATTTAAAAACGCATAGAACAATGGCGGAATTTCAGGTTTTTGTTATAATCCCCCCAAAAAGGTTAATAAAAGTTAATATAAAAATTATATGTACCCAAAAATGGTGCTATTAAAAAGCACAACTAATCCCGCAAAAAACAAGTCCTCATACAGCTATGTAGACGAAAAAATAAAAACGTTATAGCTCTTTGAATGCGACTATAGAAAAACGAATAAAATAGCTTGGTCATTAAGGCCTAAAATGGGCTGGTCACTAAGGGGTTAACATATTGACAGCAGAATCTTCAGCATGGCCATTTCTTTATTTTTTTTTCCTGGTTGCTTCATCTACACAAAATCACATTGGAGGAACTGAGTATTGGCTTAAAGAGGCTCTGTCACCAGATTTTGCAGCCCCTATCTGCTATTGAAGCAGATAGGCGCTGCAATGTAGATTACTGTAACGTTTTTATTTTTAAAAAACGAGCATTTTTGGCCAAGTTATGACCATTTTCGTATTTATGCAAATGAGGCTTGCAAAAGTACAACTGGGCGTGTTGAAAAGTAAAAGTACAACTGGGCGTGTATTATGTGCGTACATCGGGGCGTGTTTACTACTTTTACTAGCTGGGCGTTGTGTATAGAAGTGTCATCCACTTCTCTTCACAACGCCCAGCTTCTGGCAGTGCAGCACTGTGACGTCACTCACAGGTCCTGCATCGTGTCGGCACCAGAGGCTACAGTTGATTCTGCAGCAGCATCAGCATTTGCAGGTAAGTAGCTACATCGATTTACCTGCAAACGTCGATGCTGCTGCAGAATCATCTGTAGCCTCTGGTGCCGATGTGTCCTCGCTCGTCTGACACGATGCAGGACCTGTGAGTGACGACACAGCGTGATCTCTGGAGAACACGGCTGTGTCTGCACTGCCAGAAGCTGGGCGTTGTGAAGAGAAGTGGATGATACTTCTATGCACAACGCCCAGCTAGTAAAAGTAGTAAACACGCCCCGATGTACGCACATAATAAACGCCCAGTTGTACTTTTACTTTTCAACACGCCCAGTTGTACTTTTGCAAGCCTCATTTGCATAAATACGAAAATGGTCATAACTTGGCCAAAAATGCTCGTTTTTTAAAAATAAAAACGTTACTGTAATCTACATTGCAGCGCCTATCTGCTGCAATAGCAGATAGGGGTTGCAAAATCTGGTGACAGAGCCTCTTTAAGAATAGGGTACTCCTACCAGTGTCTGACTGGTGAACACTGGGCCCACCCTTCAGCTATATAGAAATAATGCAACCCACTCTTAGTTGTGTAGTAAACGTGTGTAGTAAAACAAAGACCAATATTACCACTATACAGTGACCATATAGTGGTAGATACCAGTTCTACATAGGCTCTCTGTAGACTATATAAGTGATTACAGTATATTTACATACAGTGGCTCACAGGTGACAACTTAGATTGGAGTTGTTCACTTTCCCTTTTCTTCTTCATCCGGCCCAGAACACCATGACGACTTCTTCCAGTCACGAATCGCCCCTGCAGAATTTGCAACACAAACATGTTTGGCTCCTCGCTTTTACATCACCCTCCCCACCTATTCCCCACCCTTTACAAAAACTTACCATCCATAGAGCCTTAGACCAAAAGAATGCTCACTCACTTAGGCCCCACACAGCAATGCTGCCCTCCCTACGAAGGAATGCTTCCATAGTAGTCAGGTCCTCCTTTCTGTCCATATATAGTAGTTAGGTCCTCCTTTGAGCTCGCATGTAGTAATTGGGAACCCTTTGTGTCCCCATGTTAGGTCCCCTTTGATGCCCCCATATAGTACTTAGGTCCCCTTTGTGCCCCTATATAGTAGTTAGGTCTTATTTGTGCCCCAATATAGTGGTTATGTACCCCTAAATGGTGCTCCACATAAAATAAGCCCTCACACCGCTCCATCGACGGAAAAATAAATAAGATGGGTTTCAGAATATGGCGACACAAAAACATATTTTTTTTTAACAAATTGGTTTTATTTTATAAAAGTAGTAGAACGTAAATTAAACCATATAAAATTAGTATCCCTGTATTTGTATTGACCCGCAGAATAAAGATAACCTGTCGTTTTTACCAATCCAAACACCAAAAAATTTGAAATTGTGTTAGTGTTTCAGAACATTATATGATACATTAAATGTTGCCATTAGAAACTACATCTCGTACCACAAAAAAACAAGCCCTCATAAGGCTATGTTGATGGAAAAATAAAAAAAAAGTTATGGCTTTTGGAAAGCGGGAAGAAAGAATGGTAAAAACAGTCGGCAAGTGTTAACAATTTGTATGGACACTGCTATGTGGTTTTTTTATGATCACTGACCTGTTTTTCCAAAAATGTTATGGCTACTTTTTTGTGGTAGGCACAATGGTATTTGCGATTTTATCTGGATATTATTTCTGTGCTCACACCACATTTTGACCAACCCATTAGGGCAACAATATGATTCCCACTGGCATGGTGACACTACTATATGTGGTGATAGTTGTTGCCCTATTGTGTAGACCATTTGTTGTGAGCACTAAAATGGGGAATAATTCAATTTTGTGGTCAATACTGAACATGTATTTGCTAGCCATTATTGTTAATCCAAAAAGGCAGTTAGTTGGCCAGGTCTTGTATATCTCGAAGTCCAAACAGGGCAGCCCTGGCCAGGCGCGATGCGGCCGAACAACTGCGCCGCTATAATGTGTATTCATTAATGGGTGCACGATTTTGCAAGTAAAGGGCCGTTTTACCCGCAATTAACATGCAGCCATTAACGGGCTATTTGACAGCAACGCCAAACATAGTGCCGGCGCGAGCTTAACATATCTAGTCCAGTAATGATGCCATTACTACGTGTGTGTTATATACTTAACATGTTCTTGTTATCTAAGTCGTATGCATGCAGAACTTACATATGCCATTCCTAAATCTATAGTATAAAGGCCCTTTTACGCGAACCACTGATCGGTTGAACAAACGTTCAAACGAACGCTCATTCTAGATCATTGCCCTGTGTAAACAGGGCAGCAACCATCCGACGAACAAGCAAACTCTCATTCATCAGCTGATTTTATATTTTATTCTGCTCTGAAAAATCATCGGTATCTGCATCACATCTTCCCTGTAATTTTCGACGATCAGTGCTTTTTATGGGCACATATTTGCCCATGTAAACCTACCTTAAGTGTACTATATTTAGACATGGGTGAAGTTTTGTTCTCTTTTGAATTACCAGGAAATGATCATAGATGGACTTCAACCTGAAACAACTTATTCTATTACTGTTGCTGCATACACTATGAAAGGGGATGGAGCACGTTGTAAACCAAAGGTTGTAACAACAAACAATGCAGGTGAGCCATTATACAATCTAAACAAATAGTGTATCATAGTTTCAAGTTCCATTCATTCCAAGATAAAGATTTTTGTATTATTTTTTAGATGCAATAGCAGTTTCACAGCGGTTAATGAACTTGTATACATTTGTGTTTGTTTATTCCCTCTAGGGAGAGCATAGCTTTTCCAAAATGTTATGTATTTAACAAATTAGTGCATATATAAGGCTCTGTTCACATCTGCGTTTGGGTCCCGTTCTGACGTTCCATCGGAGGATTCTGTCAGAACGGGACCCTGAGCAGACACAAACTGACACCGACGGAAACCAGAGGTTTCCGTCTCCATCACCATTGATTTCAATGGTGACGGAACCGGTGCCGTGGCTTCCGTTTGCCTCTTTTGTGCACCGGGCCCGTCATTTTGCTGGTAGCGATAGCGTAGTCTACTACGCTTTTGCTTGTGGCAAAACTACTGATCCGGTGCATAAAAGAGACAAACGGAAACCAGGGGCACCGGCTCCGTCACCATTGAAATCAATGGTGATGGAAACCTCTGGTTTCCGTCGGTGTCAGTTTGTGTCTGCTCAGGGTCCCGTTCTGACAGAAACCTCCGACGGAACGTCCGAACAGGACCCCAACGCAGGTGTGAACAGAGCCTAAATTGTATCTACAGTACATAATAAAACACTACAGATAATCTATTTACAAGTGTTACATTAATCAGTGTAAACTGGGGCATCCATTTATGTAAAAAATATTGAATGATAATGACACTTTAGAGTCTGTTCCTACAGGCAGGATACGCTGCGAAATTTCCGCAACGGAATTCTGTGCGAAAATTCCGCAGCATTTACAGCAGCAGCAAAGTGGTAGAGATTTCTTCAAATCCAAGCCACACGCAACAGAAGAAAAGCGCAGAAAAGTCGTCCGGAAATTGTTCTCTAGTGCAGCTATCAATTCCGCAGCATGTGAATTTATGCTGCGTATTTGGGCCATAGACTTGAATGGGGAACATAAAATCCACACAAAAATACACAAGTTCAATTTCTTTGCGGCGTGTAGAGCATTTACGCAGCGGAAACGCTGTAAAAACTGCTGGAAATCCACAGTTGCACATTTGCTACAATCAATGCTTCACACTATATCCGCAGGTAAAACAGTTGCTGAACATTAGTAATGATTTCCGCAGCTATATAGCATTCATCCAGCAATATGCGCAGCAAAAACGCACTATTTGCTTTAGATTTCTTTGACTGATTTACCTGCGGATTCATGAGATTCTGCTGCAAAATCTGTAGCGTACCTGGCCTGTAGGAGCATACCCTTAAAGGGGTTTTCCAGACAATAAAAATGGATGGCCTATCCTCAGGATAGGCCATCAATAGCTGACTGTTCGGGGTCCAACTCCCGGGATCTCTGCTGATCATCTGTTTTACAGGGGCCTCAGGGCTTGTACGAGCTCTGCTTCCCCTTCATTTCAAATTGTTGTGGCGAAAAAGGCTGCAATACCTGTGAATCACAGCTAAATGCGTGTCGACGATTCACAGTGAGCAAGGAAAAATGAAGGCGACGAGCGCTGCGGCCCCTTCAAAACAGCTGACCGGCAGGTGTCCTGGGAGTCGGACACCGACCCATCGGCTATTGATGACCTTTCCTGAGGATAGGCCATCAATTTTTATTGGCTGGAAAACCCCTTTATGCAGAAGAACTCTATAATTGTGAATCTACCATTCCCTTTACAGTAAAATGGTCTTTATTTGCGCCTCATGGAACCGTAATCAACATTCTTGTGTTATCTCTCCCACGTACAACACGCCACACAGGCTCTGAATGAAATCATAAATTTATCTATACATATGCAATTTCAAATAAAAGAAAGGATAGGCCGGCACTGCTCTGACTCTTTGAGTACCATATGTCTCAGCACCATGCACAATCCCCGATAGGATTCACATCAAATAGCAACAAGTGGTATATAAATTGAAATTGCAACACCAAGAAGGAGACGTTTTGGAATTGTGGAAATCACAGGATCGATAGCGAAGTTAATTATATGCAAATTATAAAAAAAAAAAAAAATGGAAACAAAATATTACAAACATCTTGATTTATTCAGTATCGAGTATGAGTGCCATGCACAGAAACACATGCACTTACAAGCCTCGGCATGCTGTCAATGAGGTTATTAACCCCTTCCCGCCGGATCACGTTACTGTACGTAATAATCTGCGGTGCATTCCCGCATTATCACGTACAGTAACGTCCAGACGATAAACTGTCACCATGTCACTTGACATGGTGACAGCAGGCAGATCACGGCGGCGAGTAGCAACAAACACTTGCTGCTCGCCGGCACAGGACCAATCAAAGTGGTCCTGTGACGTCGATGGCTGTGATTGGTCATTCAAAAATGAATGACCAATCACAGCATATGTAAACAAAACACAGAGAATTCTCCTCATCGCCGACTCTGACAAGCTCATTTCCAGTGGCGGATTAAGTAGACCATGGGCCCTGGGCTGTTACCCAAACTTGGGCCCCCCTTCCTCACCGCTGCCCTGCCGCAACTATTTTTAACACTACCTTTTTGGGCAAGCATTAACAGTGTTACGATTTCCCTTGTCACAGGGCTGTGTCCATACATACTGAGAGTATCACACTGTGCAGGGACACAACCTCCTGACAAGGGGAATTGTCTATCAGTCCTGGACTGCAGAAAGACTTTTTGTGAAATACAAGGATTCCTATAATAAACATGTCAGGAGAGGTGACAGATTCTCTATAAATCTAGAGACTCACAGGTGACGACGTCTCAGATTCTAGTCGTTTTTTTCCTCTTTTCTTCTCCATCTGGTCCAGCGCTCATGACGACTTCTCCCGGCCATGACTCATTTCTGCAGAATTTGCCACTCAGACGTCTCCTCACTTTTCCAACATTTCCACACCTATAAACGAAAATAAAGTTATCATGGTGCCACATACTGTGCCCCTAAATATAATAGCACCAAACACTGCGTGCCTGAATATAATAATACCACACACTGTAAAACACCACATACACACAGCCCCCTGTACATAGTGCCACACACAGCCCCTGTAGATATTACACACCCCCATAGATATCGCCATACACAGCCCCCTCTATATATCACACATCCCCCCCATAGAGAGCGTTACACACAGCCCCATATAGATAGTGCCATACAGCCCCCTGTAGAGAGCGCCACACAGCTCTCCCCCTCTTGTAAATAGCACCAAAAAGCCCCCCCTATAAAGAGCGCCACACACATACCACTGTGGATAGCACTACACAGCCCCCCCTTGTATATAGTGCCACACAGCGCTCCCCCTTGTATAGTGCCACACAGCGCTCCCCCTTGTATAGTGCCACACAGCGCCCCCCCTTGTATATAGTGCCACACAGCACTCCCCTTGCATATAGTGGCACACAGCGCTCTCCCTTGTATATAGTGGCACACAGCGCTCCCCCTTGTATATAGTGGCACACAGCGCTCCCCCTTGTATATAGTGGCACACAGCGCTCCCCCTTGTATATAGTGGCACACAGCGCTCCCCCTTGTATATAGTGGCACACAGCGCTCCCCCTTGTATATAGTGGCACACAGCGCCCCCCCCTTGTATATAGTGCCACAAGGTTATGTACACATTTAAAAACTTTATATCATTTTATATATATATATTAGTATGTGTGTGATTGATTGATTTTATTAAAAAATATTTTCACTTTTTGAGATACAGCTGCTTTGTATCCTGTATCCATCAGGTCAGCAGGACTGACAGGATCAGTGACACGCAGGATCCACCTCAAATCTATCACATCTAAGATTATAATTTTGCGCAGGGCCCGTTTCACTGATCCCGTCAGTCCTGCTGACCTGACGGATACAGGATACAAAGCAGCTGTATCTCAAAAAGTGAAAATATTTTTTAATAAAACGTAATTACAAAGTTGCACCAAACACACATTTTTATAAAAATAAAAACGACGTGATTTTTGCGACGTTTTTTCCGTAGACAATGCAGGTTTCGTTTTTTATCGTTTTTATGCACACCTTTTTTGCTATTTTAGAATTTTTATTCATAAAGTTTGAAAATAATAGTAAAAAAATAAGCTTTTTTACGTTTCAGCTATTTTTTTTTTGGTAATAACATAGTTTTACCCTAAAATAGACCTTTTATTTGTGATCGTCATTGTCTACCGGAAATTTTTATATATTACATGTCTATATTAGGGTAATTGGGTCAGCGCTAGCGTTACAACAATGATTGGCGGGGGGAACGTTTTTTTTGGGGTGGGTATTTTATGTGTATTTATTATTACATTTTTTTTTGCACTTTACTTTATTATTTTTTTATTACTGTGGTCTGATCCTCAAAGGTCAAAAAAGACCTTTGGGGAACTTTATATATACTTTTTCTTTCTTTTACACCATGTTTTTCCACTGTAACTGGAGCTGCACAGCAGCCCCAGTTACAGGGGAAATCAGCCCTCTCATAGTGACGATTGTCACTAATAGGGCTGTGCTGGGTCTAGTTAGACCCAGCAACAGTCTGCCACTAACGGCACCCGGCGATCATGTGACCAGTCACATGATCACCGGGAGGAATAGAGACCGCGCCGTTGCTGCTGTCTCTATTCCTATACACATTCATTGAACGCTGTGTAAGAAGACATCGGAGAAGACAGAAGCAGAATAGCTGCTTCTGTCTTCTCCTCAGCGTCCCCGGCAGTCACTGACAGCCGGAGACCCGACATTCAGCTGCCCGATCGCGCGGGCAGCAAGTTAAAACCCGAGCCGTAGAAAGTCTATGGCTCGGGTTTTAAGGACCCGTCCCTGACCGCTGGCCGTAAAAATACAGCCAGCGGTCGGGAACCAGTTGGGCAGGAGGATAAGCCAACTAACCTCAGCGCCGGTGACCGCCCGGCTCTTCTTGCAGCTTTGGAGTAACAGAACAGCCATCCGTCGCTGTTCTGTTACTCAATGGCGGCACCCGCACTTGTCAGGGAGGCGTGTCCTACCCCTGGATCCCGGCCAATTCCCTGCTCCCCCCCCCTCATCTTCGGCTTGTAGCAGCGCTAGCGCGCTGAATAGGTTTGTAAAATGATGTGCGGTTCGGGCTGCCATGGGCCCCCTGGGAGCCTCGGGCCCCGGGCGGCCGCCCGAATCGCCCATATGATAATCCGCCACTGCTCATTTCTGTCAAAGAGCTTGTGAGAGTTGTCGTGTGAAGCCCTGTCAGACAGAAAAAGTTAAAATACAGTGAATAAAGATCTCTTCTAGATCTCCCCAGATCTCCCCAGATCCTCCCAGATCTCCTCAGATCTCTCCTGTCCCAGTAGTTAGAAAATAATCCCCAAATCGCCCACCCATTACCCCAGTGAAAATACTGCGCCATATTACGTTAGGCGATAGCCTAAATACCCCCAGATCGTCCCCTCACTGCCCAGTGAGAGAACATTGATCCGTGTCAGCGTCCAGTCCGATACACACAGATCGCCACCATTCAATGTTGCCGTGCCACATACAGTCAGTTTTACGCAGTGACTCAGTCCGTTCCATCCCGCTCCTACGTTTTTGAGAGCGCCAGTTTGTTTCCAGTTAATAAAAAATAAAAATTAAAAAAAAATATATAAAAATAAAAATTCTAAAAAAATTTTTTTTTTCTTAGTGACAGTTACATTTTAGGGTTACAATAAAATTAGAGCTGTTACATTGTAGTGTCCATTACTACAATATGGCACAGAAATTTTATAGCCCAGGGGAGGCGTACGCTATGCTGTGCTCAGATACAGACTCTGCTAGCGAAGATGAAATGGAGTTCGTGCTGACATCATCTTCGTCTAGCGAGTCTGATGAGCCCCCCCCAGCAGCACAGAAGAGTTGCTGGTTCTGACCCCCCCGATAGTGAGGCGATATGGATGCCTGCGACAATTTATGCCCCCCAGGTTCCCGACTTCACCGCATCCTCGGGAATCCAAGTGGAGACCACGGGGTTTGGAGAGTTCGATTTTTTTTCTCCGCTGAATTTATAAATTTAATGGTAAAACAGACTAATTTATATGCGGAACAATTTCTCGCCAACAATCTTACATCCTACTATGCCAAAGACCAAAATTGGACCCCCACAAACTCTGAGGAGCTTTGCAAATTTTTGGGCCTGTTACTGAATATGGGCCTCATAAAGAAACCCAGCATTAGGGACTACTGGTCATCGGATGTCCTATATTATACCCCCCTTTATGGCACCATTATGACCAGAAGAAGATTTGAGGTCGTCCTCAAATTTCTGCATTATGCAGATAATACCCGTTGCCCACCCCCCAATGATCCAAATTATGACCGTTTATTTAAAATAAGGCCTGTCATAAATCATTTGAATTTAAAATTTGCCCAAATCTACACCCCAGATAAAAATATTGCGGTCGACGAGTCTCTCGTCAGTTTTAAGGGAAGGCTCCACTTCCGTCAATACCTCCCAAATAAAAGGGCCCGGTATGGAATAAAGCTCTATAAAATCTGTGAAAGTTCCACCGGGTACACCCATTGTTTCCGGATTTATGAGGGAAGGGATTCCAAAATTGATCCCCCAGAGTGCCCCCCTTCCCTTACTGTCAGCGGAAAAATTGTGTGGGATCTTGTACACCCGCTACTTGGCCAGGGATATCATGTCTATATAGACAATTTTTATAACAGCATCCCTCTCCAAAGTGCCTTTTGGCAAGAGCGACAGTGGCCTGTGGCACAATCCAAAAAAATTCTAAGGGCCTCCCCAAAACCCTCCTGGGCCAGACTTTGCCAAAAGGGGAAAGCAAAGCAATGTGCAGTAACATCATGTTGCTAGTGAAATATAGGGACAAGAAAGATGTCCACATTCTAACTAGCATCCATAAGGATAGCAACATCAGTGTTCCAGTTCGTGGCTCCAGCACCACAACTTCCAAGCCTGCCGGCGTACTGGATTATAACCGCTTTATGGGTGGGGTGGATCTATCTGATCAGGTCATAAAGCCGTATAGTGCCATGCGTAAAAGTAAGACCTGGTACAAGAAGCTGGCAGTCCACCTCACCCAAATGGCAATGTATAACGCATTTGTGGTGTCCAGATACGCAGGCAATCGAAACACATTTCTCCAATTTCAGGAGACCATAATCAAGGCCCTTTTATTTGACAACCCAGAAGGCGAGGGCACTTCTTTGGGAAATTATAGTTGCCGTATAATCCCAGGCCAGCACTTTCCCTCAGTAAATCCCCCCACTGACAAGAAAACAAGACCCCAGAAAAGATGTCGGGTGTGTTCAAAAAAAGGCATTAGGAAAGACACTATCCACCAGTGTGAGACATGCCCCAAAAAGCCAAGCCTATGCATCAATGAATGCTTCAAAATTTACCATACCTCCCAAGAGTTTTAGATTATTTTATTTATACTCCCGTTTATTTTACAAATTGGCCATTCTAAATTGATTTTTGAAGCAGAGTAATTTTATATCAAATAATTTTTGCCCACAAAATTTAAAAGAAGCCCAAACAAAACTAAAAATTCTTACTGCACCCCTGGATGAATACCTAAAGTGGCTTCACGTTATAATTAGTCACACCAAATTAAAAAATGTTTGAAAAACCCCTAACAAAATTCTCACTATACCCCTAGATAAATACCTACGTGGTTTCACGTTATAATTGGTCACACAAAATTAAAATATTTTTTTAAAAACCCCTAACAAAATTCTCACTATACCCCTAGATGAATACCTTGAAGGGTAGAGTTTTCAAAATAATGTCAGTTGGAATCACTGAAATAGCATACTTGAGATAAAAGCATCATTTCATATAAATGTAATATTCCTTCAATACATATTTTTTTTTTATAATTTTACTGAGTTTGCCTATTATTATAACTGATTGATTGGGCTAAAGAGATGTTGTATGACAATTCCCTTTGAAAAAAAGAAGTGACATTATAAAGCCCTGTTCTTTCATCCTGTGAACATGCTCAAGTTCTAATTTTTTTCCTCCAGTTCTCAAATATATTGCCCTTCAGTCCAATACAGTTCTAATTTAAATTCTCCCTGCTTTAACTGTTGTTAACAGCTGTGGACTGACACATTTGCTGGTCATCAGCTTTGTTGGCACGACACAGTTACATACACTGGCAAATGCACTTCTACGGGTTAATATGCTGTGGAAGGCAACCATGTACCAAAAATAATAGATTTGGTAAAAAAATGACCACCTAAATACCATGATTCCGGCTATGAAAACCTAGCTGTACAAACACTCATTAAACCACTAGGTAAATACCGTAGGGGTGCAGTTTTTAAAATGGGGTCACTTTTGGGGGTTTCTACTGTTTTGGTCCCTCCAGGGCCTTGAAAACACGACATGGCACCGAAAACCGTTCCAACAATATCTGCGCTCCAAATGGCACTTCTTCCCTTCTGAGCCCTTCTGTGGGTCTAAACAGCCGTTTATGACCATATATGGGGTATTGCCGTAATCGGGAGAAATTGCTTTACAAATGTTGGGGTGCTTTTTCTCCTTTATTCCTTTTAAAAGTTAGAAAATTCTATGTTTTTTCTGAAACACAGTAGATTTTCATCTTCACAAACTAATTCTAATAAATTCAGCAAAAAACCTGTAGGGTCAAAATGTTAACTATACCCCTAAAAAAAATTCCTTGAGGGTGTAGTTTCCAAAATGGGGTCACTTTTGGGGGTTTCTACTGTTTTGGTCCCTCCAGTGCGTTGCAAACGCGACATGGCACCAAAAACAATTCCAGCAAAATCTGCGCTCCAAAATCCAATTGTCGCTCCTTCCCTTCTGAGCTTTGGTGTGGGTCTAAACAACTGTTTATTACCACATATGGAGTATTGCCGTAATCGGGAGAAATTGCTTTACAAATGTTGGGGGGCTTTTTCTCCTTTATTCCTTGTAAAAATTAGAAAATTCTATGTTTTTTCAGAAACAAAGTAGATTTTCATTTTCAAAAACTAATTCCATTAAATTTAGCAAAAAAAACTGTTGGATCAAAATGCTAACTATACCCCTAGATAAATTCCTTGAGGGGTGTAGTTTCCAAAATGGGGTCACTTTTGGGAGTTTTCCTCTGTTTTGGCACCACAAGACCTCTTCAAACTGGACATGGTGCCTAAAATATATTCTACAAAAAGGAGGCCCCAAAATCCACTAGGTGCTACTTTGCTTCTGAGACCTTTGCTTCAGTCCAGTAGCGCACTAGGGCCACATGTGGGATATTTCTAAAAACTGCAGAATCTGGGCAATAAATATTGAGTTGCGTTTCTTGGGTAAAACCTTCTGTGTTACAGAAAAAAATGTATTACAAATGAATTTTGGCAAAAAATATGAAATTTGTAAATTTCCCTTCTACTTTGTTTTAATTCCTGTGAAATGGTTAAAAGGGTTAAAACACTTTCTGAATGCTGTTTTGAATACTTTGAGGGGTGCAGTTTTCAAAATGGGGTTAGTTATGGGGACTTTCTAATATTTAAGGCCCTCAAAGCCACTTCACAACTGAACTGGTCCCTGAAAAAATAGCCTTTTGAAATTTTCTTGAAAATGTAGGAAATTGCTGAGAAAGTTCTATGTCTTGTAACGTCCTAGAAAAATAAAAGGACGTTCAAAAAACGATGCAAACATAAAGTAGACATATGGGAAATGTTAACTAGTAACTATTTTGGGTGGTATAACCATCTGTTTTACAAGCAGATACATTTAAATTTAGAAAAATGCTAATTTTTGCAAATTTTCTCTAAATCTTGGTGTTTTTCACAAATAAATATTGAATTTATCGACCAAATTTTTTCGCTACCATAAAGTACAATATGTCACGAGAAAACAATCTCAGAATCGCTTGGATAGGTAAAAGCATTCCGGAGTTATTACCACATAAAGAGACACATGTCAGATTTGTAAAAATGGGTCTGGTCCTGAAGGCCAAAATGAGCTCGGTCCTGAAGGGGTTAATGGTTGTCTGAGGAATGATATGCCACACTGAATGCACTTGGGCACGCAAATCATCAAGATTGGCTGCTGGTAGCTCCCTTTTTTGCCGACCAATGACTTCCCAGATGTGCTCGATGGGAGACAAATCCAGAGATGCAGCAGGGCATGGTAGCACATTTAGGCCACGCAGGCTGCTCACAGTAGCACGAGCAACATGCGGCCTGGCGCTGTCTTGTTGAAAAACGGCTTCTGAGACACATTTGAGAAATGCCTTTACCACTGTTTCCATGACCAAATCAATGTAACGTTGAGCTGTTAAGTTACTTGAAATGAAGACTAGAAGGATCTGGCTACCGTACATTATGCCACCCCACACCATATTCCCAGGAGTAGGACTGGTGTGACGTTCCCTTGTGAAGGTCTCTTCATGGCATTGCCTACGTAGTCTCCAGACCAATTTCCGGCTATCTTTGCGGTCTTGCTGTGCACCATTATAGCTTCTGAGAGCGGTGGTGTGTGTTCAATCGAACACCTGTAGCTGGGCGTCTGGTTCGTTGCCCAATGTCGTGCAAACATCTTCTGATGGTTTGTGTCAACACCAGTTGCCGGCTTGGGATGTGACGTCCAATTTCACTTGCAGTACAGAGTAGATCACTTCGCACCATTCTTCCAATCAGAAGATCCGTCCATTCAGAGGTTCTCCTCCATGCACCTCTCGCTGTCATTCCCATTTGTTGATGCTCTCCCAACTTCCGGGACACGCAACGATGAACAGTGCTGACATTTCGGTCTAGGCACGTAGCGACCTGCTGGAGTGATAAACCATGGTCTCTCAGTTCAAGGGTTCTGGAACCCTGTCCGTTTGTGACAAGTGGCACGTCGACTAAGAGGAGGCATCGCACAATCATCCTACACCACTTGATCTGATTTTTGAGGTTTCATGTGGTTAAAAAACGTTGGATTCAATCTGGCTTTTATATTCCTCCCACATGACACGATTGGAGATAGGTGCTTAAAAATTGGATAGTTTGCAGATCTTTTCGATACCTTCTCGATTTGCATAACCTTATGGCTTGCCCTTCTTGGTGTTGCAATTTCAAAGTTGAGTGTAGAAAGAGATACTTGACATGCGCTGGAGGAGAAGAAAATTCTACGGCACCATTCATTTAAAATTTATTTTATTAGGCAGAAAAAGGCAGCATGGATATAGTGCAAAAGGCTTGTGTTCCACATCCACGCTGCCTTTTTCTGCCTAATAAAATAAATTTTAACTGAAGGGTGAGTGCCGTGGAATTTTCTTCTCTTCCAGTGCATTTCATCTTCCATCTACACATATGTTGATTTTTATCACTCTTCTCACTGCATGGTTAAAGGCCTATTTACATGGGTCAGAATCCAACACCAGCAAACAATCGTCCCGGGAATCGCTTAATGTGACTAGGTGTCATGCAGGGTTCGTGGACCCACAAGGCCGTACCGCCTTGGCGGTATGGCAGCTGGCCAACAGGGCGCAGGTCAGAGTCTATAGTTCATATAGGGTACCTGTGGCAGCTCGGACAGTAGCAAGGCAGGCTTGGCTGGGACTAGGCAACAGGTAGACGTCAGGCGTGGAGTAGCAGGACGGGCTCAACACGGCACTAGATCAGGATACAGGTTACAGGATATAGGAACCGGGAACACTGGGAGCTGGAAACACACTAGGGGACCATTTGCAAGACAAACTTAGGATACGACAACAACGCTCAGGCGTGGGAGGAAGGGGCTGAGACCTTCTTATAGCCCAGGGTGCTCTGGAAGCAATCGGCTAAATCTCCCACATGCGTGCGCTTTAGCGTCTTGAGTCTGGACTGAGCTCGCGAGCGCACCCTGGTGGTCAATGTGGAACAGGACTGCCATATGTGCAGACATCTCTGGTGAGAAGGGCGTCGACTGGATGGAAGGAGTTCATGGTCAGCAACCACGGACGTTACACTAGGTGTAGGGATTGAACGACTCGCTGATCATACAAATAATCGTTTATGCGATTTATAAAAATAATCGTTGCTTGTCCTGACATTCTAGTATACAAGATATGTGACATGGTTAAATTTGCGATCAAACAATTCTTATTTTTTTTTAAACACAAATGATAGCCAATCTTACTTTCAGAGTCAATACTTACAAACAATACATTTGTAACGATTACTGCGATGATTAGGTTATGTGTAAATACTTGTCTGTAATAGCTATTTGACCGCTTACAGAAATCTTATCGAAGATCACTAATAGGAATATCTTCCTGTGTAAATCGACCTTAAGATTGCAACATTGGTTTATGGTGCTGGCTGTCATATCTTCATATATTATTACAGTTGTATCATTATATAGGTTTAGCCTTCTTTTTAAACTTTATAGTATGCAGGAATTTTAATGTTAACCCGACGGAAACCTCAGACGGAACCCCTCAGCGGAAACTAACGCTTATGTGAACCCACCCTTAACTATCCCTAGGATATAAGAATGTTCGAATACTTAGGGTATGTGCAAAAGATAACTGCAATTACGTCTGAAATTCCGGAGCTGTTTTCAGGAGAAAACCGCTCCTGAATCTCAGACGTAATTGCATGTACTCGCGTTTTGCGGGGCGTCTTTTACGGACGTAATTTGGCGCTGTTCTTCATTGGTGTCAATGAAAAACGGCTCCAATTACGTCCCAAGAAGTGTCCTGCACTTCTTTTGACGAGGCTGTAATTTTGCGCGTTGTCTTTTGACAGCGACGCGTAAAATGACAGCTCGGCACAGTAAAGCCCATTGAAAGTAATGGGCAGATGTTTGCCGACGTATTGGAGCCGTTTTTTCAGACGTAATTCGTGGCGTAAAACGCCTCCATTACGTCTGAAAATAGGTCGTGTGAACCCAGCCTCAGGAAGCACACTTAGTCTATACATAGAAGCTGTATCGTTTGCTATTAGCCGAATCCGTCAGTTCAGCTCGGCTAAGAGCAGGTCCTGTGTGTCTCTAATATGCAGGAACAACATTATATCGATCACATCTAAGTTGATGAATTTGGCTAAGGGTATGTGCACACGATAGCAGGCTTTTACGTCTGAAATGACAGACTGTTTTCTGGAGAAAACAACTGCCTCGTTTCAGACGTAAATGCAGCTCCTCGTATTTTGCGAGGCTTCTCTGACAGCCGTAAATTTTGAGCTGTGCTTCATTGAGTTCAATGAAGAACGGCTCAAATTACGTCTGAAAGAAGTGTCCTGCACTTCTTTTGACGAGGCTGTATTTTTACGCGTCGTCGTTTGACAGCTGTCAAACGACGACGCGTAAATGACAGGTTGTCTCCACAGTACGTCGGCAAACCCATTCAAATGAATGGGCAGATGTTTGCCGACGTATTGTAGCCTTATTTTCAGACGTAAAACGAGGCATAATGCGCCTCGTTTACGTCTGAAAATAGGTCGTGTGAACCCAGCCTAATAGCAAATAATACACTTTCTTTGTATATAGGCTGTATTTTTTTTTAAAGAAGTCAGTTCAAGAAGTGTTTCTAAGCACAGATATAATTGCCTACAAAGGTGTACATAGCCTATAAAGGGATTGTCTTATGTATTTAATTTTAGTTTTACTGATTAGATGTAAGGCCTCATGCACACTACAGTATTTTCATCTATCCCGAAATACTGTCCGTAAATACGGATCCATAGGTATCTGTATGTCATCCGTATATACAGAAAGGTGCTCATTAATATGGTCCGTATTGCATCTGTATTCCATACGTTTATACAGATCCGTACAAAAAGAGGGAGGTAGAAAATGCTTCCATATATACGGATGGTTTAGGGACGCACGTCAGTAGCCGGCCGTATTTACGGAAGCTCCCATAGACTTCTATGGGAGAGTCCTTTCCGTAATTACTGACAAGAATAGGACAGGTTCTATCATTTTTTTTCTGCACGTAAAAATACTGAAAGTTGTCCGTGGCCAATAGAAATGAATGGGTCTGTAATTACTGTCCGTAATTACTGATGAAAAATTGTCGTGTGCATGGGTCCTGAGTCCTGAGTTACGTTGAAGATATGGTACACCCTTCCTGTGTTGTCTGTACGCACAACAGGGTGTGTATTCTTATGGCCGCTGAAATAAATGGTGTCAATTGCTTACTACAGTCTCCACGAAGTGATGGATTACAGCCCCCTTCCCCCTCACCAGGGACCTCAGTGACAGCGGAGATGCACACAAAGCCTTATCTGGGTGAGAAGTGTTAAGGTGCTTTTACACGGCCCAATACTGGAGGGCCGATCGTTCGTCCCCATGCATTTGTATTATGTCGGCAGCACATATCCCTGTTTACACAGGGAGATGTGCTGCCGACTAGCGACCATTTTGTGGCCACATAAAAAATCCAATTAGCTGATGAATGAGTGTTTGCTCGTTTTTCAGCTTGTCATTGCCATGTTTACACAGGGTAGGAGCGCTCATATGAAAACTTGTTTGCCCGATCATTGGCTCGTGTAAAAGGGCCTTTACTATCCTAAAATCACAGAAAAAGGCCATACTTAGGCCCCATGCACACGAACGTAAAAACGCCCGTAATTACGGCACGTTTTTACGGGCCAATGGACTTCTATTGGCCACGGGTACCTCCCCGTATGCTTACGGGAAGGTGCCCGTGCCGTTGATAAATATAGAACATGTCCTATTTCAGGCCGTAATTACGGCACGGGCAGGCCCATAGAAGTCTATGGGGCTCCCGTAATTACGGGTGACTACGTGTGTGCACCCGTAATTACTGGAGCGTTGCTAGGCGACGTCAGTGTATAGTCACTGTCCAGGGTGCTGAAAGAGTTAAATGATCGGCAGTAACTCTTTCAGCACCAGGGACAGTGGCTACCAATCACAATATAGATAAAGCTCTAAAAAATAAAAAAAAAAGACGTTCATACTTACCCAGAACTTCCTGCTTCTTCCTCCAGTCCGGCCTCCTGCGATGACGTTACAGCCCATGTGACCGCGGCAGCCAATCACAGGCCAATCACTATGACGGGATCCTGTAGCCTAGTACAGAGTTTCCCAACATTTTCAGACTCGAGGCAGCACTGGAAAAATAAAATTTGCTCAGGGCCCCTACCATAAATTGTTTCGAGAAAGACAGAAAACGGCTAAGAACAAGACCTACACTCGTAGGGTATGTTCACACACATTTTTTGTAAGACAAAAAAAATCTGCCTCAAAATTCCTTCAGCAACTGACAGCGTTGTGTGACCTTTTTTTGTGTTTTTTCTTAAGCTGTTGAAACTAATGCAAAAGACGCAGGCAAAAAAGCTCCAAACGAGCGCCGCAGGTATTTTCTGCCTCCTATTAATTTCAATTGGAGGTCAGAGGGGGTAACCAGTTGAAGACCATCAGCCCGCCACTCACGGTAAAATGACCATCAGCCCGCCACTCACAGTAAAATGACCATCAGCCTCCCACTCACAGTAAAATGACCATCAGCCCGCCACTCACAGTAAAATGACCATCAGCCCCCCACTCACAGTAAAATGATCATCAGCCCCCTACTCACAGTAAAATGACCATTAGCCCACCACTCACAGATTCCCCCTGTAGGTAGCGCCACACATCCTTGTAGGTAGCGCCACACATCCTTGTAGGTAGCGCCACACATCCTTGTAGGTAGCGCCACACATCCTTGTAGGTAGCGCCACACAGCCCCTTGTGGGTAGCGCCACACAGCCCCCTTGTGGGCAGCGCCACACAGCCCCCTTGTGGGCAGCGCCAGACAGCCCCCTTGTAGGTAGCGCCAGACATCCCCCTTGTAGGTAGCGCCAGACATCCCCCTTGTAGGTAGCGCCAGACATCCCCCTTGTAGGTAGCGCCAGACATCCCCCTTGTAGGTAGCGCCAGACATCCCCCTTGTAGGTAGCGCCAGACATCCCCCTTGTAGGTAGCGCCAGACATCCCCCTTGTAGGTAGCGCCAGACATCCCCCTTGTAGGTAGCGCCAGACATCCCCCTTGTAGGTAGCGCCAGACATCCCCCTTGTAGGTAGCGCCAGACATCCCCCTTGTAGGTAGCGCCAGACATCTCCCTTGTAGGTAGCGCCAGACATCCCCCTTGTAGGTAGCGCCAGACATCCCCCTTGTAGGTAGCGCCAGACATCCCCCTTGTAGGTAGCGCCAGACATCCCCCTTGTAGGTAGCGCCACACAGCCCCCTTGTAGGTAGCGCCAGACAGCCCCCTTGTAGATGGCGCCGCACAGCCCCCTGCTAGGGAGTGCCGCACAGCCCCCTGCTAGGGAGTGCCGCACAGCCCCCTGCTAGGGAGTGCCGCACAGCCCCCTGCTAGGGAGTGCCGCACAGCCCCCTGCTAGGGAGTGGCGCACAGCCCCCTGCTAGGGAGTGCCGCACAGCCCCCTGCTAGGGAGTGCCGCACAGCCCCCTGCTAGGGAGTGCCGCACAGCCCCCTGCTAGGGAGTGCCGCACAGCGCCCTGGTTAGGAGTGCCGCACAGCCCCCTGCTTGGTAGTGGCACACAGCCCCCTGCTTGGTAGTGGCACACAGGCCCCTGGTTGGTAGTGCCACACAGCCCCCTTGTTGGTAGTGCCACACAGCCCACAGCCATCTGGTTGGTAGTGCCACACAGCCATCTGGTTGGTAGTGCCACACAGCCCCCTGGTTGGTAGTGCCACACTGCCCACAGCCACCTTGTAGTGCAAGGACTACGAAATGACCCTGATAGCTGGCGGACAATAGACATTCAAAAAAGGACAACTGTGCAGGAGCACACAAAATACCCAGCTTTCCCAGCTATCAAATAAATGTGTGGAAATAAACTAAGATCTAACTTTTATTTAGTCTAGCTAAAGGATTAATCCTTTTAGCTAGATTAAATAAAAGTTATATCTTCGTTTATTTCCACACATTTATTTGATATCTGGGAAAGCTGGGTATTTTGTATGCTCCTGCACAGTTGTCCTTTTTTGTGGGTAGTGCCACACAGCCCACAGCCCCCTTGTAGATATAAACCCCCCCCCCCCAACCCCTTCCAGTATAGATAGCGCCACTATAGCTCCCTGAAGGAGCGGAATCCCCATATGGCCAGGGATTCCGCTCCTGGAGCGTTGCTTGATGTCTCTGTCCATATATGGACAGTGACATCAGGGGAAACTCCTGAAGCGGAATCCCCGTTCACAGCGTTGCTGACGCTGTGACCGTCGATTCCACTCCAGGAGAAGCTCCTGTCTGTGTCCATGACGTCATTGGCTTCTCCTGGAGTGGAATCCCCGGTCATAGCGCCTGCAACGCTGTGACTGGGGATTCCGCTTCAGGAGTTTCCCCTGATGTCACTGTCCATATATGGACAGAGACATCAAGCAGCGCTCCAGGAGCGGAATCCCCGGCCACATGGGTATTCTGCTCCTTCAGGGAGCTACAGTGACGCTAGTAGATAGCAGAGCACTGAGATACCTCCCTGCTCTGCTATAGTGCCGTAGCTACCGCTATAGCAGCCTCAGCGGCTGCTAGTGGCGCCGCCGCCCTCATGCCCGGTGTCACTGCTAGCAGCCGCTATGGCTGCTACAGAGGTAGCGACGGCCACTAAGTTAAAGAGGCTCTGTCACCAGATTTTGCAACCCCTATCTGCTATTGCAGCAGATAGGCGCTGCAATGTAGATTACAGTAACGTTTTTATTTTTAAAAACGAGCATTTTTGGCCAAGTTATGGCCATTTTTGTATTTATGCAAATGAGGCTTGCAGACACAGCCGTGTTCTCGAGAGATCACGCTGTGACGTCACTTCCCCAGGTCCTGCATCGTGTCAGACGAGCCGGCACCAGAGGCTACAGATGATTCTGCAGCAGCATCGGCGTTTGCAGGTAAATCGATGTAGCTACTTACCTGCAAACGCTGATGCTGCTGCAGAATCAACTGTAGCCTCTGGTGCCGATGTGGCCGACACGATGCAGGACCTGTGAGTGACGTCACAGATCTGCACTGCCAGAAGCTGGGCGTTGTGAAGAGAAGTGGATGATACTTCTCGTCAGAAAGTCCAGCTAGTAAAAGTAGTAAACACGCCCCGATGTACGCACATAATACACGCCCAGTTGTACTTTTACTTTTCAACACGCCCAGTTGTACTTTTGCAAGCCTGCAAGCCTCATTTGCATAAATACAAAAATGGCCATAACTTGGCCAAAAATGCTCGTTTTTAAAAAATAAAAACGTTACTCTTATCTACATTGCGATCTGCTGCAATAGCAGATAGGGGTTGCAAAATCTGGTGACAGAGCCTCTTTAAGACGCGCCCGGGTGCAAAGGCGACTGCAGTTAGTGTGTTTATCCCCGCTGGTAGTTGCAACGGCGCGGGGATACACTCTCCCGCTAGCTCCCCTCTTGCAGTATGGCGGCTGGCGCCCTGTGCGACCGCACTGGTCGAACGTATCCAAGGCCGGCCATGATCATCTAATCATACAATGACAGGAATACAAATCTTATGAGATAGTGAGTACATTCTTACAATGTCATCACGTTCATAAATGCAATGTCATTGTTTAACAAAAGTTGGCAACCATCCCATAACCAACCATGTCGCCTTGTAGACATCTCTATTATTTAATAGTCCTGTTAACAAATTTAAAATAACCTAACTAAACTGGAGCCCAGTGGAGATGCATACACACCCATGACCAGTGGCGTAGCTATAGGGGTCGCGGCGGTCGCAATTGCGACCGGGCCCCTAAGCCAGGGGGGCCCACAGGCCCCCGTCACCACTCTAAGACTGGCCATACAATTAATTATTTAATGAACTCCTTCTTTAAACAGCGTGATGTGCTGCTGCGTGTGTATCTACAATTCTCCCCTGTCTCCTCCCCTTTTGTGCTCTGGGGCACTGCTGCACATCACGCTGTGTAAGGTAAGAGCTCGAGCACATCACAGCTTATTTCCCCCTGGGTGTAAGTGCAGGACGAGCCTGTTTTACACAGTTTAATGCTGGGTTTTTTTCATCCCTTATCTAGCCTGTGTTTACAGCTTGCTGTCTCTCTATTTCTGGGGTGGGAGGAAGTCTTACAACCTGCTCCCATGTGACTGCCGGCAGAGCTTCTCCCCCACGTATCCAAAGTAAGGCAGTAGCTGCCATCAATCATCTCCTGTTTCTGTAAGTTTACTTACAGAAGGAGAGAATTTAGCTGTGACAGCGCTGCAGACTGGACTCTGTGATAACAGAGGTGTCATCATTTACAGTTCTAGACAAGGTAGGGACATGACCTTCCTAAGTAGAGTCGTGTGTTAATGAACCTTCCCTTACCCATCTTATCCCTCCACCCCCACCTTTAGGAAAGACACGTGACACCGAGGTTGGATGTGAAATGGCCACAGCAGCCGTTTATTAATTTCACAGTTTTATCAAAACAATTTAAATCCGAAACATTCGGATAACTAGTTAGGAATCCACCAGAGAATTCCTCCTAATAATTCACATGACCCAACATGGGTCAGAATCGTACATAACAATTTAACGTTAACATTAACCTGAGCAGAGGAAGTCCTTGAAGCCCCTTCAGATGTTCCTTTTTAAGAACACACCGAATTAGCCATCTGCAAACCACCAATTACCTCCAGCCGTAAACCAGCTCGGAAGCACCGTTCACCTCTGCAGATGGCTCCAACCACTAGAAGTCCACTTCAAGGGGATAACACCCGATGAAGCCCTCAAGTGATATACCGACCACTAGAAGTCCACTTCAAGGGGATAACACCCGATGAAGCCCTCAAGTGATATACCGACCACTAGAAGTCCACTTCAAAGGGATAACACCCGATGAAGCCTTCAAGTGATATACCTTCTACCAGAAGACCACTTCAAAGGGATAACACCCGATGAAGTCCCCCGATGCGACCCCCCCACCATTTTGTACTGACTGGCCTCAAGGACTCCCCCCGCCAGCTGCCATGACAACAGAACCTACTCCGGGAAAAAAGGAAAAACATGTTAAATAAGCACACAAAACAAAGACAACACTCATAAACGGACGTACATAAAGCCCCACAGGGGTAACAAACAAAGGGCGGGAGGGTGGGAGCTTGTCTCTCCCTGTGTTACTCCTCCCGCTGCTTCCGGCTCAATGCCGCAAACAGCGGGAAGCTCAGCAACGGCCCCCTGACTCCTCCTTGTCCCTCCTCCACCTCCTCCTAACTCTCCCTCCAACTCTCCCTTACCTATTAACCCTTTCCCTACCAGTGAGGTCATGGAGGCTTCCCCTTAAGCCCTGCAGGCTGCGTCCAGCCTCTTCTTGACCTTCCTAAGTAGAGTCGTGTGTTAATGAACCTTCCCTTACCCATCTTATCCCTCCACCCCCACCTTTAGGAAAGACACGTGACACCGAGGTTGGATGTGAAATGGCCACAGCAGCCGTTTATTAATTTCACAGTTTTATCAAAACAATTTAAATCCGAAACATTCGGATAACTAGTTAGGAATCCACCAGAGAATTCCTCCTAATAATTCACATGACCCAACATGGGTCAGAATCGTACATAACAATTTAACGTTAACATTAACCCGAGCAGAGGAAGTCCTTGAAGCCCCTTCAGATGTTCCTTTTTAAGAACACACCGAATTAGCCATCTGCAAACCACCAATTACCTCCAGCCGTAAACCAGCTCGGAAGCACCGTTCACCTCTGCAGATGGCTCCAACCACTAGAAGTCCACTTCAAGGGGATAACACCCGATGAAGCCCTCAAGTGATATACCGACCACTAGAAGTCCACTTCAAGGGGATAACACCCGATGAAGCCCTCAAGTGATATACCGACCACTAGAAGTCCACTTCAAAGGGATAACACCCGATGAAGCCTTCAAGTGATATACCTTCTACCAGAAGACCACTTCAAAGGGATAACACCCGATGAAGTCTTCAACCATGTACCTTTTTTGGGGGACGCATACCCCCGATGCGACCCCCCCACCATTTTGTACTGACTGGCCTCAAGGACTCCCCCCGCCACAGCGAAACAGGCCTTGACCACCTTAAGCCTGTGAGTTCCGCCACACCACCACCGCCCTTTCTATTCCTTCTGCTATCGCCAAGCTCCAAAGATCAATGCCAACCTCGGTCAGATGAACCCCATCACCCCTCCAGAAGTTCCCCACTCCTGACTCCAAATCCCTGTGCCGCACACAAATGCCCCCGATTTTTGCTACGAAACGGGACACCGCCCGATTAACTTTAATGCGAGCCTTATTGACTCTTTCACTGACCTAGCCAACCGCCAATGTTTCCTCGGGACTATGTCCGACCACACTATCACCAACTTGGGATAAGAAACCCACAAACCCAACATATCGTGTTTGATATCCCGCACCAACTCACGCAAGGGGCAGACTCCCAAGTCATCCCCACCCACGCGCAACACTAAGACCTCCGGAACCCTATCAAGCCGGGCCTATGTCTGGAATTCTGCCAACCCCCTGCTCCATGACATACCTCTAAATCCCAGCCAATGCACAACCGCATCCTGTCGCGGAATGCGCAACTGGCGACCGTCCGGGCACGTACGAATGACCCAGTGCACGTACGAATGACCCAGCAACCACACCAAACACGGAGGCGAATCTGAAATGGAAAACAATTAGACACTGCCATACAAAACATTTTTTAAGCGTTAACCACAACCTCATAACAAATGGAGCGGACATAGGACTTAACTCAGTTGGACTCCCAACGACCAATGCGCCGCACCCCTTCATCATCCAACCCCCAGCGCCCCGCTGCAGTTGCTGCGCCACTCCTGAAGGAATGAGATGAATATGAGCCCGCCGCGACACCAACCGCCGTCAGACATTCCTTAAATACATCTCCAAACTGAAACCTGGACAAAACGACCCGTCCACATGACGTAACAAAGGCAAATCTGGAGACCCCGCTTGCGGCTTAAAAAACACCGCATGCACTCTACTGGGCACATAACCGACCCCGGGAGGGCGAACAAAACTATCAGCTTACCCTTCCCTACTTGGCTAAGCAAAGCAAACGACACAGGCCTTCTACTATCCGCCTCCCCTCTACCTCGGCCCAACCCCTTCAAAGCCTGTAGCACCAAAAATTCCTTAGATACATCTTGAAAGCCTCGTAACTTAAAACCAAACGCCACCGCAGATATGAACCGGTTCACATTTGCCACTGAAAACCCCGCCTCCCAGGCGTCCCCTAACCAGTACAAAAGTGCCACCAACCTGTCTCTATCCGTATTGACGTCACCCAACTCTCTTACCCACTCCTCCCACTGCCTCCAACAAGCAGAATAAGCACTCCACGTCGTGCGCGCCAAAGACCTTTGTATCAGTTGTTCTACGGGACCGAGACCAGATCCCAAAGATGTTCCGGACAAGCCAAACCGAGACGTTCCGCTCCCAGTGCCAATTGCCGAAACCGGTCCCACTGCGAGCGAGAAAGAGCATCAGCGATGCAATTCCGTACCCCCGGCACATGCACCGCCACCGCCCACGCGTTCAACGACAAACATACCAACACTAAATGTCGCAACAATTGAACTACAGGAGGAGAGGACGCCGTGATGTTATCAATGGCCAGCACCACCCCCATGTTGTCGCAGTAAAAAACGACCCTTCTTATCCCTGAGCCTGTCCCCCCAAATGGTTGCCGCCACCACGATGGGGAACAGCTCGAGCAGGGCCAGATTCCGCGTGAGTCCGCTGGACACCCAACTAGCCGGCCATTGACCTGCGCACCACGGACCTCCCCCGTAAGCTCCAAAACCGCCCGCCCCAGCCGCATCCGTAAAATTATTCAAATCACTCGCACTCCCGCCGTTGCCGCTGCCAACCGTCTACCAAACACCCTCCCCATTGGCATAATCCGGCAGGCGAAATTCAACTTCCCCAGCAGCGACTGAAGCTCCCGCAGCGTCATTTTCTTCAGTCTACAAGCCCGCCGTACCTCCAGCCTCAAAGCACCCAGCTTATCCGCAGGGAGACGACACTCCATTGCCACCGAATCTATTTCAATTCCCAAAAACAAATCGTCGCTACTGGGCCCTCCGTTTTTTCTGGCGCCAAAGGGATCCCAAAATCCCTCGCCACCTTCTGTAGTGCATAAAGCAAATTACCGCAAACCGGCGAACCCCCCGGGCCAACGCACAAGAAATCATCTAAGTAATGGATCAACGAGTCGACCCCGGATACTCCCCTCGCTACCCACTCCACGAAGCTACTAAACGCCTCGAAGTACGCACAAGAAAGGGAACGCCCCATCGGAAGGCACCGATCCACATAAAAGGCCCCATTCCAAAAACAGCCCAACAGCCGTTGGCTTTCTGGATGAACTGGCAACAACCTGAACGCCACCTCGATTTCGGTTTTTGCTAGCAGCGCGCCCGGACCCGCAGCCCGCACTAACCCCACCGCCTCATCGAATGAGGTATAGGCTACGGAGCACAACTCGTGATCTATCCCGTCGTTTACCGACGAACCCTTGGGATACGATAAGTGTTGAATTAAACGAAATTTTACGGGCTCGCGCTTAGGAACAATACCCAACGGGGACACAACTAAATCTTTTACTGGCGACTCAACAAAAGGCCCTGACATGCGACCCAACGAAACTTCTTTTAACAATTTGTCCGACACGACCTTGGCATGCGAGTAAGCCGATTTTAAATTCCTCCGCCTAACCGGAACCTCATAAGGAGGCGGGGGAATAACGAAACCAACACGAAAACCCTCGTAAAGCAACTTAGCCGCCGCCCTGTCCGGATACTCATTTAGATAAGGGGCCATCTTTTCCACCCTCACCGGTGACACCCCCTTGACCAGCCGCGGAGGACTGGTTCCCTGACCTCCTTTTCCGCATACATTTCGCCGCCCCGTGTGATGCACCATTACACTCCGAACACACGTGCTTGAACTTGCACGTGGCCCCGAACTTGCACTGGCCTTCATTAAATTGCCAGCAAAACCCTGCCTTTCCCCCGCCGCCTTGTCCAACCTGACTAGACTGGCCTCCTTGGCCGGCGCTCCCGGGAAAGGACTGCCTAACCGGAGCCGTAACCCGTAACCAGAGAGCAATATCCTTCTGGTCCCACCGAATCGCCGGCCGAACCGCTTTTCGCTGACGGAATTGCTCGTCGTATCGCAGCCACGCCTGGCCCCCATACGCCCTATGAGCCTCCCCAATAGCATCAAAATAACAAAACAACGCCGAACAATTTTCCGGCGCCTTTTCCCCTATCACACTGGCTAATATGGCGAACGCCTGCGACCAATTAACGAACGTCTGCGGGATAAGCCTATACCGCCGCCGTTCCTCCTCGTCCTTTTTACTCTCGTCCCGCTTGCTCTTATCCAAATTAAATTTAGCGAGCGGCAAGAGAGAAAAAATCTCTACATATTCGTCCTTCCAGATCCGCTCACGCACCTCCTGCTTTAAATGCGCCCCCAACGGACCTTCGAAACACACATACACCTCTCCACGAGCGCGATCATCAATACGCACCCGACCGCCATCTTTTTGCGCCTCGGTCTGTACCGACACCGCGACCGCCTCTCTAACCGCCGTTACGGGCCGCGCTTGTAACAATCCCCCTTCCCTGGGACCCTCCCAAACTACCGCCGGGGACACTTCCGTGACTACCGGCGCCACCGCCCTATCTAGGCGCCCGACCAGCTCTCTCAAGCAACCCACTAAGTCTGCCAAACCCGCGCCATCGCGCCCGCCCGCGCCACTACCGGCCACCGATGCGACGCTAGCAGCCCCCCCGCCGATACCCGACATAAAATCGCTGGATATGACAATGATGGAGTTATACACTCACCGGGCTGCACAGGCGCTGTGTTCCCGTCAGCCGGACCATCCTGACCTCGACGATAGACGTCCAGTTCACCTTCCTCCAGCTCTTCTCTCGCCGACGACTGTCCATCCAAACGACATCTTCGGAACGGGGATGAGGACGCGCTGACCGATGGGCCGGCAACCTGCCGCCCGACCGCCGGGACCCAGACTTCCGACCGGACCTGTTGCCTCGACGTCGCTGCAGATCTAGACGTCCGTCTCGCTGATCCTGAAGAAGCCTGCCCCCTGGCCGGAACATCACCATGCGGGGCGGCCGTACCTTGTCCTCCGAATCTTCCATCCGATGGGGGAGGGGTGACAGGGAGCCCGGCCTGCGACTCCCTGCTTACCGCCGGACCCCGTCGCGGCTTGGGATTCCTGCCAGGACGCAGGGCCTGGGAAGGGGCGGTCCTCCCAGCTGCCTGGCCTGCAGCGTCCGAGATCGGGCTCCCTCTGCGACGCCGTGTCCGCGGGACTGCCTCAGGACTGAGGCGCTCTGGAGGTCGGGACCGCCGGGAGGGACGGGTCGACCCGGCCTGAGTCGCCGTCACCCCCGGCAACGCTCTCAGCCTGCTCCGAGCAGGAGCGGTTGTTGCCGACTCCCCCCCCCGCCGCCATAGTAATGCTAGTAAGGGGGCCGGGGGAGGGGAGCCTGTCCCCTGCAACAGACCCCGAACGCCGGGCCTGGCGTGGCGAAACGGCGTCCGGGATCCTAGTTAATGCAGCCACGGTCTCCTCAAGCCATCCGGGACCGTGGTGCACATCAGCGGCACGCAGCCGCTCTAATAATACGGCCTCCGACATTGTTATAAGCGCGGGCAACGGGGAGCTTGTCTCTCCCTGTGTTACTCCTCCCGCTGCTTCCGGCTCAATGCCGCAAACAGCGGGAAGCTCAGCAACGGCCCCCTGACTCCTCCTTGTCCCTCCTCCACCTCCTCCTAACTCTCCCTCCAACTCTCCCTTACCTATTAACCCTTTCCCTACCAGTGAGGTCATGGAGGCTTCCCCTTAAGCCCTGCAGGCTGCGTCCAGCCTCTTCTAGATACTGATAAGGGGCTAGAGGTTACGGAGGGTCATTACATGGCACATTACAGGGTGACTTCTGACCAGCACTGACTACAGTATGTGACCCTGCTCTACTCAGGAGGGTGGAGGGAAACTGCAGAGGACCAGGAGGTCCCGGGTGTCAGTGTATATGAAGCACTGCTGGAGGACATATCTATGTCAAGCTAGAAATAAAACAGGCTGCCCTACAGGTTTATTAAGCATTATTTAGTATCCGATGCATTTAATTGAATAGCTTGCAATTAATAAAATCAATTACCCAGGGGGAATTTGTACTGTGCAGGCGCACATAGATGGCATCTATTCATTTGTGGTGGCACAAAGAGGGTATTATTACTGTGTGGGGGCAGAATGGAGGGCACTATTACCGTGGGACACAAAAGGGGAACAAGTATGGGGGGCACAAAGAGGGGCATTGGAGGTAGCAGCAGGATGAAAAGTTTGTGTGCAGACGAGTCGGGGCTGGAAAAATACATCTTGGCGGTCTGGCCCAGAGACGTAAAGGGCAAGTAAACAGCTAGATGTCACCTGTGAGTCACTGGATGTAACAAATCTCTTTACTCTATGTAGAACTGGTATCTGTTATTTAGTGACTACATTATTTATGTATACATTCATACATAGAGCTGAGGCGCTGTAACTAAGCCTGCCGTGTTATTAAAGTATGTCATCTATATATGCTAGCTCCAATGTTTATATTTTTTTTTGTGGGGGGCAAAACCTTTTAAGACTCTAGCAACGCCCCTTGATGCTAGTGCTGCATCGCTGGGTCACTTAAGATACCCAGCGATGCAGCTGAAAGTTACGTACGTGCTATTGTCGGCTGTATAAAGAGAAGTTGCACGCAGGGGGGGCCCAAGCTGAAATTTTGCACTTGGGTCCATGAGCCTTTAGCTACGCCCCTGCCCATGACGGCTAGTAAATGACATAAAAAATATAGATATTATGTTCGAGAAACTTTCAGTGCCCCCAAAGTGCCCTTGAGGTCTTCTATCAAATACCAAGGCGATCCTGTGAATGGGTCAATTATATTACGTAGTTCCAAACTAGAGAAATGGTTTGTAAGAAACAACTTTTATTTCCCAAAGAATTTTTTTCCCCTGCGTGTCCTTATGTTGTAAGATGCTGATTCTATCCAAGTAGAACAATTTCCTCATCCCTTGGATAACTAAACTGTGGTTCGGGATATCCGCTATCAACCAATCCTGGAGTATGTACCGCTTTGCCACCATAAGTGTTGCATGAACTATGGGAGGAAGATGTGTCACCTCTGCATCCTCCAGTTCTCCATGTTGTACATGAAAAAATACTTACATTGGTCCCAAAATCCCCTTAAATTTGCTCACTTGCTTCAGTAGGGATGCTATCGCCCTCTAAAATAGTTGTATGTTTGAGCAGGCCCAAAAACCATGAGACATGTCTGTTCGCTGTGTATTTCACCTAGGACAGGAAGTTTTCCTATCAGGTTTGGTTATGGAAGGGGGCAAAGTAAATGCATAAATTGCTTCATGAATGATATCCAGATGGGTTTCCCTCCATTTCTCGTTGTTAACGTGGGCCCTGAAATCTACCAACCCCATTTCAATATGTTTTTCAATACCTGGCAAGCTAAACTGTGTTTCCCATCTCCCAAATGCCTGTGCAGGGGACATCTTTAATAGTAGCGGTCTTAAAGTGTTATATATTTGCGATATGGATCTTCTATGAGTGCCCGAGAACCACGAGTCAAACATGTTGGAAGGTATTTCACTAGCTATATCGACAAGTTTAGTTTACAGTAAGTTAGTATTTGTAAATACTGGTTATTTTCGAAGTTATACTTAGTCTGAAGTTCCTGCAAGGACAACCACCTCCTCTCCTATTCATGAAACATATCTCCCAAAGTTACTATCCCTCCCTCTCTCCACTTTGACAGTAGTTTACTGGATCTTACTGCTTCAAATTCTGGGTGTTTCCATAAAGGCATGTGTTTTGAGATTCGGTATGGAAGACTATAATGTTTGCGTAATATTTTCCAAGTAATGGTGGTATCTCGTAACAGTGATGCCCTCTTAATGGCTGTCGGGAGAGATGCAAAGGCTGTGTGTACCAGTGCCATGAGATCCCATGGTTCTGCTAGCTGCCTTTCCTGGACAGTGTTAGAATGATACCTCGTGTCATGTTTCCAATCCAGTAGGTGTCTACTCAAACACGCCAGGTTGTACCCTCGGATGTTAGGAAAATGAATACCTCCCTCGTATTTTCGCAACATGAGTTTTGTGAGCGCTATTCTCGGTTTCCCTCCCCCTAAATAAATTTGGTAAAGGACGAATTGAGTGTATTAATATTAGTGTGCTTAACCAATAAGGGGATGGTCTGTAATGGATATAGCAATTTCACGAACCCCCCCACATTTTGACCAAACAACACCTTCCCAAAAGTGAGAGGTAAACTGTGCTATCTCAGAAGATCAGCTTGAATGTTATGAATCAGAGGAGGATTGTTCAGATCGTAAAGGGATTTAGGTACCCGACCTACCTTGATACCCAGGTAAGTTATATTGGACTGCGCAATCTCAACGTCCAGTGTGTCCCGCAAGCGCCTATGTTTGGAATCCTGCTGTATTAAATCCAATAACTGACATTTTGAAGTGTTAAGTTTATAGCCCGAATAATTCCCAAATTTGTGTAATGCCTTGAAAATAAGCGGAACATCCTGTAATGGATTTGCAAGAAATAAAAGTATGTCATCTGCAAATAACGTTTCCTTAACTTCCATCTTCCCTACCATTATACCCCTGAACAAATCAGACGAAACCAAGTAACGCGATAAAGGTTCCAATGCCAGGTTGAACAATAAAGGGGACAACGGGCATCCCTGCCTAGTACATTTGTATAAGCTAAATGGTTGGGATAGGAAACCCGTGGTATAAATTCTAGCTTTAGGAGCCTTGTAGATGTGATGTAGTAAGGTTCTGAAAGCCCCAGTTATCCGCACCTTATCCAAGACAGCAACCAACCTAACATTGTCAAAAGCTTTCTCCGCGTCTAATAAAAGTAATGCTGGGTGTTCCTTAGGTAATGGGCTATGCTGTACTCTGTCCAACACTGCTAGGACCGTCCTGATATTAGTGACCGCTGATCTACCTTTAATAAAGCCCACCTGTTTGGGGGCTATGAGATGTGGCATTATAGTCGCCAACCTATCCGCAAAAATTGAGAAAGTTTTGCATCTACGTTAATAAGTGATATAGGCCGAAACGACCCAGGCAATAGGGGATCCTTTCCAGGTTTTAACAATAGTTTAACATATGACATGTCCGCCGATGGTGGTAATCCCTCACTTCCCAAAGCATTGTTAAATAGAGAAACTAAAGTCTCAGTCACCTGTTCTCTCATGGCTTTAAAAAATTCTCCGTCAGAGGTTTGTTTAGCCTGGACCCAAGCCCGTCTAGCCTCTAACGTTGAGTGTGTTAAGTATACTGTGTAAGCTGTCCTCAATACAGCACTAGAGGAATTCAATTTTTGTGTTATTTCCCTTTTTTTGCTCACTGAGTATGCAAGTATCCTACCCCTCAGCACAGCCTTTGCCGTATCCCAGAAAAGTGAGGGATTAATCCTATGTCCTTCATTCGTTGAGGCGTACTCCAGCCACCATCCCCGTAACAATCGCACAAATCACTAGATCTCCTATAGTAGAGGACCCCAACCTTTGCTGCAATAATGGAGATATGAAAAAATAGTCTATCCTGGACGAAGACTGTTGGGCGTGTGAATAATGAGTAAATTCCCTTGCATCAGGATTACCTACCCGCCATGGGTCTATTAGGTGCGTGCTCTCCAACAATGGACCTAAAACCCTGTCGTGTTTTCTAGGGGCCCCTTTAGGAAAGGAATCGGAGTCTTGAATGGTGGGTGAGAGCCTATCCTCGCTATGATCTAGAACAGAGTTGAAATCAGCCCCCACTAGTTTATGTATGACAGTGTCTGATAGCAAGGAGCTTTCCAAACTGCTATAGTATGAAACATTATCACTATTGGGTCCATAGACGTTATAAATGCTTAAAACCCTGCAAGGAGTGCTAAGAGCAACATGGAGCAGACGTCCTTCCTTGTCCGAATCTGTATGTATCACCTCATGTACCATATTTCTACTGATCAGAATAAGTACTCCTTACGGCCACAAGCTGAAGAGCCGTATACTGAGCCCACCCACAATTTTTTCATGCGGTGGAAGTCACACTCCTTCAAATGAGTCCTGTGGGAGAGCGATATCGGTATGAAGTTTCTTTAGGTGACCAAGTACCATCATCCTTTTATTAGGGGACCGAAGCCCCTTTAGATTCCAAGAGGTCAGCTGCATAATTGTCTAAAAAAAGGCTCGATAATGACCATTCATAGATATCTATTTTTGGGCAAGAATGCCCCACTACCGCTCTGTTATATCTGCTCCAGTTTACTCCCAACATTACAACAAAAAACATCAAAAGAATATTGACACAACGAATGAAAACAATACCCAACCAAGAATGTCCACTTCAGTCCCAGCAGAACACGCATACATGGCTTCACTTTTTTCTGGACTGTGACCCTTTCTCCCCCCCCGCTCCCAGCATGTTCCAGTTATGGCCGTCAAGCTCCAGGACATGCTCGACAACCAAGTCACCCCGCACGTCCAGGAGCCATTATATCAGTGAGACATAACATTGCATGAATAATTGCATATGCTTAATAAAGCTGGAACTTCTTCAAGTAAAGTTCAACAAATTAAGTTACCACATTTGTATAAGGCAGAATAATAGTGCGATCTCTTATCATGACAAGAAATACTTATCAGTCCGGAATTTTCGCAATCCACTTTTCCACGCGTTGTCGTTGTGGAGTCTTGGACGTCTCTGCCCATTGTTGCTTAGGTGAAGATGCACGAGCTATCTCGGACCAGAAACAGTCTCGAGGGGGAGAAGCTGATAAAGGAGGGTCAGTCGTCCCAGATCCTTGACTCATGGTCGCTGCGACCAGTGCTTTGGGACTCCCATATCCAGAAATCTTGTCTACAAAGATTGCCGCTTCTTCAGGTGTATGGAGTACGTTAACGGAGCCATCCGTCTGCGTAATCCTCAAGGTGGCCGGATATTGGAATTTGATTTTGCGCTTGTATAGAGTGGTGCAAATTCCCCCGAAGGATCTCCGACGAGGTGTGACTTACGCTGAATAGTCTGCGAAAATAATTATTTTTGCTCCCCGCACATGTAAAGGGGTATTACGATTTCTGAAGGTGCGTAAAAGTTCCTTTTTATCGTTATAATCCAAGTAACGCATGATCACCTGCCGTGGTCTGGTTTGCGTCTGTCCTTTCGTGTTTGTTACTGATCCAGGAGGGCCTACACGATGTGCCCTTTCCACTCTACATGATCTGGTCAGTACCAACGCTTCTGGAAGCTCCGTCTCACAATTCCCCTGGAGGTGCTGTGGTTTAATGTGTTCAGACAGACCGACAATCTGGAGATTATTTCTCCTGGAACGATTCTCGAGATCCTCCAAACTAACTCGGAGCTTGGTGTTATCTCGCATTAGACCTTTAATGCAGGTATGGGCCCCTGCAGATTCATCTTCGATTAGGCCACATGCTGTTCCAGCTCATCAAGTCGAGTGCCATGTGAGGTAACCTCATTTTGAAGCTTCTGCAGCTTCGTTGTTACTGTGGCTATTAAAGAAACCCTAATATCAGGGGCCAGCTGAGTAGCAACCTCAATCGCCAGCATTCTGTATTCCAGTGGTAGGTCAGAAGCAGCTGACGGCAATATCACCTCTCCAGGGTGTGTTGCGCTTTGTGGCTGACTCTGGGAAGGCGATGGCTGTAGCGGTGCCACCATCTTGGATGGTGCCGCACCCTGTGTCTTATGTCCAACCTGGTGGGAGAACTTACGACTGCCGCTCCGAAGGAGATATCTCTCCATGCACCCTCCGTTCACTCTCTCTGAGCCTCCAGCTAAGTGCCGAGGTAATTTTTACTTGCGGGTGTGTGGCGGAGGAGGGTCAGGAGATCAGTGTTCCAGGAGCTCTCCTAACTCCGTCCTCACATCCCAGCGCCAGAACCGGAAGTCTTAGTCTTAGTCTTAGTCTGAGTGTAGAACTTCAAGTCTCCAAATTTTAGGCATCTTACTTGAAAAATAAATCATCATGACCTATCCTTTTTAATACGGTCTTGCTCACTATACAATGCTAGTATGTGTATATGCACCAGATAGCACTTTCTGATTACTTTCTTTAGTACTATTTTAAAAGGTGTTTTTTCCAATATGATGATGAACACTGATCTGTGAGAGATTGGCCAATGGCACCCCCACCAAACCTGAGAATGGGCTGGCAGTCAGCGGCTGCACCCCCACCGATCAATGCCATGTCCTATTATGTCCTGAAAAACTATAGTGTGACGGCCCCCAATTAGGGCTGGGCGATTTTGCCCAAATAGTTCATCTAGATTTTTTTCAGCACTATGGACTATTTTCGATTTGAATCTCGATATTCTTATTTTTGTTAAATAAACGGGAAAAAAAATCCAAGATGGTATATATGGTAGATTGATAGTAAACAATGTACAGTATATATGGTGTGGTGCATAAATCAAGCAGCAGGAGAACACGGAGACCTGAGGTAAAATACACAGAAGAAATTCACATCGCATTCCCTATGGTTAGCGAGTACGCCAGGAAAGCTCCAGACGTACACACTTAACGTGTCCTTATGTTATAATTAGCCTGGTGTTAATTATAATACATTTGTAGGGCAGAGGTGGTTACGCTCTTTCCCAGAGTTCACGCCCGTTTCTACAAAAGTGGCGCGGGTGGCGCAAAAGTCGCAATTTGCACAGCAAATTGCAACTTTTGGGCCCTTTTGCGACATGTCAGAAGTTTGTTGAAGGTTTAGTGATACTTTAAGCCAGGGGTCTCAAACACATGCCGGTGAGGTTGTCATCTGCGGTCCACGAGGCATCATACCTCCCTCGGGAGGGGAGAGAGCAGACCGAAGGAGGAGTGTGACGGCGCTCCTTCATGACGACAGCTTATATTAGCGCTCTGCTCCGGGATTACTGCTCTGAGGAAGTCCCTGACATGACTGTCCATATACGGACAGTGATGTCAGGAGCGGAGCTGGAGTCCCAGTCAAAGTGCTAGAAGCGGCTCTGCTCCAGGACTCTGGCGGGGAGTCACTGTCTATATATGTATGTACAGTGATTTCAGGAGCAGAGATTGAGTCCCAGGCAGAGCGCTAGTAGCGCTCTGCCTGGGACTCCAGCTCTGGGCTTGCCCCTGACATCACTGTCCATTTATGCCTATACTAGTGCTCTGCTTTGCTTTGGGACTTTGGCTCTTGGGTTGCTCCTGACATCCCATTCTGATCCGGGAGGATCCCCTGACGTCACTGTGGAAGGTAACGTCCTGGCTCGTCCAGCAGAGGAATCCCCGGCCTAAGCATCGGCAACGCTCTGGCTGGGGATTCCACTCCTAGAGGGAGCCCCAATGGAGCTATCTACAGTGAGGTATGTGTGTGTGTGTGTCACTATCTATAGGTGGTGGGGGTGTGGCACTATCTACAGAGGACACTGTGGCACTATCTAAAAAAGGGCTGCCAAATCTTGATATTCTTGTGTCTGCCAAACCCTGCCAACTGAGCAGCCTCACTGCATTTAGCGACACTTAAACTGGAAAAATGAATTGTTAAAATACATGTACTGTAGAGTAAACGTGCAAATTTCAATTACGTTTAAACCTAGCAGTATTATTATAGTAATGTAGTGTTATTATAGTAATGTAATGTATTATAGTAATGTAGTATTGTTATGGTACTGTAGTATTATTATAGTAATGTAGTATTGTTATAGTAGTTAGAATATCTAATTGATTAACAATACTTTTGTATTGTATCAAATTTGAAAGTAATGCGGCCCGTCAACTTCACATTTTTTCTACGTGCGTCCCATTTACCCGGCTGAGTTTGAGACCCCGGCTTAAAGCCCCGGAATGCAGCTGGAACTGAATGGGTTAAGAAGCTTTCTGCGAGAATGGGATGGCGTATAAAACACAAAATATCTGGAATCAGTATAACTCACTGCGGCTCCTGTTCCTTGTCAGCATTTATCGGCATTCACTGATGTAGATGCGCTGTGCGCATGCATGCTTGTTAATAAAGCTTTTTTTCTCGCTCCTGCCATGGGGGCGGGGCCTGTAATGATTTCACGATTCTGGGCAAATCCAGAATCGTTCTGACTTGAAATGGCGAATTAATCAAATTAATTTAATCGCCCTGCCCTACCCCTAATGTATCTCCTCAGTTTACTACTGTTATTTGTGTGATAATTAACTGTTTCTTAAATTATATGCGGTGCCATTTATACATATTTTTCACTTGAAGCTATTTGATGTATTCCTTTGAGACTTGCATGTAAACAATGTTAAGGCACTATGTTTATGTTGTACGTTGGAAAAGCTCCCTACGTACAAGATAAACGTGTCCATAGGGCTCCATTATCCCGACAGAGACCAAAAGCATGTCCTTTTGGCCTCCGTGGGGCTGGTATACATCGGTATACCTTTTTTTTGAAGGATGAAGAAGCGTAGTGGACTACGCTATTCCATGCTGAGGGATCCCGCAGAAAAAATGTATACTACATAGTAAACGTTTTTTAATATGGGAGCCTATGGGTGACATTAAAGAGGCTCTGTCACCACATTATAAGTGGCCTATATTGTACATGATGTGATCGGTGCTGCAATGTAGATTACAGCAGTGTTTTTTATTTAGAAAAACGATCATTTTTGACGGAGTTATGACCTGTATTAGCTTTATGCTAATGAGTTTCTCAATGGACAACTGGGCGTGTTTTAATTTTTGGCCAAGTTTGCGTTGTACAGAGGAGTGTATGACGCTGACCAATCAGCGTCTTACACTTCTCTCCATTCATTTACACTGCAGATAGCGATATAGCTATTTCGCTATGTGCAGCCACATAAACACACTATAACATTACTGCAGTGTCCTGACAATGAATAAACATTACCTCCAGCCAGGACGGGATGTGTATTCCGAATCCTGACCACTTCTCTGTGATTTACAGCATAGCAGGCGTAGTCTCGGGAGATTACGCTGCAAACTGTCATTTACAGCGAGATCTCGCTGTGCTGTGCTGTGCTGTAAATCGCAGAGAAGTGGTCAGGATTCTGAATACACATCCCGTCCTGGCTGGAGGTAATGTATATTCATTGGCATGACACTGCAGTAATATTATAGTGTGTTTATGTGGCTGCACATAGCGATATGCCAGCCAATCGGGTCACTTCTTTAATTTTCCAAAGGGCCTTTGAAAAATCAGGGGTGGAATCTGGTAGTTATGGGCAACTACTCCACTTTTCATATGCACCAGTTTTGATAAATCTCCCCCATTGGCCATTTGTAAGAGCCTTTAAAGGGAACCTGTCATGTACATTATGCTACCTTTCTGAGGGCAGAATAATGTAATGACAGACACGTTAATTTTAGCGGTCTGTCACTTATGTGCTAATGTGAACCCTTTCATGAGAACGTACATTCAGAGTTCAGGCAGCGCCGCCAGAGAAGAGCCCGGCGTAGAGTGAGTGGAACTAGGGCTCCTAATGAATATACCACACTCTCTGCCGGCACTGCCTGAGCTCTGATTTTAAGTTCTCATGAAAAGATTCATAATAGCACATAAGTGACGGACCGCTTAAATCAACTTTTTTGAATGGTCCCTTGACAATAAGTGGATCACAACGTGTCCCCTTGCTGAGACCCCAAGCGATCAGCTGTTAGCTGTGAAAAACCTGGCAGTAAGTGTTCTATTTTGATGCGGCGCCACCACAGGTTAAACTAAGTATTACACAGTAGCTATTCAAATCAATGTTTTGTTTGTGTGATACAGGACAGGTAGTACAGGGCAAGAGACACTCTTTGTAACTGCTCTCCACTCTTGTCAAGAGATGATCCCCCTCTATTAACTCAGAATAACCTAATAGAGTATATGAAAATGGGTTTTCTAAACTGGACAACCCCCTTAACGACATGCCGCGAACATGTACGTGGCAGCCGTTAAGGGGAAGTATGGAGCGCGCTCCATACTTAGTGGGTGTCAGATGTGTAATACAGCCGACACACCACTGCAACGGGTGGACTCAAAGATCACTTTGATTCCACCCGTTTAACCCCTTAGATGCTGCTGTTAATTGCGACCGTGGCATCTAAAGCCTTCGATTTCGGGGTGGCGATCGCGGTTTGTCGATCATCATCATGGCAGCCTGGGAGCCTAATGAAGGCCCTCAGGCCTGTCATCTTTGGCATCTTAACCCTTTCAAGACCGAGCTCATTTTGGCCTTCAGGACCAGCCCCATTTTTTCAAATCTGACGTGTTAATTTATGTGGTAATAACTCCGGAATGCTTTTGCCTATCCAAGCGATTCTGAGATTGTTTTCTCGTGACATATTGTACTTTATATTAGTGGAAAAATGTGGTCAATAAATTCATTGCTTATTTGTGAAAAACACCAAAATTTAGAGAAAATTTGCAAAAATTAAGATTTTTCTAATTTTAAATTTATCTGCTTGTAAAACAGATAGTAATACCACACAAAATAGTTACTATTTCACATATTCCATATGTCTACTTTATATTTGCATCGTTTTTGAACATTATTTTATTTTTCTAGGACGTTACAAGGCTTAGTACTTTACCAGCAATTTCTCACATTTTCAAGAAAATTTCAAAAGGCGATTTTTACAGGGACCAGTTCAGTTCTAAAGCGGCTTTGAGGGCCTTATGTACTACATAGACCCCATAAATCACCCCATATTAACAACTGCACCCCTCAAAGTATTCAAAACAGCATTCAGAAAGTTTCTTAACCCTTTAGGCGTTTCACAGGAATTAAAGCAATGTAGAGGGGAAATTGACAATTTTTTTTTTTTGTTGCTGCAATTCATTTGTAATACATTTTTTTCTGTAACACAGAAGGTTTTACCAGAGAAACGCAACTCAATATTTATTGCCCAGATTCTGCAGTTTTTAGAAATATCCTACATGTGGCCCTAGTGCGCTACTGGACTGAAGCAAAGGTCTCAGAAGCAAAGTAGCACCTAGTGGATTTTGTGGCCTCCTTTTTTTAGAATATATTTTAGGCACCATGTCGGGTTTGAAGAGGTCTTGTAGTGCCAAAACAGTGGAAATCCCCCAAAAGTGACACGGTTTTGGAAACTGCACCCCTCAAGGAATTTTTCTAGGGGTATAGTTAGCATCTTGACCCCACAGGTCTTCTGCCATATTTATTGGAGTTTGCCTGTGAAAGTGAAAATCTACTTAATTTCTGAAAAAATATTTAAAAAAAAGATATTTGCAAGGAATATAGAATAAAAAGAATATAGAATAAAAAGCACCCCAAAACTTGTAAAGCTACTTCTCTCGATTTACAGCAATACCCCATATGTGGTACTAAACCGCTGTTTGGACCCACGGCAGAGCTCAGAAGGGAGGGAGCGCCATTTGGATTTTGAAGCGCAGATTTTGCTGGATTGGTTTACAGTGCCATGTCGCATTTGCAACGTCCTGGAGGGAGCAAAACGGTGGAAACCCCCAAAAGTGACCCCATTTTGTAGACTACACCCCTCAAGGAATGTTTCTAGGGGTATAGTTAGCATTTTGACTCAGTTTTTTTTTGCTGAATCTAGTGGAATCAGGCCGTGAAAATGAAAATTTACTTTTTTCTGAAAAAACATAGAAATATTTAATTTTTACAATGAATAAAGGAGAAAAATCACCCCAAAATTTTTAAAGCAATTTGTCCTGATTACAGCAATACGCGATATGTGGTAATAAACTGCTGTTTGGACCCACGGCAAGACTCAGAAGGGAAGGAACAATATTTAGCTTTTGGAGCTCAAATTTAGCTGGAATGGTTTTCGGGTGTCATGTCGCATTTGCAAAGCCCCTGAGGTACCAAAACAGTGGAAACCTCCCAAAAGTCTCTTTAGGGGACTGGAACGAGCGATCGTTAGGTCGCTGGTACAATACACTGCAGTACTAATGTATTGCAGTATAATATCATTTTTACAGGCTCCTGTAACAGCGCGATCGCTGTTCCTGTCCATTAGTCCCGGGTGTCAGCTGTAATACACAGCGGACACCTGCAGAATATGGCGCGGGCGCAGCTCATGAGCCCGCTCCATATATAACCCCCCGCACCACGACATGCTATTAAGTCGTCGTGCGCGAAGGTGTTAATGCGCAGCGGATGGTGCAAAGTGAAAATTAAAATTTTCCACTGATATGCCATTTTAACGCACAATATGTTGTTCCCAGTTTGTGCCACTGAAGACAAATACCTCATACAATGTTGAGCGGGTTCTCCCGGATATAAAATATCATATATGTGGACGTAAGCTGGTGTTTGGGCACGCTGTGGGGCTCAGAAGGGAGGGAGCGCCGTTTGGCTTTTAGAGAGCAGAGTTTGCTTGGTAACTGTTCTGTTTGGGGTTTTGCTGGTATTTCAGTTTATGATGTGGGGGTATGTGTAAATTGGGCAGAGTACATCAGGACATAATAATTCGGTAAATAAATAATAATCCGCAGATATGTGGCCAATGTCGCACTGATAAATGGCGCCCGATCTTATCAGCTTTTGGACACTGCACAATTTCTGTCACTGTATTCTGAGAGCCAGAACTTTTTTTATTTTTTCTTCACCGGAGCCATGCGAGAACTTATTTGCTGCGGGACAATCTGTAGTTTTCATTGTTACCATTTTAGGGTACATGTGATTTTATTATCACTTTTTATTAGATTTTTTTGGCAAGCAAAGTGACAAAAAAACAAATTCTGACAATGTTTTTTGTCTTTTTTTTTTTACACTTTTCACCGTGCGCTATAAATGACATTTGACTTTATTCTGCGGGTCGGTACGATTACGGCGATACCAGATGTATATAGTTTTTTTTCTGTTTTGTGGCATTTGTGCAATAAAATCACTTTTCGATAAAATAATTTCTTTTTTGTCACCATATTCTGAGAGCCATAACTTTTTATTTTTCAGTCAAAAAAGCGGTGTAAGGGCTTGTTTTTTGCGGGACGGGTTGTCGTTTTTATTGGTACTATTTTAGGGTACATGCGACTTTTTGATCACTTTTTATTCTATATTTTTGGAGGGTTGATGACCAAAAAAATAGTGATTCTGACATAGTTTTTTAATTATTTTTTTTGCGCTGTTCACCGTGCGGGAAAAATAATTTTATAGTTTTATAGTTTGGGTCGTTACGAATGCGGTGATACCAAATGTGTGTACTTTTTTTAACATTTTCATTTTTTTCCTATAATAAAAGACTTATAGGACAAAAAGCATTTTTTGTTTTTGTAACTTTTATAACTTGTTTTTATACTTTTTATAAAACATTTTTATTACTTTATTTTTAACTTTTTACTTGTTTTACTTGAAGACCTGCAGCACTGATTGCTGCTATAATACATTACACTACCTAGGTAGTGTAACGTATTATAAACTGTCAGTGTGACGCTGAGAGTCACACTGACAGGAAGCTTATGAGGACCGGCCTCCAGCTGGTTCTCATAGGCTGCTGTGCATGGCAGACCCGGGGGCCGTTGTATGGCCTCCGGTTCTGCCTTATAACCGACTGCAGCACCAGCAATCGGTCCCCGGGAAAGTTTGTTGTAGCAACAAACTTTCCAGTTTGTTGTAGTAACAAACTTTCCAGTTCGTTGCTACAACAAGCTTTCCCTGCGATCACATGACCGGGACCTGAACCAATTAGGTCCCGGTCATGTCTCCAGGACCAGAGGCAGGGGTTAGCAGCGCGATCCGGGTGTCAGCGCTACTCTGAGACACCCGGATCGCACTTTTAACACCCACCGTGAGTTCACGTCGGCACTGCACAGAGCCCAGCAAATGCTGACGTGAATATACAGTGGGCGGTCGGGAAGCGGTTAAGGTCTGCCTCTGGCAGAGCTTAATAGGAGCCTGTGAAAATCGCTATATAATGCAATACATTAGTATTGCAGTTTATATTGCAAGCGCTCCAAATGGTTCAAGTCCCCTAGGTGAACTTCTAAAAAATAAAAAAACAGTTAAAGATTTTTTAAATGTACCAAAAACATAAATATTAAAAGTTTTAAAAAAAACACCTTTTCACATTTTTCTTATCCCTAATGTAATGATAAATAATCCTGAAATGGCAGCAATAAAAACCACAGCCCATCCCATGTTATTTTTTCCCATACCACCCCACAAATATTCAGGTTTTTTTTGCGGTTTCTCAGTACATTATATGGTGCCATGAAAAACGACATCTCGTCCCGCAAAAAACAAAGGCCTTATACTGCTACGTCAACTAAAAAATAAAGTCCTGGCATTTAGAAGGCAGGGAGGGAAAAAAATTAATGAAAAAACAAAAATTGGCCGTGTAAGGGGTTAAAGTGAAATCACTGTGACAATTAAATTTAAAATGTCCCAATTTTATTGTTATGCAGTTAGGGATTTACTGAAGCATCATGAGTATTGGTTGTTACTTATATAGTTCTTTCTTTAATTTCTTCTTTGAGCAAGCGTACTACTGCCAGATAGTCACATTCGAGTTTCTCTTAGGCCTTATTCACACGAACGTGTTATACGTCCGTGTTACGTGCGTGATATTCACACGCGACGCATGGACCTATGTTAATGAATGGGGCCGTTCAGACTGCCAGTGAATTTCATGCAGCGTATGTGCGCTGCGTGAAACTCACGACATGTCCTATACTTGCCAGTGTTTCGCGCAGCACGCCCCCCATTGAAGTCAATGGGTGCGTGCCAATCACGCACGGCACACGGAAGCACTTCCGGGTGATGCGCGCTACAGTAGTAAAATAAATGAATGAAAACAGAAAAGCACCTTCTGCTTTTATGTTTGTAAACCTAAAACCAGTGTCATAATGATGCCAGCTGCGCGAGAATCACGCAGCCACGCACCATATGCTGATGCTACACAGACCTTTTGCGCGCGCAAAATGCGGCGTTTTTTGCACGCGCAAAACGCAGCATTTTTTGTGCGCGCAAAACTGACACGTCTGTGTGAATAAGGCCTTAATGCCATAATCATTGCAAATGTTGAAGTATAAGAAAACATTCACAATAACATGGAAATGACCTCATTTTGACATCACATTCTTTTGGAGCTTTTATTTGTATTTAACATTAACCTCTTAAATACTGTAAATAGTAATTATAAAGCAAGTTTAGCACAGGCAGATATTCGCCACCTTTTAACTAGCTTGTCAATCGGCGCTCGTTTGCTCCATTCAAACGGAGAAGTGATCGGGAGTATGGGGACAAACGATCCTTACTACAATCATTTGCATCTTGTCGGCAGCACATGCCCTGTTTACACGGGGAGATGTGCTGTCGACTATCGACCATTTTCATGACCGCATAAAAGATCCGATCAGTCGATGAACAAGCGTTTGCTCGATCACCAGCTAATCGCTGCCCTATTTACATCCAGGCATTGGCCCATGTAAAAGGGCTTAAATACATATATTTATATAATTATGGATAAAAATAAGAGAAATTGATTCACTGTAAGAACATGTAAGGCTCTGTTCATATCTACGTTGTGATTTTAGTTTCTAAAGGAAACCACAACGCAGCATCGGATCCGTCGTAATACGGATACCCCCGGTGCCCTACGGACCCCATTGATTTGTGTGGGGTTCTTCGGTTTCTGTGATGATATCTGACAAAATCTGCAATGGAGGCTGCGAATAAAGGCTCCGGTGCAGATCTGAACAGAGCCTGGGAAGTTATTCGAAGTTATCTTCTAAGTATGTAGACAATTTCATGGTATAGACCAAATCTGCAAACGTATAAATCCAATACAAGCTCAAAAATATATGCGAGCAGGGAAATACTAGTTCTGTATATACAGGAAAGTACAGTATATCTTTACAGTTTAGCTTAACACCGGGCCGATTCTAGCTTTTCTGCTGCCTGAGGCGAAAATTGAAATGCCGTCCCCCTAGATTTTGATTGACATTCCCTTGGCTGTTCTACATCACTACCAGCCTCCTCAAGCTCTTGCTGATGTGCCGTTGCCTTGTACTCCCCTGGCATGCGCAGTGCAGCGATGAGACCGGGCAGAGTACACCCCACTGCACAGTACGTGGACAAGGCAATGGCGCATCCGATAAAGTTGTACTAGCCAGAGGGATGTCAATCAAACATAGAAAGGTGGGTTTGGAGGCAGGACTATGTGACTCTTCAGGATCGCGGCACCGCACCATGACCCTTTAATGAGTAATTAGCATACAGTGTGCTCCGTTTTAAAAGTTTATTTTATAGATTTTGCTTTTGGAAATATTGTCAGGTCATGTTCAAGGGGTTAAAACTGCCAGACAGGTTCCCATTAAATATACAATGAATTGAAAACAATTCCACCTGCCCTGCAATCTTATTATTATAAATATATCCTATATATATATGTAAAGGATCTGCCAGACACAACTTCTGTGTCGACGCCTGTGGGTAATCAGTCTGCACCTGCTCCTATGTCTGTGAGACTGACTCCATCTTCCACCACTCAGGATGGCAGGCTTAGGAGTAGGAGAGCCTATCACAGCCTGGCCAGACGGTGCTAGCTCCCGCCCACTGTCTATTTATACCTGCCTTTCCTGTTCCTCCTTTGCCTGTGATTCTGCTCTGCTTGTTTCCTGGCTCTGCTGCTGCTGCTTGAACTACTGATCCTCTGCTTGTTATTGACCTTGGCTTACTGACCACTCTCCTGCTCAGCGTTTTGTACCTCGTGCACTCCTGGTTTGACTCGGCTCGTTCACTACTCTCGTTGCTCACGGTGTCTCCGTGGGCAGCAGCCCCGTTTCCCTAGCTTCTGTGTACCCTTGTCTGTTTGTCTGTCATTCACTTACTGAGCGTAGGGACCGTCGCCCAGTTGTACCCCGTCACCTAGGACAGGTCGTTGCAAGTAGGCAGGGACTGAGTGGCGGGTAGATTAGGGCTCACCTGTCTGTCTCCCTACCCCGTCATTACAATATAATTACAGCATCAAAACCAAGCTCTGAGATATACAGCTCCAGAACAAAGCTCAATATATATATACAGCACCAGAACAAAGCTCAGTACATAAATACAGCACCAGAACAAAGCTCAGTGCATAAATACAAATCCAAAACCAAGCTCAGTACATCTATACAACACCAGAACCAAGCACATACATATATACAGTACCAGAATCCGGCTCATACATATATACAGTACCAAAACTAAGCTCAGTACATATATACAGCACCAGAACAAAGCTCAGTACATCTATACAACACCAGAACAAATGCAGCTTAATTTAGTGAAACCACTGACGCAGTGGCGTAACTACCGCCGTAGCAGCAGTAGCAGCTGCTACGGGGCCCGCGGCATGAGGGGGCCCGTGTCGCCCGCCGGCACGGGCCCCCACCATGGCCGGAGGCTCCGCTAGCAGCCGCTATGGCTGCTACAGCGGGACGCCACTGAACACTACGGCAGAGCAGGGAGGTATCTCCCCGCTCTGCCATTAACTGGTTCCCGACCGCTGGCTGTATTTTTACGGCCAGCAGTCAGGGTCCTTAAAACCCGAGCCATAGACTTTCTACGGCTCGGGTTTTAATTTGCTGCCCGCGCGATCGGGCAGCTGAATGTCGGGTCTCCGGCTGTCAGTGACTGCCGGGGACCCTGAGGAGAGGATAGAAGCAGCTTTCGCTGCTTTTGTCTTCTCTGATCACTTGTACACAGCGCTGAATGCGCGCTGTGTACAGGAATAGAGACAGCAGCAGCGGCGCTGTCTCTATTCCTCCCGGTGATCATGTGACTGGTCACATGATCGCCGGGTGCCGTTAGTGGCAGGCTGCTGCTGGGTCTTACTAGACCCAGCACAGCCCTATTAGTGACAATCGTCACTATGAGAGGGCTGATTTCCCCTGTAACTGGGGCTGCTGTGCAGCTCCAGTTACAGTTGAAAAACATGGTGTAAAAGAAAGAAAAAATATATATAAAGTTCCCCAAAGGTCTTTTTTGACCTTTGAGGGGCAGACCATAGTAATAAAAAAATAGTAAAGTAAAGTGCAAAAAAAATGTAAATAATAAATACACATAAAATACCCACCCCAAAAAAAAAACGTTCCCCCCGCCAATCATTGTTGTAACGCTAGCGCTGACCCAATTACCCTAATATAGACATGTAATATATAAAAATTTACGGTAGACAATGACGATCACAAATAAAAGGTCTATTTTAGGGTAAAACTATGTTATTACCAAAAAAAAAAAATAGCTTAAATGTAAAAAAGCTTATTTTTTTACTATTATTTTCAAACTTTATGAATAAAAATTCTAAAATAGCAAAAAAGGTGTGTATAAAAATGATAAAAAAAGAAACCTGCATTATCTACGGAAAAAAACGTCGCAAAAATCACGTCGTTAGCCCAACAAATAAAAAAGTTATAGCCATTTAACTAACACGTGCTAAAAATGGCTAAACGGTGTCTGGTCCTGAAGGCGCAAAATAGAGCAAAATACATGTATCCCCTCCTCACAGGATGCCCACAGGATAGAGAATACTATGTGTGATCGCCGGCATTGATAGGGAGAACGGGGGACTGAAAGTCCCCTGAAGTTCTCCATCACAAACCTCGGACTTCCGGGGTCTGTGTCGGCAGCTCCGTAGAAATGAATGGAGCGCCGGTCGTGCTTGTGCGCATGCGTGACCAGCGCTCCTTTCATTTTTATTGAGCTGCGCAGACGCCGGAAGTCAGAGGTTAGTCACGGAGAACTTCAGGGGACTTTCAGTCCCCCGTTCTCCCTATCGCTGCCAGCGATCACTCATGTATCCCCTATCCTGTGGAGATCCTGTGGAGAGGGGATACATGTATTTTGTTGGACACACTGTAGGTCGCATTTTTTTGGGAGGGGGGACGCTGTATGGCATTCCCTACAGGGGGGGAACGCTGTATGGCGTTCCCTACAGGGGGGGAACGCTGTATGGCGTTCCCTACAGGGGGGGTGGCTGTACGGCGTTCCCTACAGGGGGGGTGGCTGTACGGCGTTCCCTACAGGGGGGAGCTGTACGGCATTCCCTACAGGGGGGCTGTATGGCGTTCCCTACAGGGGGGGGGCTGTATGGCGTTCTCTACGGGGGGGCTGTATGGCGTAATCTGCAGGGGGGCTGTATGGCGTTCTCTGCAGGGGGGCTGTATGGCGTTCTCTGCAGGGGGGCTGTATGGCGTTCTCTGCAGGGGGGCTGTATGGCGTTTTCTACAGGGGGATGTATGGCGCTATCTACAGAGGGGGGCTGTATGGCGTTATCTACAGGGGGGCTGTAAAAAAGGCACCATCTACAAGGGGGTGGGGGGGGGGTTGTGTGACACCCAGGGGAGGGGGGGCCCCAGTCAAAGGTTTGCTATGGGGCCCAGTCTTTCCTAGTTACGCCCCTGTCCTGACGTATAGGTTTGTACGGCATAAAACTACAGCTCCCAGCACGGCCCAAACAATGGTAAGAATATGCTGGGAGATGCTGTTTCACAGCAACAAAAAAATCATATCCTAATCAAACCACCCATCATCTCGCTGCAGCTAATACAGTGACTACATTACTGATTAGAGGCAGAATAAAGATTTACATTGTTACTCACCGGTGACATCTCCGATTCTAGTTCTTTTTCTCTTTTCTTCTCTATCCGGTCCAGACCTCTATGATGACTTCTCCCGGCCACAACCCATTTTCTGCAGTTTTCCGCTCAGATGTCTTCAGCTTCTTACTATAAACCAAGATAAAATTCTCAACACACCTAAATATAATAGCGCCATACACTGCACCTCTAATTATAAACGCACCATACACTGTGTCCCACACACAAATACCGTGCCCCCTTTAGATAGTGCCCCCATAGCCCCCCTGTAGATGGTGACCCCCATAGAGCCTCTGTAGATACTGCCCTACATAGAAGCCTCTGTAGATAGTGCCCACATATGGACTCCAGAGCTGCAAGGAAATAGTGCTAACCACTGAGACACCGAGCTGCCCTACATATAGCTCCCCCCCATAGATAGTGCGCCACATATAGCCCACCTGTAGATAGTGCCTCACATATAGCTCCCCCTGTAGATGGTAACCCACCCCTGTATATAGTGTCCCACATATAGCCCACCCGTGTAGATAGTGCCCTACAAATAGCTCTCCCTGTATATAGTGTCCCATATATAGCCCACCCGTGTAGATAGTGCCCTACAAATAGCTCTCCCTGCACATAGTGTCCCACATATAGCCCACCCCTGCAGATAGACCCTACATATAGCTCGACCTGTAGATAGTGCTCCACATCCCCACATATTGACCCCCCTGTAGATATAGCCCCCCCGTAGATAATGCCACTCAGTTTTATTAGAAAAAAAATAACTTTACATACTCACATGATCCCATTCCCGCGCCGTCCAGTGGCAATGCAGGCCTGCTCTCTCTTGACAGGTCTGCTGGGGCTGAACGATGCATGTGGCATTGAAAAGCATGGCTTGTCCCGCCAATCAGTGCCTCTGAACAACAGAAGCGTCATTGCGCCGCTTGCGTCGTTGAAAGGCGCTGATTCGCGCAGCAAGAGATTTTGCCCTGCCAATCCGCGTCATTGTAAGACGCTGAATGGTTGGGCACGGAACGCCAAAACGTATAGTGCAATACATAGAATAGGTGTATTATACCCAGATTTTGCAGAATAATCCCCAACATGGGAGATAATTTCCTTAGCCTTAAAAAACATTCTATCTGAAACTGCTGACTACAACTACTACAGTATGTATGGTTGACAAAGATTATACTGAAACAAAATAAATATATATATATTGTGGAATTCAGAAGAGTTTATATATTGCTTGACTGCACAATGGACCACATTTATTATTCAATTTACGTCTGATTTTGTCAGAAATGTCACAGGTGAAAATTCGTTATCTAAAATTGCAACAAATCTTCAACATATCTTATTTCAAAAAAGAAAATGGTCAAGAAAATGGTTGAGGTCAAGCTGTAAACATACTGTTAAAGTCCTAAAAGGTTAAAAAAAAAAGGCACAAATTAGTGGTGCATATGTATGGCTGTTCATTGCTGTAATATTGTTACACATATAGTAGTTGATTGTGCAAGTTAATGTGTTTACAAAGGTCATGCATGTGACAGTGTAACAGGGCTGCCCATTGTGCACACATTTCTTTTCCTCATATTAGGGTGCTCTGGAGACTATGCCACTACGCTTCAAAATCACAACAGGCTGCTGCGTGAGACTGTGTCTTTACTACAGAGCCTGGGCATCATTTTTTTGTTTTGTTTTTTAAGTGAAAGTGTGGCGCTATCTACTGGGGGGAAAAGTGTGGTGCGATCTACTGGGGGAAAAGTGTGGCGCGATCTACTGGGGGAAAAGTGTGGTGCGATCTACTGGGGGGAAAATGTGGCACTATCTACAGGGGGGGTGTGGCACTATCTACAGGGAGGGAAGTGTGGCGCTGTCTACAAGGGGGGTGGTGCTATCTACAGGGGGGGGAGTGTGGCGCTATCTACAGGGGGGGGAGTGTGGCACTATCTACAAGGGGGTGTGGCACTATCTACATGGTCACTCGCACTATATGGACACCTTCTAGAGGTCACTGGCGCTATCTACATGGGCACTGTGTGTGGCGCTATTTACATGGGCACTATGGGGCTTTATGTGTGGGCACTATCTAAAGTGGCCACTGTGAAACGGTCTACAGGGGCATTACGGCACTATCTACATGGGCAGGGTGTTTTTCAGGGGGTTTGGACAAAAAAAAAACCTGGCAAATTAAATTTATCAGTTTTTTAACGGCTATTAATAACGGACAGACTGACTGGAAATGGATGATAATTTGGAGACACACTGATGTAAAATGGCAATGAAAAACTGATCAACTGTCGTCTGAATGTAGACTTACCCACACTTTTTCTTTACGAAACACTAACGCCTGTTCCGTACTGTATAATTTTGTTCAGTATGGAACAGCAGTTCCGTGGGGAGGCAGGCAGGGACTCCTAGCATCATAAAATGTCTATGATGCCAGGATTCCCGCTCACCTGCACCGCGGTCAGGCCGGGAAATGCAGCCGACGCACGGACTGTTTTTCACGGTCCGAACTCGGTCGTGTGCAAGAGGTGTAACAATATGGACAGTTCATTGTTTTAAAGATTTGTATGATAAGGGAGTAATGTAACCAATGTAATATAAGGATATTCAGAATTCGCTTTGACATGTTTTGAGAGCTTGCCCACACGTAACGGAATTGCTGCAGAAAATTTCTGCAACAATTCCGCAGAAAGTAGCAGAAATTCTGCTGCGGAAAAATTGCACCATTTCCTTCATTTTTTACTGCAGAAAATGGTGCGGATTTTTCTGCGTCGTTCTTTGTTTGAAGATGTTCCTCTCCTCTGAAAAATGCAGCAATTCAGTCCACTTTCCGCAGCAGGAATTTACATGTTGCGGTACAAAATCTGCTCGGAAATTTTACGCAGCGCGTGGATGAGATTTGTTAAATCTCACCCACTTTGCTGATACTTTATTCTGTGTATATTCCATCCGCGATTCCGGACGGAAAATACGCAGCAATTCCGCCACGTGTGGACAAGCCCTAAGGCTGGGTTCACACGACCTATTTTCAGACGTAAATGAGGCGTATTATGCCTCGTTTTACGTCTGAAAATAGGGCTCCAATACGTCGGCAAACATCTGCCCATTCATTTGAATGGGTTTGCCGACGTATTGTGCAGACGACCTGTAATTTACGCGTCGTCGTTTGACAGCTGTCAAACGACGACGCGTAAATGGACTGCCTCGGCAAAGAAGTGCAGGACACTTCTTTGCCACGTAATTTGAGCCGTTCTTCATTGAACTCAATGAAGCACAGCTCAAGATTTACGAGCGTCTCAGACGGTTCGCAAAATGCGAGGAGGAGCATTTACGTGTGAAACGAGGCAGCTGTTTTCTCTTGAAAACAGTCTGTCTTTTCACACGTAAATGACAGCTAGCGTGTGCACATACCCGAACAGTTGACATCTGTGGACATAGAACTCATTCTTATACATTTTTATTATCTTTCTTTATTAAATAATTTTGATGATAGTCAACATGCGTACTGTCAACATTACCTAAATAACAATTAGTTAGAATTGTATTTTTCAGAGAATAAATGTGTAATTTTTATACAATAGTCATAGTCTGTTTGTTTTTCCTTTTTTTGTTTTGTTTTAAATTAATGCATTGCAAATGTTATACTTTGGGATATTCATTACTATGATCCATATTTATAATGCTGAATCCATGATTTTATAGCTAAACACAATTTAAAAATAGAATTTCAGAGCCACTTTAAGTGTAGGTTAACATGCAATACATGATACAAATTCTAATACATTATTTCTGCACCAAATAAGCAGATTTTAAGTTTTATGCTGTTTATAGCAGGTATTTCAGTGTAGGTGCCCCTAATGCAATACTTCCACCCATGTGCCCTGGTGATTCACTGTAGTCTTAACACAGGGAGATGTGAATATTTTATATATATTTGAATTTTTTAAAACTATACGACCAGCAGATGATAGTTTGCTCGTTCATCTGCTGATCGCTGCCCTGTTTACACAGGGCAAATATCGGCAACGAGCGTTATATGAACGCTCATTTGCCCGATAATCGACCAGTGTAAAACCCACTTTAGGGACATTGAGTTGATCCACATTCATGTCTTTTACAATGTCCTCATTAACTGCTATTCAAGGACATGTATGTAGTCACTCCTCTCTACAAAGGCTAAAAGGGTATTGAAATTATAATTTTGGAAGTTTTACCTTTAATTTAGAAAATCTTCTCAGTTACAGAGAACAATACAGTGCCATCAGTCCACATTTTCCATTTGAGTTGTTTATTTTGGAAAGAAACGATTGTTAATTTTAGTTTAACCCGTTAGTGACCGCCAATATGCCACTAACGGGCTTTATTCTGATGCATACTCCTTTTCACGGTGCTGCATCAGAATAAATCTGCGGCAATGGGAGTAGTTAAAACCTCTGGTAGCTGAGAACTTGGGACATCGCTGCTCGAGTGGGCGGATCGAAATTTGCCCGTTTAACACCTTAGAAGCGGCACTCAATAGTGAGCACCGTGGTTTTGGAGAGAGGGAGGGAGTGCCCTCTCACCCCACTGGCACCCTGCTATGAGATCGCAGGGTGCCAGTGTCTTCTATGGCAGCTGGGGGCCTAATAAAGGCGCCCAGGGCTGCCTCTAGTAGATGCATCTGTATTATAGTGGATGCAGTGTATTATAAAAGCAATCGGACGATCGCATAGTGAAGTCCCCTAGTGGGACTAGTAAAAAAAAGTGTAATCAAGTTATTAATAAATAAATTAGTGAAAAAAAATAAAAAATACACTTTTTCCCCTTACAAAATGCTTTATTATGAAAAAATAAGTTACACATATTTGGTAGCGCTGCATCTGTAATGACCCCAACTATAAAGCTATTAAGTTCTTTAACCCGCTCGGCGAACGCTGTAAAAAAAATAAAACAAAAAGCAATGCCAGAATTGCTGTTTTCTTTTTATCCTGCCTTCAAAAAAATTTGATAGTGATCAAAAAGTCGCATTTACTCCATAATGGTACCGATAGAAACTACAAGTCGTCCCGCAAAAAAAAAAAGCCCTCCTACAGCTGTGTCGATGGAAAAATAAAGTTATGGCTCTTCAAATATGGAGATACAGAAACACATAATTTTGAAAAAAAAGTGTACTGTGTAAAAGTAGTAAAACGTAAGAAAACTATATAAATGTGGTATTGTCGCAATCCTAATGACCCGCTGAATAAAGTTATTATGTTATTTAACCCACACAGTAAATGGCGTAAATTAGAGACGCAAAAAAAAGTGGCGAAATTGCTGGGGTTTTTTCTATTACGCCCCAAAAAAAGTTCATAAAATTTAATCAATAAATTATATGTACCCCAAAACGGTGCTATTAAAAGATACAACTTGTCCCGCAAAAAACAAGACCTTATATAGCTATGTAAACGCAAAAATAAAAGTTATAGCTCTTGGAATGCGATGATGGAAAAACTTAAAAAATAGCTTGGTCATCAAGGTCTAAAGTAGACTGGTCACTAAGGGGTTAAGAATTGTGTTGTGTATCCTATCAGAAGTTTTCTTTCTCTTGTAGTTTCTGGAAAACCTCACCTTTCTGTCAATCGAATATCGGAGAGCAGCCTGCTAATACAATGGGAACCACCAAGTGAGTCAGTTGGACAAGTCCTAGGTTATCGCCTACAATTTGGGCGTTTTGATGCTAAAGTTCTCTCAGCGCTAGAGTTTGGAGCTCAAGAAAAGAAATATACAGCTAACAATATCCATAAGGGTGCAAAGTACCTCTTTAGAATGGTGGTCAAAAGCCGGGCGGGCTTTAGTGAGGAAGCGGTTCAAGAGTTCATGATACCGGAGGAAGCGCCTAAAGGTTACCCTCAATTAACTGATCCTAGCAATATCACTTCTGTGTCTATCCAGCTAAACTGGCTGCCTCCTGTTCTTGCTGAACAGAACGGTGTAATCACCAAGTATACATTATGCTATTGGGTAGTCGACTCTCCAGACAAAATGCTGGAAATGGACCTGCACTCTGCTGAAAGCTCTTACTTGCTGAGCAACCTGAAGCCTAATACTGTTTACGAAGTCAAAATACGTGCACACACCAGTAAAGGTCCTGGGCCTTACAGTCCAAGTGTCCAGTACCGCACTTTTCTTCTAAATCAAGGTAGGCCTTATCAGTCTTAATTCCTTGGCTTTAATTTTGGTTCTTGAAAGCAAGCAGGTAAACGACAGCCAGCCTCCTTCAGAACAAGTGCAGTCATGATAAATAGCATGGTGCTCTATCTGCCGTATTTTCTTTGTTCTATATATGAGTGATTCTGAAGGTTTCTCAGGTAAGTGCTTCCCCTTATTCAAGTTTAGTTAGGACACTTCTCATGGGTTTCTGGGTTCACCAATGACATCACAGGTGGGAAACTCCTCTGCATCCTCTTCCTTTTAGTGTGTTCATTGTAATATACTTGTTGCCACCTCTCATGCTTGACTATTCATTCTCACTCTTTTTGTGGTGTAATACTTTTAAATGTCTTTATAATGCCATTTCTGGTTTTGGAGTCATGAAGCAAAGTGTGGGCTCGATTTTAGTATTTTAATACTTAATAGTTGTGTTTTTTAAAAACATAGTTCATTTTCCTTTATAGTGTCTCAATATCTCCTCTGTCCTCTTGAAAGTGGTTCCTAAAGGGCATTTTCTACTTAAGTAACTTAGAGTCCTGGCCCTCTCCTTTTTTCTTTTCACTATTTTTCAGTATTACCCAAAAATTTTAAGGTCAAAATGGTCACGAAGACTTCTGTTCTCTTAAGCTGGGAATTTCCTGAAAATTACAACTCCGTAATGCCTTACAAGGTAAGAGCAGTAGTAGATTTTTTTTTTTAATTGAAGTATTATTGCTCATCGTTCATTTATGGCAAATCATCCTAAAACATGCTTTTCTGTATTGTTATTTATTATACAGACCGAAAATTACAGCTGAGCATTATACATTGCTTAATGCTATTGATAAGAAGTGGTATTTTTATTTATGTTTCACAATACACAGATTCAAGCAGTGTTCGTGTAGGAGAAGCATTTTATATGTATGGATAGTAATCCATACATACTGTGTTTGTTAATCATTTGTATGCATTGCTACTTTCTAAGTCCTTCATGTGGATATTAATTTTGGCTTTTTATTCTAGCCTTTATTTTATTTTCGGCAAGGTTGGGTCATAAGCTCATTTCCTGAACCCTAAGATATAACTGACAGATTGAAGGCAATTTTCACCTAGATTTACTTTATACTAAGTTCATATTAATAAATCAAGAACAATTGATTGTTTTATCAATTTTCCTAATCTCTACTATGATTCTCTTGCTTTAAGATTCAATATAACATGCAGACAGTGGATGTTGATGGACGGACAACAAAGAAATTAATCACCAACCTCAAACCGAAGACCTATTACAATTTTATTCTTACTAGTCGTGGGAACACTATGAGTGGTCTTCAGCAGACTGTTGCCGTTCGCACTGCACCTAACATGTTGGGTATAAAACCTTTGATAACCTGGAAGATTGATTCAGATGGTCGCATAATATTAACTCTGCCAAATGTGGGGACTACAGAGTCAGTCAGGTAAACGTTTTGATAATTGTTTTGTGATTTGGCAGAACTAAAACCTTTATTACAATTTAATTGGTTAAAATCTGATTAAAAAGCATTTTTTAACAGTTGATTTCAAGTTTAGTAAAGTAATGGTGTATTCATTTTCTCCACTGATTTAAAGGGGATTTCACATTGATTTATCACCTATCCATAGTCGATAAATGTCAGATTGGTGGGGTCCGACCCCGAGAACTGGGTCCTGTAGTGCTTTATGTGAATACAGTGGTGCTTCACGTGCTCAACCACTGCTCCATTCACTATCTAATGATAAATTATCATAATGAGAAAACTCCTTTAAATATTGCCTGTATCCCATCGTGTTGATCCAGAGGAAGGTAAAAACCCCCATGAGTTGGATGCCAATTGCGTCATTAGGTAAAAATTTCCTCCTCGACTACAAATATTGCAATCATGAAAAATTCTTGGATCAACGTCCCATATCCACAATCTAGTACTCATAACTCGTAATATTATATCACACTTAGATATAAAATACATCAAACACAGAACACAGTAAATAATCACAGTATAGTATCCGTGTATCCCAATACACATAACTTAATATGTATTGATTATACTGACACTACACGTGGCACAGTATTATAAACAAGGTATCACAATACTATTCTATACCACCACCCACTTATCTAACATACATATAAGTTACGTTGCAATACACACACGTTCACTATTTCTTTCCCACTTACCCCTAAATATAACTGTACCTGTACACTAAGGGTTAACAAGGAAGGTGGAGGATAAAGGGTTACCAGGGGATAATCAGGTAAAGGGTTAACAATGGGAACATGGGATATGCAGGTAATGTGCAGGCAGATGTGAAAGGGTTAACTAGGGATGTACCAGGGGATATGCAGGGGTCAGCAAGGGTTACCAGGGGATGTGCAGGCAGGTGGGAAAGGGTCAACTCAGGGGAAAATGGGGCACCAACTCATTGTGTAGGGGGAGAAGCAAGGGTTAAGTGTAGGGGAAGGGAGGTAGGAATGCTCGTTGTATAGGGGAGAGAGGTGAAGGGTTAAGCGAGGGAGAGAGGGGGGGTTGATACTTAGCAGGAGAGGTCCGTTGGTGGAGCGGTGAGGGAGGCAGGAAGGACGTCGGTGGAGCGGTGACAGGAGGTCCATTGGTGTGGGCGAGCAGGAACTGAGCTCCTGAGCAGACCGACGCAGGGCTATTTAAACCCTGTCGGTACGCTCGTAAATGGGGCGGGTCGCACTCGCCCCTGCTAACATGGGTCGCTGCGGTAATATAACATGACTGGCCGACTGATGAGTGTGTGAGTTTAATATGAAGACAGGAGATCAAAGGCAGTATCTCCTGTCTCCATTGGTTTTTACCAGACATCCTGTGGCAGAGAGCTCCATAGACTCACCGCTATCTCAGTAATCCCCATCTGTGACGGTGGTAAAACCTTTTCTCTAGACGTAGAGGATGCCCCCTTGTCCTCGTTACAGGCCTAGGTGTAAAAAGATCATTAGACTGATCTCTGTCCAATTATATATTTGTACAGTGTAATTCGATAATTCGATCTCCCCTAAGCAGTCTTTTTTCTAAACTGAATAGCCCCAAGTCCGCCCATTCCCTTAATTACCTTGGTCGCCCTTCTTTGCACCTGTTCTAGTTCAGCCATGTCCTTCTTATACACGGGTGGCCAAAATTGTACACAATATTCCATGTGTGGTTTGACTAGTGATTTGTATAGAGGCTAAACTGTTATGGTCATGAGCATCTATGCCTCTTTTGATGCCTCCCATGATTTTATGTGCCTTGGCAGCAGCTGCCTGGCTTTGGTTGCTAAAGGTAAAATTACTGTCAACCAATACCCCCAAGTCTTTTTCAGTAACACTTTTACCCATTGTTTTTAACATTTTAATGCATAATTGTAAAATTTGTTTGTTTGGCCCGAGTGAATAACCTTACATTTATCAGCATTACACTTAATTTTCCATTTCTCTGCCCAAACCTCTAGCTTCCCCAAATTCCTCTGTAGTATTCTCCTCCTCTGTGTTGATTACTTTAAAGAGCTTAGTATCATCTGCAAATACTGAATTTATACATTGTAAATCCTCTACAACACCCTGGGGGGGTCGCTTAAGGACCTCTGGACCCTGGGGGGGGGGTCGCTTAAGGACCTCTGGGGTGTCGCAAGGCACTTACCAATGTCCCAGTTTCAACTGTATCTGCATCCTCAGGAAGCAGATACAGTTTAATCCAATGCTGGAGCAAGGAGCTGGAGGCTCCTTGCTCCAGCATCTACTATGCGGTAAGCGGTTCGGTGCAGACAGGCGCGATGAAGTGACATCATCGCTTATCTGTCTGTGCCGAATTACACACACCACTGACCGGAGAAGCAGAAGGATTTCTTCCACTCATCGTGGGAACAGGGATAGGTGAGTAATTATTATATATTTTTTATTTTATTGGGGCAGCTATAGGGGCATTATACTATTTGGGGCAGCTATGGGGGCATTATTCTGTGTGGATGAAGCTATGGGGGCATTATTCTTTGGGGGGACATCTTTAGGCGCATTATGCTATGTGAGGGCAGCTATATGCCCATTATCCTGTAAGGGGGCACTATAGGGACCTTATAGGGAGTATTATATTATGTGGGGCAGCTATAGGGGCATTATACTATTTGGGGCAGCTATGGGGGCATTATTCTGTGTGGATGAAGCTATGGGGGCATTATTCTTTGGGGGGACATCTTTAGGCGCATTATGCTATGTGAGGGCAGCTATATGCCCATTATCCTGTAAGGGGGCACTATAGGGACCTTATAGGGAGTATTATATTATGTGGGGCAGCTATAGGGGCATTATACTATTTGGGGCAGCTATGGGGGCATTATTCTGTGTGGATGAAGCTATGGGGGCATTATTCTTTGGGAGGACATCTTTAGGCGCATTATGCTATGTGAGGGCAGCTATATGCCCATTATCCTGTAAGGGGGCACTATAGGGACCTTATAGGGAGTATTATATCATGTGGGGCAGCTATAGGGGCATTCTACTATTTGGGGCAGCTATGGGGGCATTATTCTGTGTGGATGAAGCTATGGGGGCATTATTCTTTGGGGGGACATCTTTAGGCGCATTATGCTATGTGAGGGCAGCTATATGCCCATTATCCTGTAAGGGGGCACTATAGGGACCTTATAGGGAGTATTATATTATGTGGGGCAGCTATAGGGGCATTATACGATTTGGGGCAGCTATGGGGGCATTATTCTGTGTGGATGAAGCTATGGGGGCATTATTCTTTGGGGGGGACATCTTTAGGCGCATTATGCTATGTGAGGGCAGCTATATGCCCATTATCCTGTAAGGGGGCACTATAGGGACCTTATAGGGAGTATTATATTATGTGGGGCAGCTATAGGGGCATTATACTATTTGGGGCAGCTATGGGGGCATTATACTGTGTGGAAGGCACTATGGGGGTAGTGTACCGTGTGGGGGCATCTAGAGGGGGATTTAACACGTGGGGGCAGCTATGGGGACATTATACTGTGTGGGGGCAGCTATAACTGCATTATCCTGTGTGTGGGTGAATATGGGGTCATTATACTGTATGGGTGCAGCTATAGGGGCAATATTCTGTGTTGGGGTTCTATGGGGGCAATATACTCTGTGGGGTGCAGCTTTAGGAGGATTATACTGTGTGGGGGCTGCTATAGGGGCAATATACTGTGTGGGCACTAGGGGGTCATTATACTGTGTGGGGGCAGCTTTAGGGTCATTATACTGTGTGGGGGCAGCTTTAGGGGTCATTATACTGTGTGTGGGGGGGGCACTGGGTTGGGACCAACTCAAATGTGTTTCCTCCCCCCCCCCCCCTGTGCTAAACCCCTAGCAATGCATCTGATGGACGGGTCGGGTCACATGACCTCCCCCTCATCAGCAGCCATAGTCGGGCCTCAGCGACGCACTTCATGATAGCCCACCCCATCCACCGCCCGCACAATTATCATTGTTTTCACAGGTACTTATTTTTCTAATGGAGCTAAGTATCGGCATCTAACTACGAATGATGTTGACATACGTCAGATGAAATGGGGCTAATTACAGTAGTGGGGGGTCCCAAACAAGTCTCGACCAAAGGTGTGTTCCGGCCTTAGAAAGTTTGAGAACCATTGCTCTACAAGGTTGTTAATAAACATATTAAAAAGGAGTGGGCACGATACTGACTCCTGTGGAACCCCACTGGTAAATGTGACACGCTCTGAGGATGTACCATTATTAACCACCCTCTGTTTTCTATCACTGAGCCAGTTGTTAACCCAATTACACACATTTTCTCCCAGTATTTTCATTTCATATACCAACCTTTTATGCGGCACAGTACCAAACGCCTTTGAAAAGTCTAGATACACCACATCCACAGCCTTACCCAGGTCTAGTCTAGAACTTACCTCCTCATCGTAGCTGATCAGATTGGTTTTACAGGACCGATCCCTCATAAACTGATGCTGATCCTGTGTTAACACTTTATTCTCGGAAATAGCATATCTTAAAAAACCCTCAAATATTTTACCTAAAATTGAGGTTAAACTTACAGGTCTATAGTTTCCAGGCTCTTAACCTTTTTGACCCCTTTTTGAATATTGGCACCACATTTGCTATTTACCAGTCCTTCGGAACAGACCCTGTCTTGATAGACTCTTATTTCTGATATTTAAGGATTCTATCACAGTGCTTATTTCCTGCAGAACTGTTGGATCTGCTCAGATCATAAGATCAACAAAGTTTCATTATATATAGAGCTATAAAAAGAGTTCAAGATTGGAAAAGGATGTGTTAATGTCCCTCACAGCTCGGTTAGAAATGTAAGATATTTTAAAGGAAGACTCTAGCAAAGGGTTGAGAGTAATAATAAAGCTGTTGTCCCATTTCAGCAGTCTGTGATTGTTTGCATAACTAAAAGTAATACAATTTTCCATTTTACTTTCTGTATAAATTTCTCACTGTTTTCCAGATCTCTTCTCATTGTTATTCAGTAGGAATATTCATTGTGTGCTACCAGTGGATAAAATTCTGTCCATGGTCCTGTAAGGCTCGTTACAATATGTCTATATGTGTCTTCTAAAGATCCCAGCACCTGTGTATTATACAAAAAATAACATTAATTTTACTGGAACTTGACAAACCCTTTGAGATTGCCACCCAGGATAAGGAGACCCTCGGCAAATGTTTCAAGTTTGACCAATCTTTTTTTTAGCCACTTTATCGTACCTTTGTTTTGGGCATACAAATTACAAATCATGACCAATGTGTTGCCATAAACGAACATTTAACCGCAATTACCTCCCCTCTGGGTCTAATATGAAGTGTAGCAAAGTGAATAAAGTAGGTTTACTAGAGGACATACCCACCCTTAGAGCCTGAGCTCGGCTTGCTAGAATGGTACCAGTTATTGTTATATGAATGTGGCATCGATGGAATATGACCGTGGAAAAAAAATGAGGTTCTTGTAATAGAATATCCACGTTAGCCCTCTTTATTAAAGATAATAACTGTTAGAATAACATTTGTCACTGTTCTGTAAGGTTTCCGTTGTTTTGACGGAATCAATAGCGTAGTCGACTGCGCGGTTTTGATGCGTTTTTTTTTAACTGCATCTCAAACGCTACATGTGAACATACCCTCCACATGCTGCGTAAATAATGAGCAGAAAAAAAGCGCTCAGAAATGTAATTTTATTCCGCAGCATGTCAATTGTATTTATGGAATTGCTGCTCATTTGTTGCGGGTTTTCTCCATTGAATTCATTGGAGAGGTAAAACCAGCAACAAATAGCAGTTGTAGCGTTTTGTTTCAGCGGGTTCGCAGCGATTACGCAGCAAAAAATGTAACTCATAAAATTTAAAAATCCTATACTTACCCAGAAGTCTGTGTTTCTTCTTCCCTCCAGCACAGGCTCCTGGAATGATGTTTCATCCCATGTGACTGCTGCTACCAATCACAGAATGTAGCAGCGGTCTCCTGGCATGAAACATCATGCTAGCAGGCCGGCTGAATGCAGCAGTTTCTGCAGCAAAAAAACTGCACCACAGTTTGGTGTGGATTTTCGCCCGGAATTCCCTGCGGTGCACAGGGCGGATATGCTGTGTGCTTTTACGCGGCATATCTGCCCTGTGTGAACTCGGCCTAACAGTTAAGTTCCACCTCCCTCAAGAAAAATTAATAATGAATCCCTTCCCCCACACATAGCATTGACAGCCAAGTCCCCCCTCCACCACAAAAAACTTTTAAACAAAATTCCCTCCCCCACATATAGCATTTACAGTTTCTTACTCTTACCTGTCCTGGAGGAATCTTCTGCCTGGTAGAAGTTGCAGGCAGGAGGGGAGTAGAGCGATGTGTCACTTCACTCCAGCACTTTCTTCTTCCTCTGTCCTCCCTGTCTGGTGGGCGGCTCCCTCCACACGGAGCTTCTGTTTCTGGCTCATGCAGCATCTTACTCTCAGGGCCCCAGTGTCAGTTACTTCAGAGTAAAGAACGGCCTGTTACATTGCAGGGTCCGTTCCTTTCTCCAAGTAACTAACGCTGGGGCCCTCAATTAATAAAATGTTTAAAGTAGCAGGCGGGCCCTTTCTTTTTATCATTGTGGCCGGGTCCCTGACTGGAGTACCAGCAGTACTGCCCTGATGGCTCCCATGGGTGCAGAAAAACTCTGTGTGTTGATGTAACTTGCATAGAATATGAAATTAGAAAACAACCAGCCTGGAATGGGTGAAAACCCTGCATTATAGGCATGGTTGTAATGTTAGAACCATTTTCTATGTGAAAAAAGGAAATGGGGGGAAGGGGGGGGGGGGGGCTATGTGGAGAGAGGAATTGTACAACTTAATCGATATGACATGATAAAAAGGATGCAATATGAAAGTCTTGCAACCTGGCATAAAGTGATACAAACATTTGAATGGGATCTGGTTGCACTCAAAAAAAGTGAAGCTGTGCTTCATATTTGTATGTCTTTCTCTGTGCAACAGTTACGCCTATAAGGTGTATAAAAAAAATCAGTCTAAACCCCTTGAAATCCAGTCTTAACCCGTTAGTGAGATGCCCATAGTGTTTCTACGTCGGTCACTAACGGGCCTTATTCCGATGCAATAGACTTTTTACGTCGCGGCATCGAAATAAGTAAGCAAAGCAGGGAGCTGTCAAATCTCCCTGCTCTCAGCTACCAGAGGTAGCTGGGGGCGTCCCTGCTCTGCCGGGTGAGATCGATATTAGTATCGATCTCACCCGTTTAACCCCTCAGATGCAGTGCTGAATAGCGTGCACCGCATCGGAGTGGTTTTGGAGAGAGGGAGGGAGCTCCCTCTCATCCAACGGACACCCGGCGATAAGATCGCCGAGTGTCTGTTTGTCCGATGGCAGCCGGAGGCCTAATAAAGGCCCCCAGGTCTGCCTGTGGTGAATGTCTGCCAGGTCATGCAGGCATAATACACTGCAATACAGAAGTATTGCAATGTATCATAAATGCGATCAGATTATCGCATAGTGAAGTCCCCTAGTGGGACTAGTAAAAAAGTTTAAAAAAAAGTTTCATAAAAAGTGACAAAAAAAAATGAAAATCCCACTTTTTCCCCCTTACAAACTGCTTTATTATTAACAAACAAAATAAAGTAAAAAGTTACACATATTTGGCATCGCCGCGTCCGTAACTACCCCAACTATAAACTTATTACATAATTTGACCCGCACGGTGAACGTCGTAAAAAATAAAATAAAAAAACTTGCAAAAATTGCTGTTTTCTTTGAATCCAGCCTTAAAAAAAATGTGATAAAAAGTGATCAAAAAGTCGCATCTACTCCAAAATGGTACCGATAAAAACTACAAGTTGTCCCGCAAAAAAAAAGCCCTCACACAACCGCATCGGCGAAAAAATAAAACCGTTACGGCTCTTCAAATATGGAGATACAAAAACAAATAATTTTGAAAAAAAAAATGTTTTCACTGTGTATAAGTAGTAAAACATACAAAAACTATACAAATTTGGTATCGTTGCAATCGCAACAACCCGCTGAATAAAGTTATTGTGTTATTTATACCACACAGTAAACGGCGTAAATTTAGGACGAAATTGCTGGGTTTTTTTCTATTCCCCCCCCCCCCCCCCGCCCCAAAAAAGTTAATAAATAAATTCGATGTACCCCAAAATGGTGCTATTAAAAATTACAACTTGTCCCGCAAAAAACAAGACCTTATACAGCTATGTTGACGCAAAAATAAAAAGTGTATAGCTCTTTGAATGAGACGATGGAAAAACGTAAAAAATGGCTAAGAAAGGTAGACCTGGGATGATGCAAGTCCAGAATAAACTAAGGCTGTGCCTTCTTTGAAAACCATGGGTACAGGCTCCACAAATGATTCCTTTATTTGAAAACAGGGGTAGACTGGATGGGGGGGGGGGCTTGTATGTCTAGTATCCTGCTGCTGGCAATAAGGAGGGTAAACAAGTTCCTCAGGCTCAGTACTTGTTATGCCTTTACCTCCTCCTTGACCACTACTATCATGGGGGCTCAGTGAATGTATTCTGTTGTTTAATAGGAAAGGTGATGAGTACCACCCTTGAGGTGTCCTCTGTGACCTTATTACAAAAAAGTAGGGATAGGGTGCATGCAGCAGGGATGCAAATGGAGATCTCCAGGTGGGGGGAGAAGGAGGGTATAAGGGCTAGGGATAGATTTTCTGCACACTAAAGTGTATCCACTGTATCCGAGAGCTGGCTTAGCTTATGAAGTGGTGTTTTGCCTAGGAGAAGTACTTGTAATACCTTATGTGCCTCCCTTAGGGTCTCCTGGACGAGATGTTACAGGGGGTGGGTCTCTGTCATGTGGCAGATGCACGCTGGAGAGATGTGACTGTTCACGGATTTCTGGGCACAATTCATAGCAGCAGCTTCAGATCACGCAGTAATCCACAAATTTTATATGGCTTGTTTGTTGCTAAATTTCTTAATGACAATGGAATGAAAAATCTATCGTACATTATTGTGTATTGCGCACTATTTATTACATTTAGCACTATTTAGATCTCCATGAATACATGACTGTCATAAACACATTCTGAAACTTGACACGCGTAAGACAACAAGCCACTGATTTGGGGTATTTGTGGCTCTTATAGGACAATAGATAAATCACAGAAAAAGGACATAAAGTGACAGAAAAAGACCATACTTACTGATACAAGGGCAGGTTTAAGCACCAGTTCCCAGCAGGATGCAGACAAGCCACAATGCTACATGGAGGGAGGTTGCACAGGCGCAAAATACAGATTAACAACCACTCTCACACCTACTGTTTGAGGGGGGTAGTTGTTTGGTATTATTATTGCACAAATATATATATTGCACCCTTATACAAGGGTGCCAGTCACACGGATTTGTGTAGTGCACCATGCTTGCAGCCTATTGATCCCCCTACTATTAGATTAGACGGGCTGCCCAGTGCTTTCTAGGTATACCACACAAATTACTGACACCCCATTCTCCCAGCATTACAAGGCCTGGCTGCATCCTGTAAAAATACACATGATATGCGTCAAGGGTCCTCATCGTCTTGCGAGTCCCTACACTTAAACAAATTACAGGAAAAGGAGAACACCAAATAAGTGCCTCAATAGAATAATTTGGTCAAACACCAAAGTCATAGTTTAAACACATATGCAGAAAATCTGTGTTAAATAACCGAAAATTACAGAAAAAGGATATACATTGTATTCGGAAAGTCTTCAGACCCCTTAAATGTTTTCACGTTTTGTTATGTTGAGGCCTTGTGCTAAAATAAAAGAAAGTCACGTTTTCCTCATCATTCTACGCTGAGTACCCCATAATGACAAAGTCAAAACAGAATGTTAGTAATCTTTGCTAATTTGTTGAAAAGGAAAAACTAAAATATTGCATTGACATAAGTATTCAGACCCTTTACTCAGTACTTAGTTGAAGCACCTTTGGCAGTGATAACAGCTTCCAGTCTTCTTGGGTATGATGCCACAAGGAACAAAGTTAGAGGTCCAGCACATGATATCATATGAAAAAATACAAAACTCTTTATTTAAGTCAAAATTAAAACTAGAAATTAAAAAATCCCGGGGATTGAACGCCTACGCATTTCAAACTATTCCCAGGATTTTTTTCATATCATATGCTGGACTTCTAACTTTGTTCCTTGAATTTCTACCTACTCCCAACGTAGCTCTCTTGCCCCTGCCCCGATAAATCATGGAATGTGGCGTCCTTACTTCAAATGAGTGGTGAGCGGATCCATTGCGCTTGTATATTTTCTACTTTATGATGCCGGAAGGTTTGCATGCCTGGATTTGGGGATTTTCTGCCATTCTCTGCAGATCCTCTCAAGCTCTGTCTGGTTGGATGGGGACAGTCAATGGACAGCCATTTTCAGGTCTCTCCAGAGATGTTCGATTGGGTTCCAGTCAGTTCTCTGGCTGGGTCACTCAAGAACATTCAGAGGGTTGTCTCTAAGCCACTCCTGTGTTGTCGTGGCCGTGTGTTTAAGGGTCATTGTCTTGTTGGAACTGAACCTTCAGCCCAGCCTGAGGTCCAGAGCACTCTGGATCAGGTTATCATTAAGATTATCTCTGTACCTTGCTCCATTCATCTTCCCCTCAACCCTGACTAGTCTCCCTGTCCCAGCCGCTGAAAAACACCCCCACAGCATGATGCTGCCACCACCATGCTTCACTGTAGGGATGGTATTGGGCAGGTGGTGAGCAGTGCCTGCTTTCCTCCAGACATGACGCTTAGAATTGAGGCCAAAAAGTTCAATCCTGGTTTCCTCAGACCACGGAATCTTGTTTCTCACAGTCTGAGAGTCCTTTAGGTTCTTTTTTGCAAACTCCAGGCAGGCTTTCATGTGTCTCTTACTGAGGAAAGGCTTCTTCCTGGCCACTCCGCCATAAAGACCAGATTGGTGGAGTGCTGCAGTGATGGTTGACCTTCTGGAAGTTTCTCCCATCTGCACACAAGATCAGCCAGAGTGACCATTGGGATCTTGGCCACCTCTTTTACCAAGGCCCCCGATTTCTTCATTTGGTGGGGCAGCCAGCTTTAGGAAGAGTCCTGGGTGTTCCAAACTTTTTCCATTTAAGAATTATGGAGGCCACTGTGCTCTTGGGAACTTTCAGTGCAGCAGACATTTTTTTGTACCATTATCCAGATCTGTGCCTCCACACAATCCTGTCTGAGCGCTACAGGAAGTTCTTTCCTCCTCATGGCTTGGTTTTTTGCTTTGATATGCATTGTCAGCTGTGAGACCTTATATAGACAGGGGTGTGTCTTTCCAAATCCTGTCCAATCAAATTAATTTATTGCAGGTGGACTCCAATCAAGGTGTAGAAACATTTCAAAGATTATCTAGAGAAATGAGCTCTAGAGCTAAATTTCAAGTGTCATAGCAAAGAGTCTGAATAGTTATGTCCATGCGAAATTTGAGTTTTGAATTTTTTTACAATTTGCAAAACTAAAATTCGATTTTCACTTTGTCATCATGGGGTATTGAGTGCAGAATAATGGGAAAAAACTTTGTTGTTTTTTTGGCACAAGGCCTCAACATAACAAAATGTGAAAGGGTATGAAGACTTTCCGAATGCACTGTATATTTACTTTAAAATAAATCACTGAAAAAGGCCATACTTACTGATACAAGAACCAGTTTAACTCGTTCCCGACCGCTGGCTGTGTTTTTGCGGTCAGGGTCCCTAAAACCCGAGCCATAGACTTTTTACGGCTCAATGCTACATAGGAGACTGCACAGGTGCAAAATACTTATGAACAGCCACCGAGCTGCTTACAGTGTACCTCCAATTATGAGTCGCTCACTGCTCCTGCTTTAAATTTAAATCTCCTTCTCGGTGATTGAGCAGGGAGAACGAGTGGTCCTGCATCCAAAGCAACCGTACCAAGTTGGAATCCTTGCTTGCAAAGCTGATATTAATTCTAATAGGAACTTTGCAGGTGTGGCTTCCGACTTGGTATGGTTGCACTTACACACAGAACAGCAAACGTCTTGTAAAGTAATTTATGGTATGAGACTTGCATACGTTTATGGTACTGATATGGGCTTGAAGAGGCATGTTGTAGGGTGAGGGTAGTGCATAAATATCACAATGCATATAATGTTTTCCATAAAGGACTAAGTACTGTCCATGCTGCTTTAAAAGATACTACGAAATAGGCAAAGAAATATATTGTTAGAAATGAGCTCAGGTCCAGATTAAATGCCTTCATATATATTTCCGATACTATCATGGATGTAACTGGGCCGCATAGTAGTTGCTGTGGCCGCTATGGCTGTAGAGGTTTAGGGGGCCCACTTAAGTGCAAGAACATTGTTCCATTTTGTGGGTAATAACAAGTTAGTGGCTTTCTGTTATATAGCACTACTATGTGGGTTCTCTAATATATTATGCTATTATCCATACCTTTTGAATTCCTGCTACTTATGCTGTTTTAGTTTCCTTTCACTAGGTCGTGGGGGCCCATCTCATATTCCTTTGGGGCCCTATGAGTTTTAGTTACACCACTGAAAACAATTATTCCGTGATGTTTTGAAAGTCTTAAATGTATACTATTAGCATTATCTTTTCTTTTACAGGAGTTATTATATTGTAGTAGTGCCTTTGAAGAAATCACGTGGACAATTTCTTAATCCATGGGGGAGTCCTGAAGAAATGGATTTAGAAGAGGTGAGTGAAGATATTTTTTATCATATTCTCTATATCTGGATTGTGTGCAGTTGGGCAAAGACATTCCTATGCTCCCCATGAATATGGGCACCATGGTCAAACATCCCTTTACTTGCACTGTATGCTTAGTCTGTCTGGGGTAGGAAACAGGGAAAACAGGCATAGTCTAAACAACCGGGAGGAGCGGTTGGGTTATCACAATGCTCAGTTACCAGGACTTTGCCAGGGACAGAAAAACAACTGGAGTTTTTTTTCTAGAAAATCTGTGCTGGGACTATTGAAATGTCATCACCCTATGTCAAACCTTATCTCATCTAGTGGATTCCAGTCCAATGAAAAATAAGTGTAAATTAATTATATTTCAGCTTTTAAAAAAAATCATATCAAGGCCAGATCAGTCAGAGTCTGTCAATGTTTACATAGTTTGGCATATTCCTACAATAAGTTTTCTCATATTTCTTTTACTGTGCATGTGTATTTCAGCTAGTTCACAGTATTACTAAACTGCATCGTCGGAGTTTGCGTCATCTAAGGCATGTGGACTTCCCCAAGCCATACATTGCTGCACGTTTCCAATCTCTGCCTCCTGAGTTCACACTTGGCGACCAGAAAATTCATGATGGATTTGAAAACAAAGTACTTGAATTTGGGCAGAGATATGTTTTCTTTATCTTGGCCATGTTGGAAGGTGCAGAAGCGGTAAGTACTATTTTTTTTTCAATGTTATGTTGTGAAGAGGCATATATGTACATTACCAAATTTGTCTCTACCTAAACACAGCAAGGTTACGAAGTGGAATTGAGGATCAACAATAAAAATTTGTTTACATTTTTTTTCTTCTCTTTCATTGTTTGTGTAAATAGAAAGTAAGATTATCGGTTATAGAAGATGTAACAGAATTTTTTGCTTGAAAATTACCTCTGTTAGACTTTAGGTACATTGCTGTTTTAAAGGTGTTGTGTCAACTGGACAACCACTGTCCATATATTGCCTGATCAACAGCCTGATCTGGTCACCGGTTTGTAACCAGAGCGACTGCATGATGAAATGCGCACTTTGTGAGACGTATATTTAGCACCTAAAAGTAGTTTGAATTTCGTCAGTGTTGGGGCAGCCTTGATTTTAGATGATCGACAAAGGCCGTCTGTTTAATTTAGATTCACAGAGTGAACTGAACCAAAGACGACAGCCGTTGGAAAAGGAGACACATACACACAAGTTGGTGTGGAAGTGAATCCCCTTCTAAAGGTTCTTTGTTAGAATATCTTTACTAATATCAAAGCAAGAGGACAAAAATAGCCAATCAACTTGTCACGTATATGATTCAGTTAATTATCATAGATACTACTGCTGACGTATGTATACATTAGTTATGTGATGAAATGGTGCATTGCTTATTTGGTCTTATCTTAAACCCCTTCCCGACATCCGCTGTATATATACGGCGCTGCCGGGAAGGTGTTCCCGCAAAGCGCAGTACAGTTACGGCGCGATGATGGTGCGGGCTCAGAAGCAGAGCCGGCACCATCACCGCGGGGTAACAGCTGTATTATACAGCTGGCACCCTCCTGTAACTGCCAGGACCGGAGCTATTATTTTTTTTTTTTTGGGAGGCATGGTGACCAAAAAACAGCAATTCTGGCATATTTTTTTAGTTTTTTTTATACAGCGTTCACCACGCATTATAAATTACATGTTAGCTTTATTCTGAGGGTCAGTCCGATTCCGGTAATACCTAATTTATAGCACTTTTTATGTTTTACAACTTTTTGCACAATAAAATAACTTTAGTAAAGAGAATGGATTTTTCTGTCGCCAAGTTGTGAGAGCCATAACGGTTTTACATTTTTCGTCGACGGAGCTGTATGAGGGCTTGTTTTTAGCGAGACGAGTTATAGTTTTTATAGGTACCATTTTTAGGTACATGCGACTTTTTGATCACTTTTTATTTACATTTTTGGAAGACAAAGTGACCAAAAAATAGCAATTATGTCTGTATTTTATTTATTTTTTTACGGCGTTCACTGTGCGGAATAAATAACATAATATTTTTAGAGTTAAGGTCGTTACGGTCGCAGCGATACCAAATATGTATGCCTTTATTATTTTTTTCAATAATAAATGACTTGATAAGGGAAAAAGGGCGATTGTGTTTTGTGTTCTTATTTTAAACTTTTATTGTATTTTTTACAACTTTTATTTTTACTTTTTTTACACTTTTTTTTTTACACTTTTCTTTAGTCCCACTAGGGGACTTGAAGGTCCAACTGTTTGTTTGAGGTTCTAATACATTGCACTACCTATGTAGTGCCAATGTATTAGAACTGTCAGTTGTTCACTGACAGCAAGTGATCAGGCTCCACCTCTGGGCGGGGCCTAATCGGCTAACGTAATGGCAGATAGGAAGCCATTGTTAGGCATCCTGTTGCCATAGTAACAGTCGCCAGCCTTGCCATCGTATGGCAGGGCTGCCGATTGCATACAAACCACTTTGATGCAGCAATTGCATTGAATCGCTGCATTGAAGGGGCTAATGGCAGGAATCGGAGCTAGGTCCCGTTCCGGCCGTTAGATCGGGGTGTCCACTGTAACATACAGCGGACACCCACTGCTGATGACGCCGGCTCAGCTTCTGAGCCGGAAGCTGTGCCGGCGCCATCTTGCCGATGGTACCGGAAGCCTCCTGGGCCCCGCCGACGACGGGGCATAGGAGGATTCCCTTACTGGCAGACCGGGAGGTAAGTATTAGCCCTCCGATCACCTTTGCAGCCACCGGCAACCCAGCGATCACGTTGCTGGGGTGCCGGTGGCTATAAACTCCTCACATGCTGCGATCTCTATTGAACGCAGCATGTGAGGGGTTAATCGGTCGGATCGGAGGCTAGCTCCGGTCCTGGCCGATACCTCAGGGTGCCAGCTGTAACATACAGCTGTCACCCGGCGGTGATGTCGCTGGCTCAGCTCCTGAGCCAGCTCCATCTCCTTCACGTACAGTTACGTGGAGATGCGGGAAAAGGCCATCTCCCATGACGTAACTGTACGTGAAATGGCGGGAAGGGGTTAATTTGAGTCGTTTTATACTTCTTACCTGTAGGAATACATTTTGCAGTATAATTATACAAAATGGATTTTAAGAACTCCCATTTATCATTTGTACCATTATTTGACATTAGTTCTTCCCATTCTATGTCCTGAATTGCTGGCCTCATCCTGGGGAATTGACCTTCTTAAAATTAAGTGTTTTTGCCCTCCCAGCCTGTGTTTGTTTCTTACAGTATGGGTAAAATATAACTATATTGTGATCACTGTTACCGAGGTTTTCACGAACATTGACGTTCCCAACATGCTCTGCATTATTAGAAATGACAAGATCCTGCAGAGCATCACCTCTAGTCGGGTCTTCGGCACACTGGTCCAAAAAAAATAATCCTGCGACAGGTTGAGGAAATTTCGCTCCTTCGCAGTTGTAGCCGAACCATGACACCAATTATAATCTGGGTAATTAAAATTATTACTAAAGTGCCAGCCTGTGCAGCCCGCTCCATTTGTTTATATAACTGAACTTCCATCTTACTTGCCTTTCCTATTTGCCCTGTCTTTCCGAAACATTATTAAACCTTGAAGATTTATGGCCCAATAATGTAAAGAGTCTAGCCACGTTTCAGCAATACTAACTGTATCAATATAACTAAGAGTAATAAATATGAATACTAAGCACACTCTCTAGAAATGGTCGGAGCAGGCTAGGCAAAGACCTGTCCAAAATTCCCTTAACCTCTTGCAAATACAGGACTATAATGCTCGTCCTGAGCGGCGGGTGCTTGCCGCATTAGGACGAGCATTCTCGTCCTGCAGTTAAGCTATCATGGCATGTAAACACGCTGTGACAGAACAGTGACTTCAGCTTTCATAGACAGTCACAGATGTCAGCAGCGGGACCGATCGCAGCTGTCCCCGCCTGGAGATGGCTGTGATTGGTCCGTCAATCCAGACTGACAAATCACAGCCAAAATGTGAAGAAACCGCCTTCCCCAGCTCAGATCTCCTCGTTCCTGCCACAGTTGTGAGGACACCAAAGAGAAGAGCTGTGAAATACTCTGTCTTAGTAAAAAAAAATAGAAATAAATCCCATAGACACCTATAATCCCCTTGAACTGCTCCTTGACGTTTGGGGAGCTGTTATGAGCTGTCAGTTATTTTATTCTTTAATAATTTTAGGTACGTTTTTTGTGCAGAGTTTTCAAGTGTTTTTTTTTATTCAGAAAAGTTACATTTGTCTGTTTTTAGTATGGCTAAGCAGATGTACACCGTGGTGGAGGCCTACACCATGCTGTGCTCAGACACAGATAACGTCCGTGATGATGAGGAACGTTTCCTAATAATGTCCTCATGAAGTGATGGTGGAAAAACCCCCACAAAGGCGGAGTAGACAGAGTGACAGTCAGTCAAGTGACTCCAATTGGGTGCCCCCAATTATGTTTTCTCCCCAAATTCCAGAATTAATTTCTTCTTTGGGAATAAAAATTTACACCACTGGGTACAGCGAACTGGATTTTTTAAAAATATCTTTTTACAGAAGAGTTAGTGAACCTGATGGTTACACAAACCAATGTATACGCATCACAATTTCTGGCAAGTCACCCCACATCTTACTATGCAAGAAGCCAGATATGACATCCCACTGATGCCACAAAAATGTGAACATTTTGGGGGCTTTTTCTGAATATGGGGCTTATTAAAAAACCCGCCATAAGGTCCTATTGGTCCACTGACGTACGCCAAAGTACAGGGCTGTAATGATGAGAACACGATTTGAGGGCTGTTAAAATGTCTTCATTACACTGATAACAGCCAGTGCTCAGCCCCTGGTGTCCCTACCCATGACAGACCATTTAAAATTAAGCCACTACTGACTCATTTAAATGAAAAATTTTCAGAGGCATACAGCGCACAAAAAAAATATTGCCATCAACGAGTCACTCATGCTGTTCAAGGGGAGGTTGGGATTCCGGCAATATTTGCCAAGTAAACGTGCAAGATACGGAATCAAAATTTACAAGCTCTGTGAGAGTGAAAGTGGGTACACTCACAGATTCCGTATCTACGTGGGAAAAGATTTCCAGATCTGTCCACCAGAATGCCCCACCATCCTCAACATTGGTGCCAAAATTGTCTGGGACCTTTTCTACCCCCTGCTAGGTAAAGGGTATCATCTTTACATAGACAATTTTTATACAAGTGTTTCTTTCTATTCAAGTGTCTCGGGGACAGTGGCCTGTGGTACAGTAAGGAGGTATCAAAGGTCTCCCCAAAAAATCTGGTTGATCAAAAATTGAGACCTGGCGAAAGCAGGTCCCTGTGTAATGAAAACATTATGCTGACTAAATTTAGGGACAAAGGAGACATCTTTATCCTCACGTCTATTCATGGGGACCGCAGCACCCCTGTTCATGTAAGAGGAAGTAACCCCACAGCCCTTAAGCCTGTGTGCATTCAAGAATACAGCCAACACATGGGAGGAGTGTACCTGGGTGACCAATTATTACAGCCATACAATGCAATGCGGAAGTCACTCGTGTGGGATAAAAAGGTTGCAGTGCACTTAATTCAATCAGCACTGTGTAATTCCTTTATAATATACTGCAAGGCAGGAAAAAATGCACGGTATCTTGGAGTCAGGCCAGCAGAGTTGTACCGGGACAGCACTACCCGAATGAAATTTCTTCCACGTAAAAAAAAAAGTGACGGCCCTAAAAAAAAATGTTGCGTTTGTTACAAAAATGGAGTTAGAAAAGATACGGGTTATCAATGTGACACTTGTCCTCATAAGCCGGGTTTGTGCATCAAGGAATGTTTTTGTTATTATCATTCTTCTCTAAAGTATTAATTTAATTCATTCTCCAATTTAATTTAATTTTTTTAATTCTTTTGCTCTTTTCATATAGGCTTACAGATATTTTACCCCTATTCCATTACATTAGTGCCTATTTAAAAATTGGAATTCTACCTCAACTAAAACAAACCATTTCATTCTACCCCTAGATGAATACTGGAGGACGGTGTTTTCTGCTCTGTCCCTTCAGAACATCTGCAAACAAATTGTGCCTGGAATTCATCTAACTAGGCCCAAAAAGCCACGAGGCACTTCAGTTTTATGCTCAGCCATAATTCCAGCTAAAAATATATGGTCAACATAATCCCTATACCCCTAAATTAATACTTGGTGTTACATTGTTCTATCCGCTTAAATCCTCTGTAAGTGGAAGCTATATTCTGAAAACGACAGGGTATTCCTTTGCTTTTTGTGAGAAAAAAAAAAATCTAAATTTAATTTTTACATCGGCTATGCATTAATTCCTCCAACAAAATGTGGGCTCAAACTGCCAACTACACCCATGAATAAAATCTTTGAGGGTGTAGTTTCCAAAATGGGGTCTCTTCTCTGGGGTTTCCACTGTACTAGTACATCAGGGTCTTTGCAAATGTGACATGGCACCCAAACACCATCTGTGCAAAATCCAAATGGCACTCCTGACCTAAGCCCTGCAGTAGGTCCAAATAGCAGTTTTTTTATTTGCTTTACAAATGTTGGGGTGCTTTTTGTCCTTTTATTCCTTGTAAAAAATAAAAACTTCTATGTTTTTTCATAAAAAAATTAGATTTTAATTTTCAAGGCCTAATTCTAATAAATTAAGCATAAAACCTGTGGGGTCAAAATGCTCGCGATACATCTAGACAAATTCCTTGAGGGGTATAGTTTCCAAAATGTTCCTCCAGGGCGTTGCAAACACCACATGGCATCTGAAAACCATTCCATCAAAATATGTGCTCCAAAATCTAAATAGCGCTCCTTCCCTTCTGGGCCCTGCAGTTGGTCCAAACAGCAATTTATTACCACATATGGGGTATTTCTATAATCTGGAGAATTGGCTTTACAAATGTTGGAGTGCTTTTTCTCCTTTATTTCTTGGTAGTGCAATGTATTAGAACATCAAACAAACAGTTGGACCTTCAAGTCCCCTAGTGGAACTAAAGAAAAGTGTATAAAAAAAAAGTGTAAAAAAAGTAAAAATAAAAGTTTTAAGTAATAACCTAAAACACAATCGCCCCTTGTCACTTATCAAGTCATTTATTATTGGAAAAAATAATTAAGCCATACATATTTGGTATCGCTGCGACCGTAACAACCTGAACTATAAAAATATTATGTTATTTATTCCGCACAGTGAACGCTGTAAAAAAAAAACTAAGAAATACTGACATAATTGCTATTTTTTGGTCACTTTGTCTTTATAAAATTGAAATAAAAAGTGATCAAAAAGTCGCATGTACCCAAAAATGGTACCTATAAAAACTATAACTCGTCTCGCAAAAAACAAGCCCTCATACAGCTCCGTCGACTAAAAAAATGTAAAAGTTCTGGCTCTCACAACTTGGCGACAGAAAAAATACATTCTCTTTACAAAAGGTATTTTATTGTGCAAAAAGTGGTAAAATATAAAAAAGTGCTATAAATTAGGTATCGCCGGAATCGGACTGACCCGCAGAATAAAGGTAACGTAATTTATATCGAGTGGTGAACGCTGTATAAAAAGAACTTAAAAACATATGTCAGAATTGCAGTTTTTTGGTCACTTCGCCTCCCAAAAAAAAGGATAACAAGTAATCAAAAAGTCGCATGTACCCCAAAATGGTACCAATAAAAACTACAGCTCATCCCGCAAAAAAACAGCCCACATACCACTACGTCTATGAAAAAATAAAATTAGTTAAGGCTCCAATAAGTCAGGAAAGAAAAAATATGCAGTTGTGCCGACCCGAGGGGAACATTTCTTCTGTTTCAAGTGGCGAATTATCAAGGCCCCTAAATTTAGGGAACCAGGAAGGGGAGGGCCCAAACAGATCTTCTTGAAACGAGGACGCCTGTATTATACCAGGACAACACTTTCCCAGCAAAATTCCCCAAACTGCAAAGATGCCGAGTGTGGACCAAAATTAAGTAAGGACCATTTATTAGTGCGACACCGGCCTGTGCAGAAGCGATTGTGTCACAGCGTATCAAATATCTATGGATTATTTTATTGTTTTTTTTTTACCTCTTTATTATACCACCTGACTATGCCCCTTATATACTCCGCCCGGCTTACATGTACCCCCACATTCTAAATGGAAACACCAGTAAGACTCCAAACAAAACTTCTACCAAGCAAAATCCACGCTCCAAAAGCCAAATGGCGCTACCTCCCTTCTGAACCCTACAGTGTGCCCAAATAGCAGTTTACTTCCACATAAATGGCATTGCCATACCCGGGAGAACCCTTTTAACAATTTTTGGGGTGTTTGTCTCCAGTGGCACAAGCTGGGCACTACATTTTTGCCACTGAAATAGCATATCTAGGGAAAAATTTAAATTTTTACTTTGCACCTTCAGCAGTGCAATCATTAATGGAAAAGGCCTGTGGGGTGAAAATGCTCACTACACCCCTTAATAAATGCCTTGAGGGGTGCAGTTTCCAAAATGGGGTCACTTCTCAGCACTTCTTTCTTTTATTATTTCACATCAGAGCCTCCGCAATTGTGATCATACAATGTAAATTCCCAAATTGGGCCTTAATTTTACATGGTACTCTTTCACTCCTGAGCCTAGTCGAATGTCCAGGCAAAAGATTAGGGCCACACGTAGGGTGTTTCTAAAACCGGGAACCACAGCATAATAATAAGAGAGCGGTCTTGTTATGGTGGCACAAGCTGGGCACCACATATTGGCATATCTATGGAAAAAATCCCATTTTCACTCTACAACATTGAGTGCACACCAATTTCTGCCAATCACCTGCGGGGTTAATATGCTCACTACACCCCTAGTTGAATACCTTGAGGGGTGTAGTTTCCAAAATGGGGTCACTTCTGGGTGGGATCCAATGTTTTGGTCCCACAGGGACTTTGCAAATGCGACATAGCGCCCAGAAACCAATCCAGCAAAATCTGTACTCCAAAAGCAAATGGCGCTCCTTCCCTTCTGAGCCCTGCTCTGTGCCCAAACAGCAGTTTATGACCACATATGGGGTATTGCCATACACAGGAGAAGTTGCTTAACAAGTGTTGGGGTGCTTTTTTTCATTTATTTGTTGAGAAAATGAAACATTTTCAGCTAAAACTACGTCTTATTGAAGAAAAATGCACACTACACCCCTATATGAATTCCTCAAGTGTTGTAGTTTTGGGAATCGAGTCACTTTTGGGGAGTTTCCACTGTACTGGTACCTTTAAAGGAACAGTGTCACCACAAAAAAAAAATTTCATGTCAGTTTAATGTTAGTGTTTTATTAAAAACGTTTTTATTTATTTGTGTGTTTGTGTGTTACTTTTTTCTATTTTTTCACTTTTTCTTCCCTATGGGGGCTGCCATTTTTTTTTCCATTTCTGTATGTGTCGATTAACGACACATACAGACATGGAATACGGCAGCCACAGTCCCATAGGGACTGCGAACGGGGCCCGTCCCATCCACTACTGTGTACGCCGTCTGTGTGGGAACTGCGCATGCGCCGCTCCCACACAGTCCAATTTGAAATGCGCGCCGTCCGGCGCCATTTTCCTGTGGACCGGAAGTCGCGGCCGGACAGTAAGATTACTACTTCCGGTCGCGGCTTCCGGACTTGTGCACTTGGACCAGCGGCAGCAGACAGAGCGGAGGGAGCCGCGGCGGCAGGAGCAGGTAAGAGATTTCTATTGATGTTTGTGTGTGTTTACTACTGTATGTAAACCTACTACACTGTGTGTTAGCTCAAAAAATGGCGACACACAGTGTAGGAGGTTAGACCGTTCAATCCCCTCGTTTATCCCGGCACTAGCCAGGATAAAGGAGGGGGGGATTCTCAGAGCTCACTACAGCGAGTGCTTTTTTCCCAATTTTGCAGCAAAAAGCAATGTGGTTGCTTTACCATATGCAATGCTGCAATTTTGGGAATAGCTCCATCTAGTGACCAGCAATGGGAAATATTATAAATTAGAATCTAATTTATAATATTTCCTGACTCGTGAAAAAAATAAAAAAAATTTGAACAATGTTTAATCACCTACACACTAAATGTTTAATTAAAAAAAACAAAACATGTTTTGCTGGCAACACATTACCTTTAAGAGCTTTGCAAATGTGACATGGTGTCAAGAAAAAAAAACCAGCAAAATCTGTGCTCCAAAACCCAAATGGCTCTTCTTCCCTTCTGATCCTTGCCGTGTGCCCAAATAGCAGTTTATGACCACAAATTGGGTATTGCCGTACTCCAGAGAAGTTGTTTTACAAATGTTGGGGTTCTTTTATTCCTTTTTATTTGTTGAGAAAATGAAAAATTTTGAGCTAAAGCTACGTCTTATTGGAAAAAAAGGATGTTTTTATTTGTCTTCACTGCCCAATTCTAATAAAATCTATGAAACCCCTGTGGGGTCAAAATGCTAACTACACCCCTAGATGGATTTTTCAAGGGGTGTAGTTTCCTAAATGGAGTCACTTTTTTTTGTCGTTTTCACTGTTTTGGTCCCTTAGGGGCTTTGCAAATGCGACGTGGTCTCCGCAAACCATTTCTGCTAAATTTGAGCTACAAATGGCGCTCCCTTCTAAGCTCCGCCGTGTGTCCAAACAGCCGTTTATGAACCACATGTAGGGTATTGATTTACTCGGGAGAAATTTCTTTACAAATGTAGTGGTGCATTTTCTCCTTTAGTCATTGTGCAAATTAGAAAAATTAGTTAAAACTACAATTTCTTTGAAGGAATGTAGATTTTCATTTTCACGGCCTACTTCCAATAATTTCTACAAAAACCTGCGGGGTCAAAATGCTCACTATACCCCTAGATAATTTCCTCAAGGGGCATAGTTTCCAAAATGGGGTCACCTTTGGGTCATTTCCACTGTTTTTGCACCGCAAGAGCCTTTCAAACCTGACATGGGACCTAAAATATTTTGTAATAAAAAGGAGGCCCCAAAATCCTCTAGGTGCTCCTTTGCTTCTGAGGCCTGTGCTTCAGTCAATAAGTGCACTAGGGCCACATGTGGGGTATTTCTAAAAACTGCAGAATCAGGGCAATAGATATTGAGTTGCGTTTCTCTGGTAAAACTTTCTGTGTTACATAAAAAATAGATAAAATGAATTTCTGCAAAAAAAAAAAGAGATTTGAAAATTTCACATCTATATTGCCTTAATTCCTGTGAAATGTCTAAAGGGTTAAGAAACTTTCTAAATGCTGTTTTGAATACTTTAAGGGGTGAAGTTTTTAAAATGGGGTGACATATCGGGGGTTTCTAATATATAAGGCCCTAAAATCCGCTTCACATCTGAACTGGCCTCTGTAAAAATAGCCTTTTGAAATGTTCTTGAAAATTTGAGAAATTGCCGTGTAACGTCCTAGAAAAATAAAAGGATGTTCAAAATTTTGTTTGGTATTACTATCCTTCTTACAAGCAGATACATTTAAATTAAGAAAAATGCAAATTTTTCAAATTTTTCGCTAAATTTTGGTGTTTTTCACAATTAAATATTATATCGAGCAAATTTTGCCAGTAACAAAAAAGTCCAATGTGTCACGAGAAAACAATCTCAGAATCGCTTGGATAGGTAAAAGCATTCCAAAGTTATTACCACATAAAGTGAAACATGTCAGATTTGAAAAAATTGGCTGTGTCCTTCAAGGACGCAGCCTAGTTTGGGCCTTAATAAAAGGAATGTGTTGCCAGAAAAACATGTTTTTTTTTTAAAAAATTAAACATTTAGTGTGTGGGTGATTAAACATTGTTCAAATTTTTTTTATTTTTTTCACGAGTCAGGAAATAGTCAGGAAATATTATAAATTAATTCTAATTTATAATACTACCCATTTTTGGTCACTAGATGGAGCTATTCCCAAAATTGCAGCATTGCAACAATGGGTTAAAAGCCCTCGCTCTAGTGAGCTCTCAGCATCCCCCCCTCCTTTATCCTGGCTAGTGCCGGGATAAACGAGGGGTTTGAACGGTGTAACCTCCTACACTGTGTGTCGCCATTTTTTGAGCTAACACACAGTGTAGTAGGTTTACATACAGTAGTAAACACACACAAACACGAACATACATTGAAATCTCTTACCTGCTCCTGCCGCCGCGGCTCCCTCCGGCCCGTCCGCTCCGTTTGCTGCCGCTGGTCCAAGTGCACAAATCCGGAAGCCGCGACCGGAAGTAGTAATATTACTGTCCGGCCGCGACTTCCGGTCCACAGGAAAATGGCGCCGGACGGCGCCAATTTCGAATTGGACTGTGTGGGAGCGGCGCATGCGCAGTTCCCACACAGACGCCGTACACTGAAGTCAATGGGACGGGAGCCGTTCGCAGTCCCTATGGGACTGTGGCTGCCGTATTCCATGTCTGTATGTGTCGTTAATCGACACAGACAGAAATGGAACAAAAAATGGCAGCCCCCATAGGGAAGAAAAAGTGTAAAAATAAGAAAAAGTAAAACACAAACACACAAATGAATATAAACGTTTTTAATAAAGCACTAACATCTTTAACATATAAAAAAATAATTTGTGATGACACTGTTCCTTTAAGGCTCAGAGCCCATTTTTGAAATCTGACATATTTCACTTTATGTGGTAATAACGTCGGAATGCTTAAACCTATCCAAGCGATTCTGAGTCTGTTTTCTCGTGCCACTTTGGGCTTCATGTTCGTGGTAAAATTTGGTCGATATATTCAGTGTTTATTGGTGAAAAATTGCAAAATTGAGAGAAAATTTTGAAAAAATAGAATTTTTCAGAATTTAAATGCATCTGCTTGTAAAACAGATGGTTATACCACCCAAAATAGTTACTAGTTCACATTTCCCATATGTCTACTTTAGATTGGCATCGTTTTTTGAACAATATTTTATTTTTCTTGGACGTTACAAGGCTTGGAACATAAACAGCAATTTCTCTTTTTTTTAAAGAAAATTTCAAAAACCTTTTTTTTAAGGTACCTGTTCAGTTCTGAAGTGGCTTTGAGGGGCCTATGTATTAGAAACACCGATAAAACACCCCATTTTAAAAACTAGACCCCTCAAAGTATTCAAAACAGCACTTAGAAAGTTTTTTAACCCTTCAGGCATTCCACAGGAATTAAAGCAAAGTGGAGGTGAAATTTGCAAATTTCATTTTTCTTGCTGAATTTCAATTTTATTAAATTTTTTGGGGTGTAACACAGAAGGTTTTTATCAGAGAAACACTACTAAATATGTATTGTCCAGATTCTGCAGTTTTTAGAAATGTCCCACATGTGGCTCTAGTGTGCTCGTGGACTAAAACACAAGCCCCAGAAGCAAAGAAGCACCTAGTGCATTTTGAGGCCTCTTTTTTATTAGAACATAATTTAGGCAGCATGCCAGGTTTGAAGAGGTGTTGAGGTGCCAAAACAGTAGGAATCCCCCAATAGTGACCCCATTTTGGAAACTACACCCCTCAAGGAACTCATTTATGGTTGTTGTTAACATTTTTACCACACAGTTTTTTCACAGAACTTATTTGAATTGGGCTGTGAAATTAAAAAAAAATCATTTTTTCCAATAAGATGTAATTTGTGATCAAAATTTCCCATTTTCACAGGGAACAAAAAACCGCATTTTGTTGCCAAATTTGTCCTGAGTGCGGCAATACCCCATTTGTGGTGATAAACTGCCGTTTGGGCCCATGTGAGGGCTCAGAAGGAAAGGAGCGCTATGTGTTTGTTGGAGTCCAGATTTTGCTGGATTGGTTTTCGGGTGCCATGTCGCATTTGCAGAGCCCCAGAGGTATCAAAGCAATGGAAACCCACCAGAAGTGACCCCATTTTGGAAACTACACCCTTCAAACAATTCATGGGTAATGTGACTATTTAGACCCCATAGTTTCTTCACAGAACTTATTTGAATTGGGCTGGGAATTTTAAAAAAAATAATTTTTTCCAATAATGTGTAGTTTTAGCTCAAAATTTCTTATTTTCACGAGAAATAAAATACTCCATTTTGTTGCCCAATTTGTCCTGAGTGCAGCAATACCCCATTTGTGGTGGTAAACTGCCGTTTGGACCCATGGGAGGGCTCAGAAGGAAAGGACCACCATTTGGCCTACTGGGGATTTTTTGGTGCGTAGTCATGTATGCAGAAGCCCCTGAGGTACCAGTACAGTTGAAACCCCCAAGAAGTGACCCCGTTTTAAAAACTACACCCTTGAGGCATTCTTCTAGAGGTGTAGTGAGCATTTTGACCGGAGACATACACCCCATAAACTGAAATGTGGGTTCTCACGGGTACGTCAATACCCTCAATTTGGCTGTTATCAGCTGCCTGGGCACGCAGCAGGGCTCAGAAGGGAAAGATGAGGGGGGATAAGCTGTGCGGAGTGCATCAGGGTAAGTAAAACTGGGGTAGATTAAAAATCAAGGGATCTATGATAAATTTTGAAGCACTCTTTCATACGGAGCCTTAGTTTTGTCGGGACACGTGTCACATTGATATATTGTGTCCTTCCTTATCCCCCTATTATAGCAGACTTTGTACCTCTTTTGACTTTTTTTCCTTTCTTGCCAGTTTGGGGAACATCTCCTGGAAAGTGTTGCCCTGGTACGATGCGTGTGGCCCTGCTTCCAGAAGTACTGAGTGCCCCCCCTTCTTGGTCCCTAAACATTTTTTTCTTGATAACCACCTCTTGAAATTCCAGGAAAGTTCCCGTCTGGCCTGTACATCGATGTAGCACGTACGCGTTGTACAATGCCATCTGTATGATGTGCCCGGCCAGCTCCTTATACCACACCGCATGGCGCTGTAGGGCTTTAGGACTTGATCTGACAAGTCCAACCCTCCCATGTACCTATTGTAGTCCAGGATGCAGTCTGGTTTGGGGGTCTCTGTACTGGTACCTCGTACAGGTACATGGGTACTGGTGTGACATCTCTCTTGTCCTTGTACTTGACACACAATATGTTGCTGCTAGAATGTGCCCTGCTCTCACCCCTTCTGAGTGTTTGCCCTGCAGTCTCTTAGGGAGGCCTCTCAGGTTTCTTCTATCACTGCCGCATGCCGCAGTACTTCTGGAAGCGAGGCAGTTGAAGAGTGGGACGCTGGTATAAAAATTATCCAGGTAGAGGTGGTAACCCTGGTCCAGCAGTGGGTGCACCAAATCCCACACAATTTTTGCATTAACTCCCAGTAAGGGGGGGCATTCTGGGGGCTGAATACTGGTGTCCTTTCCTTCATATATCCTACATTTGTAGGTATAGCCTGATGCACTCTCACACAGCTTATACATCTTCACGCCATACCTTGCCCTCTTACCCGGCAGGTACTGGCGTAATTGAATCTTCCCTTTAAAATCTACCAAGGAATCATCAATAGAAATACAATTCTCGGGGGTGTATGCTTGGGATAACCGGGCACTGAAACTGTCTAATAGGGGTCTCCATTTATACAAATGGTCAAAACTGGGGTCATCTCAAGGTGGGCACTGCTCATTATCAGTATAATGTAAGAAGCGAAGTATTGCCTAATTTTATTTTTATTTTTTTTAGGTTCCAGTTCAGTTCTGAAGTTGCTTTAAGGGGCCTATATATTAGAAATCCCTATGAAAAACCCCATTTTAGAAACTAGACCCCTCAAAGTATTCACAACAGCATTTAGAAAGTTTATGAACCCTTTAGGTGTTTCACGGGAATTTAGAGCAAAGTAGAGGTGAAATTGCCATTTTTTTTTTGTCAGGAAAAACCTTTTTATACCATAATTTTTTATAACACAAAAGGTTTTACCATAGAAACGCAACTCAATACTTATTGCCCAGATTCTGCAGTTTTGAGAAATATCCCACATGTGGCCCTAGTGCGGTAATGGACTGAAGCAGCGGCCTCCGAAGCAAAGGAGCACCTAGTGGATTTTGAGGCCTCTTTTTTATTAGGCACCATGTCCGGTTTGAAGAGGTCTTGTGGTGCCAAAACAGTGGAAACCCCCCAAAAGTGACCCCATTTTGGAAACTAGACCCCTTGGGGAATTCATTGCAGTTTTCATGGGGTGCATGCAACTTTTTGATCAGTTTTTATTCTATTTTTAAGTTGCGCGGTGACTAAAAAACAGCAATTCTACTATTGTTTTTTTATTCTAATTTTTTTACAGCGTTCACCGTGCGCTATAAATGACATATTCACTTTATTCTGCGGGGCGATACGATTACAGCGATACCATATGTTTATAGTTTTTTTATGTACCGTTTTTAGGTACATGCGACTTTTTGATCTCTTTTTATTCCATTTTTTGGGAGGTGAAGTGACCAAACCATTGTGATTCTGGTACGGTTTATTATTATTTTCTTTTACGGCGTTCACCACGCGGGATAAATAACTAAATAATTTTGTCGTTCAGGCCGTTACGGACGCGGCGATACCAATTATGTATAGTTTATTTGTTTGTTTATATATTTTTATTAATAATAAAGGACTGATAAGGGAAAAGGGGGGATTTTTACTTTTATTACTTTTAAATCTTTTATTTTCTTATTTTTACACCTTTTTAGGGGACTTGAGGGCAGGAGGCCCTGATCGCTATTCTAATACACTGCACTACATGCGTAGTGCAGTGTATTAGAGCTGTCAGCTACTCACTGACACTTCGTCAGGACCCACTAGGCTTCCGTCGATGGCATGGCCGGACGCCATTGTTTGGTGTCCGGTTGCCATAGTCAACCATCGCCAGCCGCTATCGTGTAGCAGGCTGGCGATTGTAGCTTAACCCCTAAAAATCCGTGGTCGCTATTGAACACGGCTTTTCAGGGGTTAATCAGCGGGGACACAGCGATCGGTCCCCGCTGTAGGAGCTGCGGCAGCCGCTGAACGAGACAGCAGCTGTCACAGCTGCTGTATGTGTCGGGAGGACGGCCGAAATGGCCGTTACTCCCGTGACGTACTATTCGGTCATGGAGCGCGAACGCTATGGTTACCATGACCTAATAGTACGTCCAGGAGCGGGAAGGGGTTAAGGGGTTCCTGGCCGTTAGAGCAGCGTGTCCGCTGTAAAACACAGCTGACACCTGCAGTGTATGGAGCCCGCTCCATACATCGTTCCCCCCCACTCCATGATGTGCCAGCATGTAATTTGTCGGGAAGGGGTTAAGTAATGAAGTGGTCAGGGGGCCCGGCGATGCCGGGTCCCTTGACTGTGGACTGTAAGACACAGGGACTTTTAGTAAGATTTATTCTTTCTAAAAACTGCATCTTATAGTCCGATAAATACGGTACTTAGCTGCTCAGATGACCAGATGAATTAAGACCTAATTCACACAAGCGTGTTCGGTCCGTGATATACGGTCCGTGTGTCGGCCGCATTTCCCGGACCGAACACACTGCAGTGAGCCTGGCTCCTAGCATGATAGTCATCTATGACGCTAGGTGTCACTGCCTCTCTGCGAGACAGCTGTCCCGCACTGTAATCATGTTTTCAGTACGTGACCAGAGTTCAACGGAGAGGCAGTTTTATGCGCATATTATTATATATACACTACCGTTCAAAAGTTTGGGGTCACCCAGACAATTTTGTGTTTTCCATGAAAACTCACACTTATATTTATCAAATGAGTTGCAAAATGACTAGAAAATATAATGAAGACATTGACAAGGTTAGAAATAATGATTTTTATTTGAAATAATAATTTTCTCCTTCAAACTTTGCTTTTGTCAAAGAATGCTGCATTTGCAGCAATTACAGCATTGCAGACCTTTGGCATTCTAGCTGTTAATTTGCTGCGGTAATCGGGAGAAATTTCACCCCATGCTTCCAGAAGCCCCTCCCACGAGTTGGATTGGCTTGATGGGCACTTCTTGCGTACCATACGGTCAAGCTGCTCCCACAACAGCTCTATGGGGTTGAGATCTTGTGACTGCGCTGGCTACTCCATTACAGATAGAATACCAGCTGCCTGCTACTTCCCTAAATAGTTCTTTCATAATTTGGAGGTGTGCTTTGGGTGATTGTCCTGTTGTAGGATGAAATTGGCTCCAATCAAGCGCTGTCCACAGGGTATGGCATGGCGTTGCAAAATGGAGTGATAGCCTTCCTTATTCAAAATCCCTTTTACCTTGTACAAATCTCCCACTTTACCAGCACCAAAGCAACCCCAGACCATCACATTACCTCCACCATGCTTGACAGATGGCGTCAGGCACTCTTCCAGCATCTTTTCAGTTGTTCTGCGTCTCACAAATGTTCTTCTGTGTGATCCAAACACCTCAAACTTCGATTCGTCTGTCCATAACACATTTTTCCAATCTTCCTCTGTCCAATGTCTGTGTGCTTTTGCCCATATTAATCTTTTCCTTTTATTAGCCAGTCTCCGATATGGCTTTTTCTTTGCCACTCTGCCCTGATGGCCAGCATCCCGGAGTCGCCTCTTCACTGTAGACGTTGACACTGGCGTTTTGCGGGTACTATTTAATGAAGCTGCCAGTTGAGGACCTGTGAGGCGTCTATTTCTCAAACTAGAGAATCTAATGTACTTGTCTTGTTGCTTAGTTGTGCAGCAGGGCCTCCCACTTCTCTTTCTACTCTGGTTAGAGCCTGTGTGTGCTGTCCTCTGAAGGGAGTAGTACACACCATTGTAGGAAATCTTCAGTTTCTTGGCAATTTCTCGCATGGAATATCCTTAGAGGCTCTGTCACCAGATTTTGCAACCCCTATCTGCTATTGCAGCAGATCGGCGCTGCAATGTAGATTACAGTAACGTTTTTATTTTTTAAAAACGAGCATTTTTGGCCAAGTTATGACCATTTTTGTATTTATGTAAATGAGGCTTGCAAAAGTCCAAGTGGGCGTGTTTAAAGTAAAAGTCCAAGTGGGCGTGTATTATGTGCGTACATCGGGGCGTTTTTACTACTTTTACTAGCTGGGCGTTCTGACGAGAAGTATCATCCACTTCTCTTCAAAACGCCCAGCTTCTGGCAGTGCAGACACAGCCGTGTTCTCGAGAGGTTCTATATGAAGCAGAGGTCAATAGTAATAGCAGGAACAGCAGGACCAGGAAACAAGAGAGAATCACAGGCAAAGGACAAGCAGCAAATGAAGGTATAAATAGACCGAGGGCGAGGCCAGGCTGTGATAGGTTCTCCCACTCCTCAGCCTACCAGCCTGAGTGGTAGCAGATCGAGTCACTCTATCAGACCTAGGAACAGATGAAGACTTATTAACCACGGGCATCGACACAGAAGCTGTGTCTGGCAGATCCTTTACAGTACCCCCCCTTTTATGAGGGGCCACTGGACCCTTCCTAAGTGGACCTGGCTTATTGCGGAACCGAAGATGGAACCTCCTGAGCAATACCCCAGCGTGACCATCCCGGGCGGGTACCCAAGTCCTCTCAGGCCCGTATCCTCTCCAATGGACCAGGTACTGGAGGGAGCCTTGGACCATCCTGCTGTCCACAATCTTGGCCACCTCGAATTCTACCCCTTCAGGGGTGAGAACAGGAACCGGAGGTTTCCTCGAGGTAGCCAAGGACGGGGAGCAGCGTTTCAGGAGGGGGGCATGAAACACGTCGTGTATTTGAAAAGACGGGGGTAACTCTAGCCGGAAGAAGACAGGGTTAAGGACCTCAATGACCTTGTACGGCCCTATATACCGGGGAGCACATTTTTTGGACGGAACTTTAAGGCGCAAATTTCTTGAAGACAGCCACACCAGATCCCCGACCACAAACAAGGGGTTAGCATAACGTCTTCTATCTGCCTGAGTCTTTTGTATGCTCTGGGACGCCTCTAGCTTCTTCTGAACCTGGGCACAGACTGTGCACAGTTCCCGATGAACGACATCTAACTCGGGATTGTTGGAACCACCAGGTGAAACGGAGGAGAACCCTGGATTAAACCCAAAATTACAGAAAAAGGGGGAGACCCCTGACGAGTTACTGACCCGGTTATTAAGGGAAAATTCGGCAAGGGGAATGAAGGAGACCCAATCATATTGACAGTCAGAGATAAAACACCTTAAATATTGTTGTAGAGACTGATTAGTCCTCTCAGTTTGACCATTAGTTTCAGGATGGAAGGCCGAGGAGAAGGACAGATCAATCTCCAACTTTTTACAGAAAGCTCTCCAAAACAATGAAACAAATTGTACCCCTCTGTCAGAAACAATATTGACAGGAACCCCATGGAGACGCAGGATGTGTTTGACAAGCAAGGTAGCTAACGTCTTGGCATTGGGTAGTTTCTTGAGGGGCACAAAGTGGCACATCTTACTGAAGCGGTCTACTACAACCCACACCACCGACTTGCCTTGAGAGGGAGGCAGATCGGTGATAAAAATCCATGGAGATATGGGTCCAAGGTCTCTGGGGAATGGGCAAAGAACATAGTAAGCCCGCTGGTCGGGACCTGGGAGTCTTGGACCTAGCACAAATTTCACAAGCGGCGACGTAGGCCTTAACGTCTTTAGGCATCCCAGGCCACCAATAGTTTCTGGCAATGAGGTGCTTGGTACCCAGGATGCCTGGATGGCCAGATAGTACAGAGTCATGATTTTCCCTGAGTACCCTTAGCCGGAATTGCAGGGGAACAAACAGCTTGTTCTCAGGAAGGTTCCCGGGAGCTGAACCTTGATCAGCCACAATTTCGGAGACTAAGTCAGAATCAACAGAGGATATGATTATACCTGGGGGCAAAACACAAGCAGGATCTTCCTCAGAAGGAGGGCTGGCAATGAAGCTACGCGACAGTGCATCAGCTTTAATATTTTTAGACCCAGCCCTATAGGTGACCACAAAGTTGAATCTAGTAAAAAAACACCTATCGAGCTTGTCTCGGGTTTAGCCTATGGGAAGATTCTAGGAAAACCAGATTCTTGCGGCCGGTAAGGACTGGTGCCTAGCCCCCTCCAAGAAGTTGCGCCACTCTTCAAATGCCCATTTATTGGCTAAGTGTTCGCGGTTGCCCACGTCATAGTTACTCTCAGTAGGCGACAACTTCCTGGAGAAGTAGGCACAGGAACGGAGATGGGTGAGGGACCTGGTACACTGGGACAAGACAGCACCCACTCCCACCTCGGAGGCGTCAACCTCCACGATGAATGGCTCCATTTGGTTAGGCTGAATCAGCACTGGGGCAGAGATAAAGCACTTCTTTAGGATCTCAAAGGCCTGGACCGCCTCCAGAGGCCAATGGAGGAAATCAGCACCTTTGCGAGTAAGATCCGTAAGAGGCTTAGCGATGACCGAGAAGTTAGCAATAAATCTCCTGTAATAATTAGCAAACCCCGGGAAGCACTGTAACGCTTTCAGGGAGGCAGGTTGGACCCATTCAGCCACAGCCTGAACCTTGGCAGGGTCCATGCGGAATTTATTAGGAGTGAGGATTTGACCCAAAAATGGTATCTCCTGCACCCCAAACACACATTTTTCTGATTTAGCAAAGAGTTTGTTTTCCCGAAAGGCCTGGAGCACCTTCCTGACATGCTCAATGTGGGAGGACCAGTCATTTTGAAAACAAGTATGTAATCAAGGTACACTACAAGAAATAGCCCCAGGTAGTCTTTTAAAATCTAGTTTATAAAATTGTGGAAGACCGCGGGAGCATTACACAACCCAAAGGGCATGACGAGGTATTCGAAATGACCTTCGGGCGTGTTAAACGCAGCCTTCCACTCATCCTCTTCTCTGATTCGGATAAGTTATAAGCCCCCCGAAGATCATACTTAGAGAACCATTGAGCCCCCTGGACCTGATTGAAGAGATCAGGAATCAGAGAAAGGGGATACTGGTTCCTTACAGTGACCTTATTCAAGTTTCGGTAATCGATGCACAGCCTAAGACCACCATCCTTCTTCCCTATGAAGAAGAAGCCAGCACCTACCGGAGAAGTAGAGGAGCGAATGTAAACCTTGGCTAGGCTTTCCTGAATATATTGGGACAAGAGAGATTAAATATCCTACCCTTAGGGAGCTTAGCTCCTGGTACCAAATCGATTGCGCAATCGTATTCTCTATGAGGAGGTAACACTTCGGAGGCCTTTTTAGAAAAAAAATCTGCGAAGTCCTGAATAAACTTAGGTAGAGTGTTCACCTCCTCAGGGAGAGGAATAAAATTAACAGAAAAACAGGACGTCATGCATTCATTACCCCATTTAGTAAGATCCCCAGTATTCCAGTTAAACGTGGGATTATGCATCTGCAACCAGGGAAGGCCTAAAACCAAATCGGACGATAATCCCTGCATCACCAGTACAGAGCACTGCTCCAAATGAATGGAGCCAACAATGAGTTCAAAAACAGGGGTATGCTGCGTAAAATAACCATTAGCAAGAGGAGTGGAGTCGATACCCACTACCGAGACAGGTTTAGGCAAATAAATCAATGGCATAGCTAGAGACATAGCAAATTCCACAGACTTAATATTAGCAGAAGGCCCTGAATCCACGAAGGCACTGCCGGTGGCAGACCTACCCTCAAAAGAGACCTGAAAGGGAAGCAAGATCTTATTAGGTTTCATATTTACGGGAAATACCTGTGCGCCCAAGCGACCTCCCCGATGGTCACTTAGGCGCGGAAGTTTTCCGGCTGCTTATTCTTACGCCAAGGACAGTTGTTCACTTGATGCTTGTCATACCCACAGTAGAAGCAGAGACCATTCTTCCTGCGGAGCTCTCTACGTTGTTGGGGAGACACGGAAGAACGAAGCAACGGAACCTCGGGAGCCATCATGCAGGAGCCAGAGGAGAAGGCACAAAAACGTTCAAGTTGTCGTTCCCTGAGACGTCGGTCAAGTCGTACCGCTAAAGCCATAACCTGATCTAGAGAGTCAGGAGAGGGATAGCTAACTAATAGGTCTTTCAGGGCGTTCGACAGACCCAATCTAAACTGGCACCTCAAGGCAGGGTCATTCCACCGAGAAGCTACACACCACTTCCTAAAGTCAGAACAGTACTCCTCAACGGGTCTCTTACCCTGACGTAAGGTCACCAGCTGACTCTCGGCAAAGGCAGTCTTGTCAGTCTCGTAATAGATGAGCCCGAGAGCAGAAGAAAAAAGGTCAACAGAGGAAAGTTCAGGGGCGTCAGTGCCCTATCTCCTACATAAGGAGATCGGCGCTGTAATGTAGGTGACAGTAATGCTTTTTATTTTAAAAAACGATCTTTTTTCACAACGTTAGGAGCGATTTTGGTTTATGCTAATGAGCTTTCTTAATGCCCAAGTGGGCGTACTTTTACTTTCGACCAAGTGGGCGTTGTACAGAGGAGTGTATGACGCTAACCTATCAGCATCATGCACTCCTTATATAGGAGATAGGGCACTTATAATGTGGTGACAGTCTTTTTTAAGGGAACTTGTTAACCACTATATGCTGCAATCCCAGAATGGTCTGTCACTTGTGTAAGGGCACATTCAGACGTAGCGGAATTGCTGTTGAATTCCGCTGTGGACAGTCCGCAGTGGAATTCTGCAGCAGCCATTTTTTACATTTTTTCTATACATTTTTAGGAAACTTAGTTCAGACATTGCAGAAAATAACTGTTTGGAAATTAGGCTGCAGTGCAGAATTTTCCCTCCGCAGCATGCTCATTACGTTGCGTAGAAGAAGCGGAATTTCACTGCGGATTTCAGCCTTTGCAATGCAAAAACTGAAATCTGTGGCAAGTCCGCTGTGATATCCGCAACATCTGAATTACCTGTCAAATATGCAAATGTTGGTGCAGATTCGTTGTGTAATTGCCCCGAATCTGCACCAACATTTGGAGTGTAAAAATTTTGCCACCTCTGAACATGGCCTTAGGGGTATGTTCATACGCTTAACTAAAAACGGATGATAATAAGGAGCTGTTTTCAAGGGAAAAAAAGCTCCTGATTTTCAGCCGTTTTTTAATCAAACTAGCGTTTTTCGCTACGTTTTTTAAGGCCGTTTATGGAAACGTTTTTCTATAAAGTCAATGAAAAAACACTCCAAAAACGGCTCAAGAAGTGACATGCACTTCTTTTTACGGGGTGTCTTTTTATGCGCCGTTTTTTGAAAAAGAGGCTTAAAAAACCGCCCATCGGAACAGAACACAGTATTTTCTGTTGAGATCAATGGGCAGATTTTTGTAGGCGTTCTTCTTCCTATTTTTTCAGCCATCTCTCGGGACATTTACGGCCCGAAAAATGGCTGAAAATAGGCTGTGTGAACATACCCTTAATGTTCTGTTTTTTTGAGAACATACATTTCAAATGTTGCAGCGTGATGCAAGCGCTGTGAGGAATGAGTCCTGGGTATTCATGAGCAGCCGCTTCCCCGACCAGCCGTTGATGCACAGTAATAGGGAGAAAACTGTCAATCAGCGGTTGCTGGGCGAGGGAAGTGGCAGCTCATGAATACCTTGAACTCCTCACGCAGTGCTTGCAATGCTCTGCAATGTTAGAAATGTGAGTGCTCAAAAAAACACAGCAAATTCGCATTTTTCTCGAGCATACAGAAGTAAGTCACTTTTCTACATGCACAGCACCAAAACGCTCTGGTTACTTTATTCTTCTTCAGCTGACTACTTTGTCTTTATCCCTCCCATTCTTTTGACTTCTACGTGTCATGAGTCACAGCTGGTAGTAAAGGGTACTCTACTGGCCCTTTTCCATTCATCTCGCTGTTTTACTGTTCTTGTCCTTGAATCAGACGATGAAGGCTTTTAAAACAGGACAACCTAATTCTGTTATCAGAACAATTGTTAATATAAGACGGTTTTCATTTCATATTCGAAGATCCGATCTGGTGTATGTCTTCTTTAATTAAAAGTAACAATCAAACCCGGCAGAAAGGAGAGGGGAAACATACCCTAACACTTCTTTAGGGAATGATTTTTTTCCGCGAAGTGCTGTAGTCTGTTCTTACTTTTGATTAAAAAATAAAAACATACAGGAGAGTGGATATCCTGGATGTGGTGGGAAACCAACCTTAAAGAGGGTCTGCCATTAGGTCATATAAGTTGAACTAGTTAGCTGACTGGTCCAGCACTGGTTTTTTTCCTGGACCTCCCTGTTTCAGAGATATGGCCCACTGTTGAGTTGGTTTCCTATATACTAATTTACTGTAGTTAGCTAACAGGGTGGAGCTAACTTCCTTGCCTTTGATGCTGACCAGTCAGCACGAGGTAGCTTGAGGGTAGCTCACGCCCTATTGGCTAACTACAGGAAATTAGCATAGAGGGAGCCAACACAACAGTGGGCCATATCTCGAACAGAGGGGGTTCAGGGAAGGAAACAAAAAACAGCGCTGGAATCATGGAGACTTCACTATTCAGGTCAGTAAACCAGTTCAACTTATATGACCTTAGAGACAGGTCCTCTTTAAAAACATGTATCACAAGCAACATTTTAACAGATTTTTTGTTTTTTTTACACAGGGCCAGTAAAATTTATGAATCTGTATATATCTTTATAAACTGTGTTTTTGGATGTTTTAAACTGCCACAGTATGGAAGGGAGTTGATTAAAATACAGTTTTGTAAATGTGGATGTTTTTCTTCTGTAGAAAATGTTTGCTGCAAGCCCATATTCTGAACCCATTTATTTAGAAGATGCAGATCCCCAGCCAATAATTGATGGAGAAGAAGGATTGATATGGGTTATTGGACCAGTCTTAGCTGTTGTTTTTATCATATGTATTGTCATCGCTATTCTTCTCTACAAAAAGTAAGTTCCAAATGCTGGTTTTTAAATATTAATCATATTCGTTAAATTAGTAAATGTGTACTCGATTAATACATACAATACACTCACAAAATATTATATTTGTTCTTATTCGTTCTTTCTTTGTCATCCAAAGGGCAGCACAAAATGGGGTTTTCTTGCCACACCCAGGTTGATAACTAGGCAATGAAGTAGTAAAGGAAGCAAACGAATAATGAAAATGCATAATTAAATAGCTGAATTGCCACTCAATAGGAACACATAGCACAATAAAAGATCCTTTTCTACTATACGTAAAAATAATTGGAGGGTAATTGTGCTGCCTTTGAACACAAGGAAAATAAAATTTCAGATAAGAAAAAATTTACTGGTATGTTAAAGGGAAGGTGTCATGATTTTTTATTTTTTTTATTATTATATTGCTTTTAATAATATATAAACAAAAATGTTATTTATTAGTGTTGTCACGTTCTAAGGGTATGTTCACACGCAAATGCAAAATATGTCTGAAATTACGGAGCTGTTCCAATCTCAGAGAAGCGTATGCCGTCTGTCTGGGAACGGCGCATGCACCGCTCCCACACAGACCAAAACGAAGCTCGTTCGCAGAGCAAAATCCGGCGCCATTTTCATTTGGATCGGAATATGTTCAGGCGCAAGGAATAGGAGCTTAGACCAGCGGAGGTGGCGGCGGCAGGTAATTTATGTTAGTGTATGTGATGTGTGTATTATGTTAGTGTATGTATTATGTTCGTGTGATACTGTCTGCTGAGCCCTGTATCTAATCCTCCTACACTGTGCAGTCGCTCAGAAAATGGCGGCACACAGTGTAGGAGGTTTGAAGATTCAAACCCTTCCTTCTCCTGGCACTAGCCAGAAGAAGGGAGAGGGGATTGTGTGAGGACACTAGAGTAGAGTGTGTCCACACCAAATATGCAGCATAAATCAATGAGGTTGCTTTACCACAGTGACCAGGCTGCTATTTTGGGAACTGCTCCCTTTAGTGCCCAGCACATGGAAATGTTATAAATTAGAATCTAATTTATAATATTTCCTGACTTGTGAAAAAAATACTACTTGTTTAACTGAAAAAAAATATATAATAATTTCTAGCGACACATTCCCTTTAAACTTTGAAACTTTTCATTTGCAACAATAATCAGTTTCTTTCAATCTTTACTTTAACCCCTTGACGCACCATGATGTGCCGGTACGTCATGGTGCAGGGGGAGAAGTATGGAGCGCAATCACGTGCTGAGCCCCCTCCATGTGCTGCGGGTGTCAGCTGTGTGTTACAGCTGACACCCTGCACTAACTGCAAGGAACAGACGATCTGACGATTGCTGGTTCAAGTCCCCTAGGGGACTAGTAAAAAGTAAGAAAAAAAAAAAAACCTTTTCCCATTTTTTTTCTAAAGTAATGTAAGAAATAACCAGAATTGTTATTGCTGCGTTCGTAAAAGTCCAAACTATTACAATATAGCATTATTTAACTCGCGCGGTGAATGCCGTAAAAAAAATATATATAAACCGCCAGAATCACTGTTTTTTGGTAAACTTAGCGGTAACATTTTTTTTAATAAAAAGTGCTGAAAAATTCATATATACCAAAAAAAAAAAACGCTCGTGCCGCAAAAAATACGCCCTCACACCACTCAATTGACAAAAAATAAAAAAGTTATGGCTTTCAGAATAGAGCAACACAATTTTATTTTTATTTTTTAATATTTTTTTTCTTTATAAAAGGAGTAAAACAAAAAACAATATAAATTTAGTATCGCCTTAATCGTATTGACTAGCAGAATTAAGTTAATTTGTCATTTTAACTGCACACTGAAAGACGTAAAAACAAAACCCTAAAGAAAATCGAGTAATCGCAGTTATTTCCAATTCCACCCCACATAGAATTTTTTTTTTAGTTACCCAATACATTATATGGTACTTTAACTCTTTCAGGACCTGACTAATTTTATTTTTAATGCTTTTGTTTTTTTCTCCCCGCCTTCAAAATGTCATAACTTTATTTGTATTTTTTCGTTGACACATCCATATGAGGGCTTAATTTTTACGGGACAAGTTGCACTTTCTGATTGGACTATTTAATATTATGTGCGATGTACTGGGAAGATGGAAAAAAATTCAGAATGGGGTGGAATTGGAAAAAAACAGCAGTTGTGCCATTTTCTTATGGGTTTCATTTTTACGGTGTTCACTGTACAGTGAAAATTACACATTACCTTTATTCTGCGGGTACAATCCTGGTGATACCAAATTTATATTGTTTTTGTTAAGTTTTAGTACCTTTAAAAAAAGTTTGAAAAAAACAAACATTTTTGCATCGCCATATTGTGATACCCGTAACTTTTTTTTAAATATTTCTGATTATAGAGCTGTGTAAGGCGTCTTTTTGTACAGGGAGAGATGTCGTTTTTGTTGATACCATTTTGGAGAACGTCTGTCATTTTGATCACTTTGTATTACATTTTGGGGGGGGGGGGTGCTGAAGTGGCAAAAAACTGTGATTATGCCAGTTTGATCTTTTTCCCTCTACGGCGTTCACTGTATTGGATTAATATTTTTAGAGGTTGGGCATTTTCGGACACGGTGATACTTAATGTGTTTATTTTTGTTTATTTATTTTTATATGTGATCTAGGGAAACGGGGCTGATTTGCATTTTTATCACTTTAATATTTTTTTTTATCATTTTTAAAAACTTTTACATTTTTTTTAGCCTTTTAAGGGGGCTTTGACTTGCGATCGTTAGATCGCTTATCCCATAGACTGGAAATTTAAAGTATTGTAGTCTATGGCACAAGCAGTACATTGCTTTTGAGACCTGCCACAGGCATAGCTCAATAGCAATATTGCTAAAGCTCGCCTGAGAGCAGTCATAAAGCTCCCAGCTGCCATGGAAACACACTGGCACCCGCGATCTCGCCATGCAGGAGTCGGTCACCGGCCCCAATATAAGATTGAAAGTAAAAAAAAAACTCAAATTCCAGTGATCCCATCTGATCACGGCATCTAAGATGGTAAATGCTTGCAATCAGAGATCAGAACCGGCGGCCATTTTAAAATAACCCTTTCCCAACATAGGCAGATTAGCGACTGGAAAGTGTTAAATGGTGCCAATACAAACTACAACTTCTCCAGCACAAAAAAACAAGCTTTCACACCACTCCATTGACCGAAAAATAAAAAAATTATGGCTCATGGAAGGCGGGGAGTGAAAAACTGAAATCAAAAAATGGTTTGGACTTCAAGTGGTTAAAAGCTACATAAACAATCTTGAAGTCCAAATATATATATATATATTTATATATATATATATATGTATATATATTTATGTATATATATATATTTATATATGTGTGTGTGTGTGTGTGTGTGTGTGTGTGTGTGTGTGTATATGTATGTATATTTATATATATATATATATATATATATATATATATATATATATATATATATATATATATATATATATATATATATATATACATCTTCCTTAGCCGCCGGCAGAATGGCGCTGGCTCAGGAACTGAGCCGGCATCATCAGCAGTGAATGTCAGCTGTATGTTACAGCTGACATCCACCTGTAACGGCAGGAACTGGAGCTAGCTCAGATCCCTGCCATTAACCCCTTCGATGCAGCGATCGAAAGCGATCGCTGCATCTTAGCGGTTGCTAGCAGATGGCTAGCACTGACAGGCAACCAGGTCTGGCGACTGCCGCTATGGCAACAGGAGACCCAGTGGCCTCCTGCTCTGTCATTACGGAAGCCGATTAGGCCCCGCCGGGAGACTAAGCCTAATCGGCTTGCTGTCAGTGAATAACTGACAGATCTAAAACATAGCACTACGTAGGTAGTGCAATGTATTAGAAAAAAAAAGTCAGAGTTGGACCTTCAAGTCCCCTAGTGAAAAAAAGTGTAGAAAAAAAGTGTAAAAAAAACAAAACTTGAAAACATAATAAAAGTTTCAAGTAATAAAACACAATCGCCCTGTTCCCTTTTCAAGTTCTTTATTATTTATTTATATTATTTCTTTATATTATTTATTGCACGCAGTGAACAGCGTAAAAAACTATACCAGAATTTCCGTTTTTTGGTCACTTTGCCCTACAAATATTGGAATAAAAAGTGATCAAAAAGTCGCACGTTTTCAAAAATGGTACCTATAAAAACTATAGCTCGTCTCGCAAAAAAACAAGCCCTCCTACAGATCATTAGACGAAAAAGTTAAAAAGTTATGGTTCTCACAACTTGGCGACAGAAAAAATACATTCTTCAATAAAATGTAATTTTATTGTGCAAAACGTTGTAAAATATATTCGGAATTGGACTGACCCGCAGAATAAAGTTAACATGTCATTTATAACGCAGGGTGAACGCTGTATAAAATAAAAAACTATGCCAGAATTACGAGTTTTTGGGTTACCTGGCCTCCCAAAAAATAGGATAAAAAGTGATCAAAAAATCGCATGTACCCCAAAATGGTACCAATAATAACTACAGCTCATCCCGCAAAAAAATTTTTCTCATACCACTTTGTCTATGAAAAAATAAAACTAGATAAGGTTCCAATAAGTCATGAAAGAATAATATGCAGTTGTGCAGGTCCGAGGGGAACATTTCTTCTGTTTCAAGAGGCGATTTATCAAGGCCCTAAAATTAGAGAACCAGGAAGGGTAGGGCCAAAAACATATCCGCTGCAATTGATGGTGCCTGTATTATACCAGGACAACGCTTTCCTAGCAAAATTCCCCAAACTGCAAAGGTGCAGAGTGTGGACCAAAAAGGGAATAAGAAATGACATTTATCAGTGCGAAATTGGCCTGTGCAGAAAGGATTGCTTCACAGCGTAACACACATCTATGGATCATTCTATTGTTTTTTTACCCCATTAGTTTACCACCTGACTATGCGCCCCGATATACTCTGCCCAGCTTACATATGCCACCACATTATAAACGGAAACACCAGCAATACTCAAACAAAACTACTACCAAGCAAAATCCACCCTCCAAACGCTAAATGGTGCTCCCTCCGCTCTGAACCCTACAGTGTACCCAAACATCAGTTTACTTCCTCATATATGGCATCGCCATACCCGGAAGAACCCTTTTAACAATTTTTGGGATGGGTGTCTCCAGTGGCACATGCTGGGCACAACATATTTGCCACTGAAATGGCATATGTAGTGAAAAATATACATTTTTAATTTGCACCATCCGCAGCGCATTCATTTATGGAAAAGACCTGTGGGGTGAAAATGCTCCCTACACCCCTTAACCCCTTCAGGACCCAGCCTGTTTTGGCCTTCAGGACCCAGCCGATTTTTTTCAAATCTGACGTGTTACTTTATGTGGTAATAACGTTGGAATGCTTTTACCTATCCAAGCGATTCTGAGATTGTTTTCTCGTGACATGTTGTACTTTTGGTATTTATTTCTGAAAAACACCACAATTTAGAAAAAAATAGCAAAAATTTGCATTTTTCTAAATTTAAACGTATCTGCTTGTAAAACAGATAGTAATACCACACAAAATAGTTACTAGTTAACATTTCCCATATGTCTACTTTATGTTTGCATCGTTTTTTGAACGTCCTTTTATTTTTCTAGGACGTTACAAGGCTTAGAACTTTAGCAGCAATTTCTCATATTTTAAAGAAAATTTCAAAAGGCTATTTTTTCAGGGACCTGTTCAGGTGGCTTTGAGGGCCTTATATATTAGAAAATCCCCAGAAGTCACCCCATTTTGAAAACTGCACCCCTCAAGGTATTCGAATCAGCATTCACAAAGTGTTTTAACCCTTTAGGCGTTTCACAGGAATTAAAGCAAAGTAGAGGTGAAATTTACAAATGTTATTTTTTTTGCAGAAATTTATTTCTAATAAATTTTTTTTTGTAACACAGAAGGTTTTACCAGAGAAATGTAACTTATTATTTATTGCCCAGATTCTGCAGTTTTTAGAAATAGCCCACATGTGGCCCTAGTGTGATAATGGACTGAAGCACCGGCCTCAGAAGCAAAGGAGCACCTAGTGGATTTTGGGCCTCCTTTTTTTTAGAATATATTTTAGGCACCTTGTCAGGTTTGAAGAGGTCTTGGGGTGCCAAAACAGTGGAAACACCCCAAAAGTTACCCCATTTTGGAAACTACACCCCTCAAGGAATTTATCTAGGTGTATAGTTAGCATTTTGACCGCACAGGTTTTTCGCTAAATTTATTAGAATTAGTCTGTAAAAATGAAAATCTACTTTTTTCTGAAAAAACATAGAAATTTTTAATATTTACAAGAAATAATAAAGAAAATGCACCCCAACATATGTAAAGCAATGTCTCCCGATTACGGTAATATCCCATATGTGGTAATAAACTTCTGATTGGACCCACAGCAAGGCTCAGAAGGGAAGGAGTGCCATTTGGATTTTGGAGCACGGATTTTGGTGGATTGGTTTTCGGTTCCATGTCGCGTTTGCAACCCCCTGGAGGGACCAAAACAGGGGAAACCCTCCAAAAGTGACCCCATTTTGGAAACTACACCTATCAAGGAATTTTTCTAAGGGTATAGTTAGCATTTTGACCACACAGGTTTTTCACTAAATATATTGGAATTAGTCTGTAAAAATTAAAATCTACTTTTTTTCTGAAAAAACATAGAAATTTTTTATAATTACGAGGAATAATGAAGAAAATCACCCCAACATTTGTAAAGCAATGTCTCCTATTTACAGCAATATCCCATATGTGGTAATAAACTGCTGATTGGACCCACAGCAGGGCTCAGAAGGGAAGGAGTGCCATTTGGATTTTGGAGCACGGATTTTGCTGGATTGGTTTTCGGTGCCATGTCGCGTTTGCAACGCCCTGGAGAGACCAAAACAGGAGAAACCCCCCAAAAGTGACCCCATTTTGGAAACTACACCTCTCAAGGAATTTATCTAGGGGTATAGTTAGCATTTTGACCACACAGGTTTTTTGCAGAATTTAGTGGAATTAGGCAGTGAAAATGAAAATCAACTTTTTTTCTGAAAAAGCATAGAAATTTTAAATTTTTACAAGGAATAAAGGAAAAAAGAACCACAACATTTGTAAAGCATTTTCTCCTGATTACGGCAATACCCCATATGTGGTAATAAACTGCTGATTGGACCCACGGCAGCGCTCAGAAGGGAAGTAGCGCCATTTGGATTTTGGAGGACAGATTTTGATGGATTGTTTTTCGGTGCCATGCCGCCTTTGCAACGCTCTGGAGAGACCAAAATAGTGGAAGCCCCCCAAGTTACCCCATTTTGGAAACACCCCTCAAGGAATTTTTCTAGGGTTATAGTGAGAATATAGACTCCACGGGTCTTAGGCAGAATTTATTCGAATTAGGCGGAGAAAATTAATATCACAATTTTTTTCCACTAAAATGTTGAATTTTCTCATTTTCACAAGGGATAAAGGAGAAATAAACAACCAATTTTTATAAAGCAATTTCTCCCGAGTACGGAAATACCGCACATGGGGTCATGCATTTTTTTCATTAGAAATGAATTAACCCTTTCAGGACTGATCCATTTTTTGCTTTCTTATTTTCGTTTTTCACTACCCGCCTTCCAAGAGCCATAACTTTTTTCTTTTTCCGTCAGTAGAGTGATGTGACGGCTTATTTATTGCGGGAGGAATTGTAGTTTCTAGTGATACCATTTAAAGTGAAATAAAAAGTACTGGGAAACTGAAAAAAAATAGGAAATTATAGTAATATAGGAAAAAAATCTGATTCCATTTTTTGGGGTTTTAGTTTTTACAGCTTTCGCCGTGCGGTGAAAACGACAGCGATTTTGACGGTTTAAATTATTTAAGTTTTTTACAGTGTTCACCGTGCGAGTTAAATAATGGTATATTGTAATAGTTCGGCCTTTTACGGACGTAGCGATATCAATTCTGTTTATTTTTTTACATTACTTTTGAAGAAAAATGGGAAAAGGTTTTTTTTGTAACTTTTTTTTCTTTCTCACTACTAATAACTTGAATTCTTCTACACATTTTATTAGTCCCCTTAGGGGACTTGTACCAGCGATCATTGGATCGCGGGTACAATATGCTGCGATACTAATGTATTGCAGTATATTGTTATTTTTACAGGCTTCTGTAACCGCTTGATTGCTGTTCCTGTCCGTTAGTCCTGGGTGTCAGCTCTAATACACAGCTGACACCCGCACCATGACGTGCTTTTAAGTCATAGTGCTCAAAGGGGTTAATGCACAGCGGATGATGTGAATATTACAATTTTGCACTGATGTGCCATTTTAGTGCATAATATGTTGTGCCCAGTTTGTGTCACTGAAGACAAATACCTCATAAAACGTTAAGCGGGCTCTCCCGGGTATGGTGATGCCATATATGTGGGCGCAAACTGCTGTTTGAGGACGCTGCAAGGCTCAGAAGGGAGGGACGCCATTTTGCCTTTGGAGCGCAGATTTTGCTTGGTAGTTTTTCTGTTTGGGGTTTTGGTGGTATTTCAGTTTATAATGTGGGAGCATATGTAATCTGTGCGGAGTACATCAGGGCATAATAAGAGGGTATAAAAATGCGGTAAATAAATAATAATTCATAGATATGTGCGGTGTCGCACTGATAAATGGCGCCCGATCTTATCCGCTTTTTTGCATCGCCATATTCTGAGAGCCAGAACGTCTTTATTTTTTTCACCACCGGAGCTGCGTGAGGGCTTATTTGTTGCGAGACAATCTGTACTTTTCATTGGTACCATTTTGGGGTACATGCGATTTTTTTGATCACTTTTTATTACATTTTTTTGCAAGCCGGGTGACCAAAAACAAGCAATTCTGACAATGTTTTTTAGTTTATTTTTTGCGGCGTTCACCGTGCACTATAAATGACCATTATATTTTATTCTGCGGGTCGGTACGATTACGGCGATACCAGATGTATATAGGGTTTTTTTATGTTTTGCAGCATTTGCGCAATAAAATCACTTTTTTATAAAATAATTTATTTTCTGTCACCATATTCTGAGAGCCGTAACTTTTTTATTTTTCAGTCAAAAAAGCGGTGTAAGGACTTGTTATTTGCGGGACGGGTTGTAGTTTTTATCGGTATTATTTTCGGGTACATGCGACTTTTTCATTGTGCGGGAAAAATAACATTATAGTTTTATAGTTGGGGTCGTTACGAACGCGGTGATACCAGATATGTGTACTTTTTTTAACGTGTTCATTTTTTTCCTATAATGAAAGACTTATAATAGGAAAAAAATGAAGTGTTTGTATCACTTATAACTTTTATTTTTACACTTTTTTTTAAAACATTTTTATTCTTTTTTTTTTAACTTTTTTCACTTGTCCCACTAGGGGACATTTAGTCTTGCAGCTTTGATCGCTGCTGGAGTACATTACACTACACACGTAGTGTAATGCATTAGAACTGTCATTGTGACGTGACAGTCACACTGACAGGAAGCCTCGGAGGACCGGCAGGAGGCTGCTCCTCCGATGCTTCCATACATGGCAACCCGGAGATCATTATCTGACCTCCGATTGCCACGACAAGCATCGGTAGCCCCCACGATCACTTCGTGGGGGCTGCCGATGTGCTTCAAACCACTTAAATGCGGCGACGGCAATCCGTCGCCGCATTTATGGGGTTAATTGCCGAAGTCAGCGGCGATGGTCCGCTGACCGGCAAGGCTGGAGTGTGCGCCGGGAACTACTCCGCAATAGTACGTCCTGATGCGGGAACTAACCCCTCTGCAGGACGTACTATTGCAGCGCAGCGCGGGAAGAGGTTAATAAAATCCTTGAGGGGTGTAGTTTCCAAAATGGGGTCACTTCTCAGGGGTTCCTTATTATTATTTCACATCAGAGGCCTGCAATTGTGAACCAATACTTTGTAAATCGCCAAATTAGGCCTCAATTTTACATGGTACTGTCGTGGAAGTCAATGGCTCAAAATATATTAGACTGGAATTTAGACGAGTTCCAACAGACATTCACGCCAGGCACTTTATCCAGCATCCTAATCGGGATATTTCATACCGATATATATCGAGAGAGGAGAAAAAACACACATATGATGCTGATATGCTCAAAATACTCCTCTGGGGGTTTATTTCCAAACTCAATTACAATACTACCATTCAGAAGGGGTGTAGGCTTGAAGTTAACCAATCAGAGACAATGTGACAATATTTGCTATTCAGCCAATTACAGACATACGATACATTCCAGATACATCATTATAATTCTTCACACATCAGGTTTGCAGGTGGCCTTAACTCTCTTGGCAAGAATGTTCCTGTAAGATGGGGGAGGCATTCTCACAAGCATATTTGCCACCCTCCCATCTCACTCCCTGTGCCTTCTCTGCAAGCTTCGTATGGGAACCAAGGTCAAAGATAACTGACTAAGAAATATACGAAATCAACATTGATATACTTGTGTTAAAGGAACAATGACTTTCTTATTCGCTACAAAAGAACCAAGATGGGAACTCCAGACAAGATGGCTGCTGCACGAAATTAAATCATTTAAACATTATCATAATCACTTTCACATAATACATATCTTAGTAATTCGGCATCCTGCTTGATAATTCATAATGTAATTTCATACAGAGAATATAAGCAAATAAACCATCCTTCACAGTACTCTTTCACTCCTGAGCCCTGTCAAATGTCCAGACAAAAGATTAGGGTCACATGTAGGGTGTTTCTAAAACCGGGAAACACCGCATAATAATTAGAGAGCGGTCTTGTTATGGTGGCACAAGCTGGACATCACATATTGGCATATCTATAGAGAAAAAAACATTTTCACTCAAACATTGAGTGCACACTAATTTCTAGGTGAACACATTGAGGGGTGTAGTTTCCAAAATGTGGTCACTTTTGGGGGGTTTCCACTGTTTTGGTCCCACAGGCTTTGCAAATGCGACATAACGCCCAGAAACCAATCCAGCAAAATCTGCGCTCCAAATGCCGCTCCTTCCCTTCTGAGCCCTACTGTATGCCCAAACAGCAGTTTATGACCACATATGGGGTATTGCCGTACTCTGGAGAAATTGCTTTACAAATGTTGGGTTCTTTTTTTCCTTTATTTGTTGAGAAAATTTAAAGTTTTGAGCTAAAGCTACGTCTTATTGAAGAAAAAGGATTGTTTTGATTTTCACTTCCCAATTCTAATAAATTCTATGAAACATCTGTGGGGTCAAAATGCTCACTACACCCCTAGATGAATTCTTCAAGGGGTATAGTTTCCTAAATGGAGTCACTTTTGGGCATTTTCATTGTTTTGTCCCCTCAGGTGATTTGCAAATGTGACATGGCAAACCATTCTGGCTAAATGTGATCTCCAAAAGCCAAATAGCGCTCTTTCCCTTCTAAGCCCTGCCATGTTTCGAAACAGCCGTTTATGACCACATGTGGGGAATTGTTTTACTTGGGAGAAATTGCTTTACAAATTTTGTGGTGCTTTTTCTCCTTTAGTCCTCTTGGACTAAAATGTAGATTTTCATTTTCAGGGCCTAATTCCAATAACTTATGCAAAAACCTTGTGGGGTCAAAACGCTCACTATACCCCTAGATAATTTCTTCAATGGGTATAGTTTCCAAAATGGGGTCACTTGTGGGGGTTTCCACTGTTTTGTCCCCTCAGGGGCTTTGTAAATGTGACATGGCCACCGCAAACTATTTCTGCTAAATTTGAGCTCCAAATGGCGCTCTATCGCTTCTAAGCCCTACCGTGTGTCTAAACAGCCATTTATGACCACATATGGGATATTGTTTTACTTGGGAGAAATTGCTTTACAAACTTTGTGGTGTTCTTTCTCCTTTAGTCCTTGTGGACATGAGAATAAAATTGCTAAACCTACATTTTCTTTGATAAAATTTAATTTTAATTTTCACTGCCTACTTCCAATAATTTCTGTAAAAAACCTGTACTGTCAAAATGCTCACTACACCCCTAGATCATTTCCTTGAGGTGTGTAGTTTCCCAAATGGGGGATTTCCACTGTTTTGGCATCGCAAGAGCCCTTCAAACCTGACATGATGCCTAAAATATATTCTAATAAAAATGGCCCCAAAATCCACTAGGTGTTCCTTTGTTTCTGAGGCCGGTGCTTCAGCCCAGTAGCACGCTAGGGCCACATGTGGGATATTTCCTAAAACTGCAGAACCTGGGCAATAAATATTGAGTTGCATTTCTCTAGTAAAACTTTGTGTTACAAAAAAAATGGATTCAAAATTAATTTCTTCAAAAAAATATGACATTTGTAAACTTCACCTCTACTTTGCTTTAATTCCTGTGAAACGTCTAAAGGGTTAAGAAACTTTCTAAATGCTGTTTTGAATACTTTGAGGGGTAAAGTTTTTAAAATGGGGTGACTTTTTTTGCGTTTCTAATATATAAGGCCCTCAAAGCCACTTCACAACTGAACTGGCCCCTGTAAAAATAGCCTTTTGAAATTTTCTAGAAAATGTGAGAAATTGCTGCTAAAGTTCTAAGCCTTGTGACGTCATAGAAAAATAAAAGGACGTTCAAAAAACGATGCAAATCTAAAGTAGACATATGGGTGATGTTAATTAGCAACAATTTTGTGTGATATAACTGCCTGTCTTACAAGCGGATACATTTACAAAAATGCTAATTTTTGCAATTTCTCACAACATTTTGGTGTTTTTCACTGATAAATATTGAATTTATCAACCTAATTTTTCCACTATCATAAAGTCCAATGTCTCACGAGAAAACAATCTCAGAATCGCTTTGATAGGTAAAAGCATTCCGGAGTTATTACCACATAAAGTGAAATATGTCAGATTTGAAAAAATGGGTCTGGTCCTGAAGGCCAAAATGAGCTTGGTCCTGAAGGGGTTAAACCAGGTATTGATACTACTGGCAGTGTGGGCAGGTGTCAAGTCCTGCTGAAAATTTAGCAGCAATTTCTCACATTTTCAAGAAAATTTCAAAAGGCTATTTTTACAGGGGCCAGTTCAGTTGTGAAGCGGCTTTTAGGGCCTTATATATTAGAAACCACCAAAAAGTCACCCCATTTTAAAATCTTCACCCCTCAAAGTATTCAAAACAGCATTTAGAAAGTTTCTTAACCCTTTAAATGTTTCACAGAAATTAAATCAACGTAGAGGTGAAATTTTCAAATTTAATTTATTTTTTGCAGAAATTCATTTTTAATCTATTTTTACTGTAACACAGAAGGTTTTACCAGAGAAATGCAACTCAATATTTATTGCCCAGATTTTGCAGTTTTTAGAAATATCCCACATGTGGCCCTAGTGTGGTAATGGACTGAAGCACAGGCCTCAGAAGCAAAGGAGCACCCAGTGGATTTTGGGCCTCCCTTTTATTAGAAAATATTTTTGGCACCATGTCAGGTTTGAAGGGCTCTTTCGGTGCCAAAACAGTGGAAATCCACCAAAAGTGACCCCATTTGGGAAACTACACCCCTTGAGGAAATTATCTATGGGTATAGTGAGCATTTTGACCTCGCAGGTTTTTTGCAGAAATTATTGGAAGTAGGCCGTGAAAATTAAAATCTACATTCTTTCAAAGAAAATGTAGGTTTAGCTAATTTTTTCTAATTTCCACAAGGACTAAAGGAGAAAAAGCACCGCAACATTTGTAAAGCAATTTCTCCCGAGTAAAACAATACCCCACATGTGGTAATAAATGGCTGTTTGGACCCACAACAGGGCTTAGAAGGGAAAGAGCGCCATTTGGCTTTTGGAGCTCAAATTTAGCAGGAATGGTTTGCGGAGGCCATGTCGCATTTGCAAAGCCCCTAAGGTACCAAAACAGTGAAAACGCCAAAAAAGTGACTCCATTGAGAAAACTACACCCCTTGAGGAATCCATCTAGGGGTGTAGTGAGCATTTTGACCCCACAGGTGTTTCATAGATTTTATTAGAATTGGGCAGTGAAAATCAAAATAATCCTTTTTCTTCAATAAGACGTAGTTTTAGCTCCAAATTTTTAATTTTCTCAACAAATAAAGGAAATAAAGAACCCCAACATTTGTAAAGCAACTTCTCTGGAGTACGGCACTACCCCACACGTGGTCATAAACTTCTGTTTGGGCACACGGCAGGGCTCAGAAGAGAAGGAGCGCCATTTGCTTTTGGTGTACAGATTTTGCTGCATTTGGTTTCTAGTCACTATGTTGCATTTGCAAAGTCCCTGTGGAACCAAAACAGTGGATCCCCCCCAGAAGTGACCCCATTTTGGAAACAACACCCTCATGGTATTCACCTAGGGGTGTAGTTAGCATGTTAACCCCACAGGTGTTTTGCAGAAATTCGTGTGCACACGATGTGGGAGAGTGAAAATGGGAATTTTTCCTTAGATACGCCAATATGTGGTGCCCGGCTTGTGCCACCTTAACAAGACCGCTCTCAATTTTTATGTGGTGTTTCCCGGTTTTAGAAACACCCTACGTGTGGCCCTAATCTTTTGCCTGGACATTCGACAGGGCTCAGGAGTGAAAGAGTACCATGTAAAATTGAGGCCTAATTTGGCGACATATAAAGTTTTGGTTCACAATTGCAGAGGCTTTGATGTGAAATAAAAGAAACCCCTGAGAAGTGACCCCATTTTGGAAACTGCACCCCTCAAGGCATTTATTAAAGGGTGTAGTGAGCATTTTCACCCCACGTGTCTTTTCCATAAATGATTGTGCTGCCGAAGGTACAAGTTAAAATTTTTCCCTAGATCTGCCAATTCATTGTCAAATATGTCGTGCCCAGCTTATGCGACTGGGGACACACACCTCAAAAATTGTTAAAAGGGTTCTCCCGGGTATGACAATGCCATATATGTGGACGTAAACAGCTGTTTGGGCATGCTGTAGGGCTCAGATGGGTGGGAGAGCCATTTGGCTTTTGGAGCGTGGAATTTGCGTATCACTGTTGTTTCCGTTTATAATGTGGGGCATATGTGAGCTGGGCATAGTCAGGTGGTATAATAATAAGGTAAAAAAAATAATAAAATGATCCATAGATGTGTGTTACCCTGTGATCGATCCTTTCTGCACAGGCCGGTGTCGCACTGATAAATGTCCTTCCTTATCCCCCTTTTGGTCCACACTCCGCACCTTTGCTGTTTGGGGAATTTTGCTGGGAAAGTGTTGTCTTGGTATAATACAGACGCCCTCGCTTCCAGCAGATATGTTTGGGCCCTCCCCTTCCTGGTTCCCTAATTTTAGTGCCTTGATACATCGCCTTTTGAAACAGAAGAAATGTTCCCCTCGGGCCAGCACAACTGGATATTTTTCTTTCCTGACTTATTGGAGCCTTATTTTATTTTTTCATAGACGTAGTGGTATGAGAGCTCTTTTTTTACGGGACGAGCTGTAGCTTTTATTGGCACCATATTGGGGTACATACAACTTTTTGATCACTTGTTATCCTTTTTTTGGGAGGCAAGGTGACAAAAAAAACAGCAATTCTGACATCGTTTTTTTTTTTTTATATATACAGCGTTCACCATGCGTTATAAACTACGTGTTACCTTTATTCTGCGACTCAGTACGATTCCGGCGATACCTAATTTATAGAACTTTTTTATAACTTTTTGCACAATAAAATTACTTTTGGAAAGAGAATGTATTTCTTCTGTCACCATGTTGTGAGAGCCATAACTTTTAAATTTTTTCGTCGATGGAGCTGTGTGAGGGTTTGTTTTTTGCGAGACGAGGTATAGATTTTATAGGGACCATTTTTGGATACATGCGACTTTTTGATCACTCTTTATTTCAATTTTTGGAAGACGGTGACCAAAAAAACTGTAATTATGGCAGTGTTTTTGAGGGGTTTTACTTTTACGGCGTTCACTGCGCTGGATTAATAACATAATATTTTTATAGTTTAGGTCGTTACGGTCGCAGCGATACCAAATATGTATGGCTTTATTATTTTTTTCAATAATAAATTACTTGATAAGGGAAAAAGGGCGATTGTGTTTTGTTTTATTACTTGAAACTTTTATTGTATGTTTTACAACTTTTATTTTTTTATTTTTTTTTGTATTTCAAATTTTTGATTTTCAACCAAGAAAGTAAGGATACAGAAGGAAAAAGGGGGAGACGAGGGTACATCTATAAAATCTGAACACAATGCGAAATGTACACAGTTAACTCTACAAGTCTGCTTGATTTTCAGAAATGGCAATATTTCAAAATACTTCTCACATCTACCATTGTCAATATAGAGAGATTTGTACCATAATTTAACATCTCTTAGCAACATTTCCCTATACCCTCCTGCCACCCCCCCCCCCCCTCCCACAAAAGACCATCTGTGACGATAGTCAAGAATCGGATGACAGAAAAAGAACAATAAAAGAAAAAGGAAAAAACAAAGAGGATTAAAAGATATGAGGGAAGAGGGGAGTCATCTCTCCTAGCTCTCTCCCTCCCCCCCCCCCCCCCCGCAGCACGTCTCTACTAACCAAATACTTCTAAGAGCTCCCAGCATCATTCCCAACTTGTTCACCCATAGCTTCCTTGTACCTGTCTGAGCTACAAAATTCAAGCCAGTAGAACCATGTTTTCCGGAAACTACCTGCTTGTTCAGGAGAGTAATGAAGCAACTCCTCCAGTCTCTTAATATCTTGTACCCGCTTCAGCCATTGTCTAATCGATGGAGGCTCAGAGGACTGCCATTTCGCTGGAATACATGCTTTAGCTGCATTTAACAAGTGTCTCACCAGCGATTTCTTATACGTCCCTATGGGGATGTCATGATGATGCAACAGAATCCACACCGGATCGTCCCCCAGGATGAATCCCGTGATCTCAAATATGACGTGTTGTACTTCTGCCCAAAAAGAGCGAAGACTGTCACAGCCCCAAAATATATGTAGTAGCGTACCTTCTTCCCTGCCACATCTCCAACAGAGATGTGAGACTTCAGGGAACATTTTGTGTAGCGCATGTGGAACTCTGTACCACCGGGATAATATTTTATAATTCGTTTCTTGATAAGCATTACTAATAGAGGCTTTATGAGAGAGGAGCATGACCTTCTCCTTTTGCTCTTGCGTTAGGGAGATCTGAAGATCTCGCTCCCATTTCGCGATAAACGGTGGCGTGAATTCTTCTACAGGAGAAATCAGTATACCATAGATTTTAGACAATGCTCGTTTCACATGTCCCGTCTGGAAACACATTGTTTCAAACTGGGTTAGTCTGCGATCATAAGCAGCAGGTGCAGGTAGATGGGCCAAGTAGTGAGATAGCTGTAAAGTCTGCCACTGTGACGCTACCAGCATGCCCTCAGGTTCAGCGAGTTCCCTATCACGTAGCCAAGTCGCCTGTCTACGAAAGTGACTAATCCTAAAATGACCCTGTTGAAGCCAGTTCTTAAATGTCACTTCTGATAATCCTGGTTCAAACTCTGGTGTCCCCAGGACCGGTGCGAGCGGCGAAGGGGCCGATGAAACCTCTTCCCTTCCCCTCACTCTCCTGAACACCTGTAGTGTTGGATATATAGTAGGGTGATCTCTCAGGGATTTTAGATGAGTCATAGGTATCCATGGCAAGCATTTCAGTGGGAGATCCGTAAAGCCTTGTTCCACATTTATCCAATCTTTAAGAGAAGCATGGCGGCACCAGTCAACTATCCTAGTCAAGTGTATGGCTTGGTAATATTGCTCTACATCAGGCAGCCCAATCCCTCCCCGACGTTTGTCAAGCACTAGAATTCTCCTCTGTAATCTCGGCGGTTTATCTGCCCATACAAAGGAAATGATGTATTGATATACGGTTTTAAAAAAGGACGTAGGTAATTTAATTGGTAATGCCTTCATCGGGTATAGAAATCTGGGTAACACATTCATCTTAATAATACTCACTCTACCAAACCATGAGAACGTCCCCCTTGTCCATCGAGCCAAATCATTTCTCAATGTTTGTAACAGAGGTAAAAAGTTTAGCTGGAATGTCCGATCTATATTGGCCGGTAATTGGATACCCAGATATTTGATCGATTCCCTCGCCCATCTAAAGGAAAAACTAGCCCGTAGGGAATTCCCTAGGTCATGTGGAGTATGTAGCATCATCGCCGCCGACTTCTGAAAGTTGATTTTCAGGTTGGACATTAGGCCATACTCTCGAAATTCCTTCATGAGATTGGCCATTGAAATGTGAGGAGAGGTCACAAAAAATAGCAGATCATCTGCATAGGCCGCCACCTTGAAAACTTTACCTCTCATGGTTAAGCCACTCACATTAACGTTGCCTCTGATCTTACATAAAAAAAGGTTCCAGAGCTAAGGCGAACAGCAGAAGGTGAAAGAGGGCATCCCTGTCTTGTCCCGTTATGAATCACAAACGGGGAAGAGTAAGTACCATTCACTCTCACAGAAGCCGAAGGCGACGAGTATAGTGCCCCCACCCAGGAGCGCATGTTAGGTCCTACACCCAGATGTTCCAGAGTTCCAAATAAAAAAGGCCACCCGACTCGATCAAAAGCCTTTTCCGCGTCTGTGGATAAAATGACAGCAGGGCTCCTCTGCGAGTTGAACCAATGGACAAGGTTGAGAGCCTTAGTCGTGTTATCTCTCGCTTCCCTTGACGGAATGAAGCCTGTTTGATCCCCGTGAATTATGGTAGTCATCAATGGAGCTAGCCGATTCGCCAAAATTTTAGAGAACAATTTCAGATCTACATTGAGTAACGAAATCGGTTTATAGCTAGCACACGAGGAGGGATCCTTGCCATCCTTCGGGATAACCACTATGGTGGCCCTCAGTGAATCTGAAGGTACCGAGCTGCCTGATGATATCGCATTAAAAGCCCCCAAAAAGCCATCTGCTAGTTGATCTAGGAACATTTTATAGTAACCAACCGTCAGTCCATCCGGGCCTGGGGCCTTACCCTTTTTTGTGTCCTGCAAAGCTTCAGAAAGTTCTTCATGAGTGATTGGATGATCTAAGGTGTCACATGCATCCTCAGGTAGTCGTGGGAAACCTGAGGAGGATATATATTCCTGTATAGCTACCTTCGTGGGAGGAGAATGAGGTGTTAATTGGTATAGGGAGGAGTAGAATTCCCGAAAGGATCGGGCGATCTCCCTCGGAGAGGTTATCTTTACCCCTGTCTGGGAAGTAATATGAGGAACATAAGCTGAGGCTCTCTGGGTTCTTAAAGCATTTGCCAGTATTTTCCCCGGTTTATTTCCATACTCATAAAATATTCTCCGACACTTAACTAATGTGGCTTTAGCCTTAACTTCATAAAGAGCTCTAAGTTCTTCCCGAAGTGACAGCAAGACTCCCCTAGTTTCTGAAGTCTGACAATGTTTGTGTTTGCTCTCTACTTCGCCAATTTTATTCAACAGGTCACTCGTTTTTGCCACTCTCTCTCTCTTGAGCCGCGCCCCCCACTTGATGAAAAAACCTCTTATGTAGCATTTATGAGCCTCCCATAATGTGAGCGGATTTGCTACTGAGCCAGTATTGGTAGTGAAGTAGAGCTCCAGCTCACGGCGAATTTCAGATTGAGCCTCAGGATGTTGAAGTAAAAACTCGTTGAGTTTCCACCGACCTTGTGCCTGTGAGGGCGGGGCTAAAGAGAGAGCGCAATTGGCGAATGGTCCGACAAAGGAGATGTGTGAATGTTTGCCCCCACTACTCTATCCAGATGGAAATGACTGATGAAAAAATAGTCTATTCTGGAAAACATATCATGAGTTGCTGTGTAATATGAGTAATCCCTAGCTCCCGGGTACAGAGTCCTCCATACATCCACTAGTTGGTGATCATGAATGGTTTTCCTAATGGAGCTGAGTTGAGAGTAAGGAAGATGGGAGGCACCCCTTGAGACGTCTAGGTGAGGTACCATTGCTACATTAAAATCCCCTCCAACTATAATCACGCCGTCCCCAAAAGTCTGGAGCTGTTCCAAATATGCCGCTAGAGCCGCTGATTGTCCCGTGTTTGGTAAGTACAGGTTAGCTAGTGTAACTGCCTGTGAGAATAGAGTGCCCTTGACAAACAGAAATCTACCCTGAGGGTCAGCTAGAGAATCAGTGAAGATCCAAGGTACATGTTGTGCAATGAGAATACTCACACCCCTAGATCTGGCGTCCTCTGAGCAACCATGATAGCAATATGGAAAGCGTGCATTGGAGAATCGTGGTACCTTATCTTTCCGGAAGTGTGTTTCCTGAAGAAACGCCACCTGAGTTTTAAGTCTCCACAGTTCGGCAAGAATCATGGAGCGCTTCTCCGGAGTCCTCAGGCCTCGGACATTGTAGGAGAGCAACTTCGTATCCGTGTTCATAGTTCCCAGGTGCTGCGAGGGAAGAAACCGAAGGGAGGGAGGGAGAAAAGGGAAAGAAAAGAAACAACAATAGGAATCGAAAACAGATAAGTAAGTAAGGATAATCAGGGAATTCTATAAGGAAGGTTAAAGAAACCGAGGGTACTCAGCCAGCGAGACACCTCGGAGGGAATACCTATAGGGGAGAGTTGGTAAGGAATCTAAGGAAGTGGAGACCACCTCCCGTGTAATTATCTGTAAATAGTACACTTTCAGCGAACACAAACACCCACCTCCAATCTCTATTAGTAATTCACCAGGGAGAATAATGAAGTGATGTTACTTCAAAACTTGTAACAATAGAGGTATAGCCCTGCTCCGTAGGAGTCTCAAACCTCTTCTCAGCTCTGACTAACTCGCTCCCGCCAAAAGGCCCATAAACTCCATAAGGAGCCTAACCCCAGGTACCAGCTCTTGCAGCGACACTCATGACAACATAAGGCTCCTCCACCTTTTGCAATGGAATCCTGAACTTTCTCTCACCCTCAGAGGGTGTTTACGAAACGTACTCCATTACCCAGAACAAACGTCTCCATACTCAATAAGTCCCAACTAATAAACCCTAACTCAACTATGTGGCATAATCCTATGCATATCCCATCAGATGACGTACCATGAACCCTGAGGCCCACATTATCCAGCTGCGTGCGTGAATCTATCTCTTTCCCCCTAATCACATACGGACCGCTCCGTGATTTGTTCTGAGAGAGATATCTAGCTACTAGATAAACATTTTTAGGGAACTATTCCTTCAGCATGACTCCATTTATAAGGATACATTATCTGACCATCTAGGCATAAAATCAGGAAACCAAACATTTGCACCAGGATGAACAGGGAGTCCCGTGTCATGTGTACAACTTTTATTTTTACTTTTTTTACACTTTTTTTGTAGTCCCAGTAGGGGACATGAAGGTCCAACTGTTTGTTTGATGTTCTAATACATTGCACTACCTATGTAGTGCAATGTATTGTAACTGTCAGTTGTTCACTGACAGCAAGCCGATCAGGCACCCGGCGGTGATGTCGCTGGCTCAGCTCCTGAGCCATCTCCATCTCCATCACGTACAGTTACGTGAAAAGGCGTTAAGCCACCAGTTTTAATCACGTAACTGTACGTGATTGGGCGGGAAGGGGTTAATAACCACAGTATCACTGTGCTTGATTGGCCAGCAAACTTGCCTGACCTAAACCCCATAGAGAATCGATGTGGTATTGTCAAGAGGAAGTTGAGAGACAGCAGACCCAACAATGCAGACGAGCTGAAGGCCGCTATCAAAGCAACTTGGGTTTCCATAGCACCTCAGCAGTGCGACAGTCTGAACGCCACCATGCCACGCAGCAGTGATGCAGTAATTCATGCAAAAGGAGCCCCGACCAAGTATTGAGTGCATATACTGTACATACTTTTCAGTAGGCCAACATTTCGGTATTAATAATCAATTTTGAAATTGGGCTTGTATAATGTTCTAATTTTCTGAGAGACTAAATTTTGGGTTTTCATTCACTGTTAGCCATAATCCTCAACATTAAAAGAAAAAAATGCTGGAAATAGATCACTCTGTGTGTAATGAATCTATATAATATACGAGTTTCACTTCAATTTAATTGAATTACTGAAATAAATTAACTTTTTGATGATATTCTAATTCATTGAGAAGGACTAGTGTGTGTGTGTGTGTGTGTGTGTGTGTGTGTATGTATGTATGTATGTATATATATATGTATATATATATATAATATATATATATATATATATATATATATATATATATAGGAAAGTCCACCGTCCAGCAGCTCCAGCTTTAAAAGTATAGATGGGTGCACGCCTTGGAAGCCCGATCACGGTTCCATATCCAATGATAGGCAGCACTCCAATGTCAAGGTGAAAAAATAGCTTTAATATCCATCGTGCGACTTTTCGTCTCTGCAGTGAGCCTTTCTCAAGCATGCTTGAGAAAGGCTCACTGCACAGATCCGAAACGTCGCACGAGTGCTATTGAAGCTATTTTTTCACCTTGACATTGGAGTGCTGCCTATCATTGGATGTTTATATATATATATATATATATATATATATATATATATATATATATAAATTTATTTATATACACACACACACAGACAGAGATAAGCAGCACTCAGTCAAAATCCAAAATGGTAGCGGGTGCAAGGAGGTATTTCTGATCCAAAGATTTTAGAATAGTTTAGAAAAAGTCCCACAGCACTCCAATAAGGCAAGTAGATGTGATTTATTCAGTCAACACAAAGATTCAACGTTTCCGTCCTACTATGCTTGAAAAAGGTCCCATAGTAGGACGGAAACGTTGCATCTTTGTGTTGACTGAATAAATCACATCTTATTGCCTTATTGGAGTGCTGTGTGACTTCTTCTAAAATATATATATATATATATATATATATATATATATATATATATATATACAGTTAAGGAAATAAGTATTTGATCCCTTGCTGATTTTGTAAGTTTGCCCACTGTCAAAGACATGAACAGTCTAGAATTTTTAGGCTAGGTTAATTTTACCAGTGAGAGATAGAAACAGAGAATCACATAGTCAAAATTATATATATTTATTTGCATTGTGCACAGAGAAATAAGTATTTGATCCCCTACCAACCATTAAGAGTTCAGCCTCCTCCAGACCAGTTACACGCTCCAAATCAACTTGGTGCCTGCATTAAAGACAGCTGTCTTAAATGGTCACCTGTATAAAAGACTCCTGTCCACAGATTCAATTAATCAGTCTGACTCTAACCTCTACAACATGGGCAAGACCAAAGAGCTTTCTAAGGATGTCAGGGACAAGATCATAGACCTGCACAAGGCTGGAATGGGCTACAAAACCATAAGTAAGACGCTGGGTGAGAAGGAGACAACTGTTGGTGCAATAGTAAGAAAATGGAAGACATACAAAATGACTGTCAATCGACATCGATCTGGGGCTCCATGCAAAATCTCACCTCGTGGGGTATCCTTGATCCTGAGGAAGGTGAGAGCTCAGCCGAAAACTACACGGGGGGAACTTGTTAATGATCTCAAGGCAGCTGGGACCACAGTCACCAACAAAACCATTGGTAACACATTACGCCGTAATGGATTAAAATCCTGCAGTGCCCGCAAGGTCCCCCTGCTCAAGAAGGCACATGTACAGGCCCGCCTGAAGTTTGCAAATGAACATCTGGATGATTCTGAGAGTGATAGGGAGAAGGTGCTGTGGTCAGATGAGACTAAAATTGAGCTCTTTGGCATTAACTCAACTCGCCGTGTTTGGAGGAAGAGAAATGCTGCCTATGACCCAAATAACACCGTCCCCACTGTCAAGCATGGAGGTGGAAACATTATGTTTTGGGGGTGTTTCTCTGCTAAGGGCACAGGACTACTTCACCGCATCAATGGGAGAATGGATGGAGCCATGTACCGTCAAATCCTGAGTGACAACCTCCTTCCCTCCACCATTAAAAATGGCTCATGGCTGGGTCTTCCAGCACGACAATGACCCGAAACATACAGCCAAGGCAACAAAGGAGTGGCTCAAAAAGAAGCACATTAAGGTCATGGAGTGGCATAGCCAGTCTCCAGACCTTAATCCCATCGAAAACTTATGGAGGGAGCTGAAGATCCGAGTTGCCAAGCAACCGCCTCGAAATCTTAATGATTTACAGATGATCTGCAAAGAGGAGTGGGCCAAAATTCCATCTAACATGTGTGCAAACCTCATCAACTACAAAAAACGTCTGACTGCTGCGCTTGCCAACAAGGGTTTTGCCACCAAGTATTAAGTCTTGTTTGCCAAAGGGATCAAATACTTATTTCTCTGTGCACAATGCAGATAAATATATATAATTTTTACAATGTGATTTTCAGTTATTTTTTAAATATAATCTATCTCTCACTGGTAAAATTAACCTAGGTGGATTCTGCGTGTCGGGTAGGAACAGCGTTCAGTGAAATAGTCAGTCCTGCAGACCTGACAGATTTGGCCTAGACGGTAAGATACAGCTTCTATGTATACAGGATTCATAGAAGGTGTATCTAAAAAAGTAATTTTTTTAAAAACTAACATATTTAAAAGTTGTTCAGAATCACATTATATATAGAAGAAAAAGCCCGCCAATATTTGTAAAGCAACGTCTCCGGAGTATATAAATATCCCATATGTGGTCATAAACTGCTGCTTTGGCACACAGCAGGGCTTAGAAGGGAAGGAGCGCCATTTGACTTTTGGAGCGCAGGTTTTGCTGGATTGGTTTCTTGGCAACATGTCGCATTTTCAAAGCCCCTGAGGCACCAGTACAGTGGAAACTACCCAAAATTTACACCATTTAGGAAACTACTCCCCTTGAGGAATTCATATAGGAGTGTGTTGAGCATTTTGACCCCACAGGTGTTTCATAGGTTTTATTAGAATTGGGCAGTGAAAATAAAATAATATAGCTCAATTTGTAATTTTCTCTACAAATAAAAGAAGAAAAAAAATACATGTGTAAAGCAAGTTAGCTGGAGTACGGAAATACCTCATATGTGGTCATAAACTGCTGTTTCGGTACACAGTAGGGCTCAGAAGGGAAGGAGTGCCATTTGGCTTTTGGAGTGCAGATTTTGCTGGATTGGTTTCTGGGCGTTATCTCGCATTTGCAAAGCCTGTGGGACCAAAACAGTGGAAACGCTCCAGAAGTGACCACATTTTGGAAACTACCCCTAAGGTATTCACCTAGGGGTGTAGTGAGCATGTTAACCCCACAGGCGTTTTCCAGAAATTAGTGTGTACTCAATGTTGCAGAGTGAAAATGACAATTTTTACATAGATATGCCAATATGTGGTGCCCAGCTTGTGCCACCATAAGAAGACAGCTCTCTAATTATTATGCTGTGTTTCCCGGTTTTAGAAACATCCTACATGTGGCCCTAATCTTTTGCCTGGACAATCAACAGGGCTCAGGAGTGAAAGAGTACCAATGCGAAATTGAGGCTTAATTAGGCGACATACACCGTATTGGTTCACAATTGCAGAGGCTCTATTGTGAAATAATAAAAGAAACCCTGAGAAGTGACCCCATTTTGGAAACTGCACCCCTCAAGGCTTTTATTAAGGGGTGTAGTCAGCGTTTTGACCCCACAGGTCTTTTCCATAAATGATTGTGCTGCGGATGGTGCAAAGTAAATATTGCAATTTTTCAATAGATATGCCATTTCAGTGGCAAATAAGTCGTGCCCAGCTCCTGCCACTGGTGACACGCACCCCAAAAATTGTTAAAAGGGTTCTCCCGGGTATGGTGATGCCATATGTGTGGAAGTAAACAGCTGTTTGGGCACAGTGTAGGGCTCAGTGTTACGTCCATGGCCGGCGCCCGCAGCCATGGATCTGTGAGCGCTGGTCCCCATCTCCTTCCTAAGAGACGCCAGCGCTCACTTCCACTCCGGTCCGCTGTGTCCCGTAGTGTGTAGCGCGCGCGCTCGTTACTAAAGGGCCAGCGCGCACGCATGAAAATCATCATCATCTTCAACCCACATTATTTCCTTGTCTATAAGAAGGCCCCAGCCCTTCTGATCCTTCCCTGAGCATTGTTCGTTTATACCAAGTCTGTCTTGCAAATGTTCCCTTAGTATTTCCCGTTCCAGTTGTTACCCGTGCCCCGTTACCTGTTTGCCGTTTCCCGTGCTGTGTCCTTGTTCCTGTGCCTACTAGTGTTGGAGTCGTGTCCTACTGCACCTGCTGTTTGCCACGTCCAGTGTCTTCTGCCACGTCCAGTGTCTTCTGCCACGTCTGGCGCAACCTGCTGCACCGACCTCCATCCGTGTTGAAGCCACAGCCACTGTCTGCACTAGTTAAGGTACCCAAGTGTTACGAACTGCTGTAGACTTTCATATAGACGGAGACCTAGTCAGCTGCCTCTCCACTACGGCGGAGCGGCCTAGTGGGTCCACATACCCTGTGACAGTACGCTCAGGCCATGGAACCCGCTGGCCAGCCCAAGACCGCAGTCCAGAAGATACAGTCGGAGATGCATGACCTTCGCACACATCCGGATCAACTCCTTGAGGCTGTAAATTCTATCTTGGTCCGTCTGGATCTACTCACTGTTCCTCCTCCGGTTCTTCCTCCTGAGTCTGTTGCTGTACCACTGCCCATTGCTTCTCCTGTTTGTTCCGGATCCACAGTTCCTCTGCCTCTTCCTCCCCGCTATGACGGTGATCCCAGAGCATGTAGAGCATTTATTAACCAATGCTCGGTTCATTTTAGGCTACGGGCTCATCTCTTCTCCGAGGAAGCCAAAGTAGCATTTATCATCTCCGTTCTTGCTGGCAAGGCCCTCGCATGTGCGAACCCAGTCTTGGAGCAACAAGGACCTGCAATCTCGGACCTAGTCTTGTTCCTGCAGTCCTTTCGTGCTGTGTTCAAGTAGCCGGGTCAAACATCTTCTGCCGCAGCCACTCTGTTGACCCTCAAGCAAGTGGGTTCCACAGTAGGAGAGTATGCCATCTCCTTCCGTACCCTAGCAGCCGAGTTGGCATAGAAAAATTAGGCGCTGGTGGCGACCTTCTGTCAGAGACTGTCTTCTCACATCAAGGACGATTTGGCGGCCCACGACCTTCCTTCTACCTTAGATGCCCTCATCCTGTTAGCTACTCGGGTTGACATGAGAATCCGGGAGCGCACTCAAGAGGTTCGACAGGAAAGCCGGGTCCACAGACTAGCATCCTCGGTCCAGAGACCACTATTGCCTTCCCCTAGTGCGCTACCTGAAGAGCCCATTCAGGTAGACAGAGTCCGGTGGTCTGAGCAAGAGAAGCAGCGCAGACGTCTCCAAACATTGAAACCTCTTCCAAATTATCGATTCCTGTGGCCATCGTCTCCGGAGAGACGTCACATCCCTCCTCCGCCTATCTTGACTTCGGAGCAGCTGCTAATTTCATCCAGCAGGATCCTAGTGGAATGTTTACATCTACCCACAGTTGTTCTGGAGAGACCCCCTGGCTGTTGCCTCTGTAAATGGTCTACCATTGCCCGATCCGATTGTTTTCATCACAGAGCCGTTGACACTATTGGTCGGAGCCCTTCACTCGGAGCAGATCACCTTCCTGGTACTACCTAAGGCTACCAATCCTATCCTGCTGGGTCTGCCATGGCTTCGCCTACACGCCCCGGTTCTTGACTGGAGTTCCAGAGAGATTCTTCAATGGGGTTCCAGATGCCATTGCCTGTCACAAGTTCGTCCTGTTATGCACCCTCTGCCTCAGTCACTCTCCGATCTACCATCTCAATATGCCAGTTTTGCGGATGTCTTCTGCAAGCGGGAGGCTGACACGTTGCCTCCACATCGGAATTATGACTGTCCCATTGATCTGGTTCCAAATTCTTCTCTTCCCCGTGGATGGGTATATACTCTATCCTTGCCAGAGACTTTATCCATGTCAGCCTATATCAAGGTGAATTTGGAGAGGGGTTTTATTCGAAAATCTTCCTCCCCTTCATTAAGAAGAGAGACGGATCTCTTCGACCCTGCATTGACTACCATGGTCTCAACCAGATCACGGTCAAGAACAACTACCCGTTGCCACTTATATTCGAGCTGTTTGATCGCGTACGAGGAGCCAAAATTGTTTCTAAACTAGACCTGCGGGGGGCTAATAACCTATTCCGGATTCGCCGGGGTGACGAATGGAAGACAGCATTTAACACCCGTGACGGGCATTACGAATACCTAGTGATGCCCTTCGGACTGTGTACCGCACCCGCAGTCTTTCAGGAATTCGTCAATGATATCTTCTGAGATCTCCTCTATATGTGTGTTGTAGTTTATCTCGATGATATTTTGATTTTCTCCCCAGATCTGATGACCCATCGGAGGCATGTCCGTCAGGTTCTTCTGCGACTAAGGGAGAATCTCTTATATGCCAAGTTGGAGAAGTGCGTCTTTGAAAAGAGGTCTTTGTCCTTTCTGGGTTATATCATCTCGGATCAAGGTCTTACGATGGATCCTGAGAAACTAAAGTCTGTCCTGGAATAGCCACGTCCTCAAAGGCCTGAGGGCCATACAGCGGTTCCTGGGATTCGCCAATTTCTACCATCAGTTTATTCCAGACTTCTCTTCTCTGACGGCTCCCATCTCTACCCTTACCAAGAAGGGTGTGAACACTTGGGTGTCGACTCCAGAGGCAGAGTCCGCTCTTATTAGCCTCAAGAAAGCCTTCACTTCAGCCTCGATCCTCCATCATCCTGACGTGTCTCGGCAGTTCTCATTGGAGGTGCACGCTTCCTCTGTTGGTGCAGGTGCACTTCTGTTCCAGAGGAGCTCCAAAGGAAAGGCAGTAGTATGTGGCTATTACTCGAGAATTTTTTCTTCTGCAGAGCGCAATTACTCTATAGGGGATCGGGCACTACTGGCCATCAAATTGCCTCTGGAGGAGTGGAGACATCTTCTAGAGGGCGCAGCTCACTCCATCTTGGTCTACACCGACCACAAGAACCTTACCTATATTCAGTACACTCAACAACTAAATCCCCGTCAAGCCAGGTGGTCGCTGTTCTTCACCAATTTCCAATTTATGCTCCACTACCGTCCCGCTGTCATTTGAGACGTATGACACGGTGGAGTCCCTTCAAAGTATCATAGACCTGTCCTGAATTGTCACTGCTAATCCTTTGCAGGTTAGAGACCTGCCTCCGGGGAGGACTTTTGTTCGGTTGGCAGACAGGAGAAGAATTCTCTGCTGGGGACACAGTTCTAAACTATCTGGGCACGCTGGAGTTCGTAAAACCCGAGACCTGATTGCTCGTCACGTCTGGTGGCCCACGCTACCTAAAGATGTTCTGGACTTTATCTCTTCTTGCACGGTGTGTGCTTCTAACAAAGTTACTCACTCCAAGCCTGCCGGCCTGCTTCAACCTCTGCCTGTACCCAATGCCCCTTTGCAGCACATTGCGATGGACTTCCTCCCTCAGCAGGATGCCACACTGTCTGGGTGGTGGTGGACCTGTTCTCGAAGATCGCACATTTTATCCCGCTGACCGGCCTACCTTCTGCTCCCCGACTGGCGAGTCTCTTCATTCAGCACATCTTTCGCTTGCATGGCTTGCCCCTTCGCATCGTGTCAGATCGGGGTGTTCAATTTGCCTCAAAGTTCTGGATAGCCCTCTGTAAACTCCTGGATGTGAGATTGGACTTTTCCTCAGCTTATCACCCCCAGTGCAATGGGCAAGTCGAGAAGATCAACCAGATCATGGAGAATTATCTCCGCCACTTCATCTCTTTACAGCACGATAACTGTGTACAGCTTCTTCCATGGGCCGAGTTCTCGTACAACAACCACACAAGTGAGTCCACCACTTCCACTCAGTTTTACATTGTGTACAGTCAACATCCTAGTCCTGTGTCGACTACATCTCCGGTACCCGCTCCTTACTCTGCATTTGGGGACTTTTTGCAAATCTGGCAACAGACCCGGTCTTCTGTTTTGTTGGCAGTCAATCGCATGAAGCAAAAAGCAGTTACAAAGAGAAGAGAGCCGCCTCAGTATCTTCCGGGTACCAAGGTCTGTCTGTCTCTCGGAACATTCATTTGAAGGTGCCTTTATACAAGTTTGCTCCCAGGTTCCTTAGTCCTTATGAAATTCTGCAACAGATAAACCTGGTCTCCTATAAGCTGCGGCTGCCTCCTACCCTCAGAATCCCCAACTCCTTTAATGTGCCCCTCCTGAAACCTGTGGTCCTGAACCACTACTGCAAGACTTCTAGTTCCACAGTTGATCCCAGCGGTTCTTCTGATGTGTTCGAGTTGAGGGAGATTCTGGACTGCAAAAGGGTAGGAGGAAGGACTTTCTATTTGGTGGACTGGAGAGGGTTTGGTCCTGAGGAGAGGTCCTGGGAGCCGGAGGAAAGGTCCTGGGAGCCGGAGGAGAACCTCAGTTCTCCTGCTCTCATTAAGAAATTCCTCTCTCGCTCTGGCGCCAAGAAGAGGGGACGTAAGAGGGGGGATACTGTAGCATCCATTGCTGCAGCCCGTCGGGTTTACTCACCTCCCGACGCCCGCAGCCATGGATCTGTGAGCGCTGGTCCCCATCGCCTTCCTAGGAGACGCCAGCGCTCACCTCCGGTCCGCTGTGTCCCGCTTCTGAAGCTGAATCCCCATCCAGGGCGTCGGCAATGCTCTGGCTGGGGATTCCACCCCTAGAGGGAACCCCAAAGGCGCTACCTAAATGGGAGGGGGGGCTGTGTGGCGCTACCAGGGAGGGTGGCTATGTGGCACTCCTAAGGAGGGTGGCTGTGTGGCAGTACCAGGGAAGGGTGTCTGTGTGGCACTACCAGGGAGGTTGGACTTTGTGGCACTTCCTGGGAGGGGTGGCTGTGTGGCGCTTACTTGGAGGTGGGGGCTCTGTGGCGCTACCTGAGTGGGGGGCTGTGTTGCGCTACCTTGGAGGGGGGCTGTGTGGCACTACCTCCTGGGGGGGCTGTGTGGCACTACCTGGGAGGAGGGAGCTGTGTTTCACGATCTACAGAGGGCACTAAATTCTAAATTTACGGTGGTACAAACTAAGGGCCTATCTTCTATATGGGGGCATAAACAGGGCCTAACGTCTATATGGGGGCACAAAGTGAAGTTTTCTGCCATTTTACTGCCGCCGTGAGTTTCCCCGCAAAGGGACCGAAGTCTGTGTCGCCCATATAAACCTGGAGCGGGTCCTCCTCTGCACCTTTGCAGTTTGGGGGACTTTGTTAGGAAAGTGTTGTCCTGGTATAATATGGGCACCTTCGCTTCCAGAAGATATGTTTGAGTCCTCCTCTTCCTGGTTCCCTAATTTTAGGGCCTTGATAAATCGCCTCTTGAAATAAAAGAAATGTTCCCCTTGCACAACTGCATATTTTTTATTTCCTGACTTATTGGAGCCTTCACTAATATTTTCATAGATGTAGTGGTTTTTAATCGACTGAGCTGTATGAGGGCTTGTTTTTTTGTGGGACGGGCTATAGTCTTTATAGGTATCCTACTTTTTATTCCAATTTTTGGAAGGCAAAGTGACCAAAAAACAGAAATTCTGGCGTTGTTTAGGTTTTTTTTATGGCGTTCACTGCGCGGGATAAATAACATCATATTTTTATAGTTCAGTCCTTTACCAATAGGTAACCTATAGGTCGCGGCAATACCAAATGTGTATGGTTTATTTTATTTTTTTCAATAATAAAGGACTTTATCAGGGTAAAAGGGCGAATGTGTTTTATTTTATTTAAAACGTTTTTTTTTACACTTTTTTTTTTTTTAGTCCCACTAGGGGACTTGAAGGTCCAACTGTCTGATTTATTTTCTTATGCATTGCACTACCTATATAGTGCAATGTTACTTTCTTGATCCCGCAGCACTCTGTTTTTCAAGGGTGCGTGAGTAGGCTTCCACGTCAATGTATAAAAAATGAGAACTCCGCACTCCACGGTATTATGCAATAAGTGATATTTTATTTCACATATAGCGAAAAATAGGTTTAACGTTTCGGTCTATACATTCGACATTCTTCAGACACGGATTACGTCCGTGGATATGCGGCGCTTGCGACCTCAGTCGCTGTTTTGTAATGGCACTTTTTATGTAGTTCAATGTATTAGATCTGTCAGTCGTTCACTGGCAGCAAGCCGATTAGGCTCCATCTTTGGGCGAGGCCTAATTGGCTCCCGTAATGGCAGACCAGGAGGCCATTGTTAGGCCTCCTTTTGCCATAGCAGCCGTCGGCAAAACTGCAATCGCATGGCAGGGCTGCCGATATGCTACAAACCACTAAGATGCAGCGATCGCTTATGAGGGGATAATGGCAAGAATCAGAGCTAGCTCCGGACCCTGCCGTTACAGCAGGGTGTAAGCTGTTACATACAGCTGACACCCGCCGCTGATGACACTGGCTCAGCTTCTGAGCCCGGGCCATCTTGCCGTCGGTGCCAGAAGCCTTTTAGGCCCCGTGTTTGGGCGGAGCCTTGAAGGCTTCCATACTAGGCAGACCGGGAGGCCAATATTAGGTCTCTTGTTGCCATTGCAGCCACCGGCATCTCAACGATTTAGTTGCTGGGGTGGCAATTGGGTACAAACACCTTAAATGCAGCGATTACTTTTGACCGCTACATTTAAGGGGTTAATGGCGTGGAATGGAGCTAACTTCGGTCCCTGCTATTATAGCAGGGTGTCAGCTGTAACATACAGCTTGCACCCAGGGATGATGGCACGAACTCAGCTTCTGAGCCGTGTCATCTATTTATCGAATGCAGAAAGCACTGGCTTTCCATGACGTATCCATACGACAAATGTCAGGAAGGGGTTAGAGGTATTCTCATTTTGGACATTCTAGTGGATATGCCATAAATTTCCGATAGATGCGGGTTCTACCTCTTGGACACGCACCTATCTCTAGAATGGGGCCCCCTGACCCCCGTCCTACCTTTTTCCTTCTCTGAACCCATACGCACCAGTACTAGACATCCCTCATTTTTTATGGAGTAGAGAATCCATTCTCCCACATTTGATAAGTTACATCCAAATTGACATTGTTAGTGGGAGAAAATCTAAAGATTACACATCTAAGTCAGTAAATCTCATGGTCTATGCCAGATTAGAAGCACCTTCCGCTATGTCTCCTTTCGGTCGATGCCGAAAAGGCATTTGATCGGGTACATTGGAGGTTCCTAGATCTTTCCCTATTGAAGATAGGCCTGGGTCCACTTCTTTGTGACAGAATATTAGAAATAGAACTAGTCTGAGGTGCCCAATGTCTTCTCTGCTCAAAATCCTTCTCGTGGAGCACCTGGCCTGTGCGATTCTCGCTAATCCAGATATTTCAGGACTGTCTATTTGTGGTAAAAAATATGTTACTTCCCCTTATGCTGATAATGTCCTACTCCCATATATCCAATGCTAGAATTGCCTTTAGTTCACGGATAGTCAAATTGTTCAAATTTTGCTAACTAAGTAATTTTAAAGTTAAATGGGTTTTCCCATCTCAGACATTTATGGCATATCCATAGGATATGCCATAAATGTCAGATAGATGCGGGTCCCAGCCCTGGATGACGTTGCAGGCCATGTGACGACGCAGCCTGTGATTGGCTGCATCAGGCACATGGGATACAACTTCATCCCAGGAGGCTGGAGTTCTGGGTGACTATGAATTTATTTCCTCCTGAGTTGCGATTTTTGTGGCGGAATCGTTCCACCGCAAAAGTCGCAGCACTGGCTTTCTGTTGCGGGTTTTGCATCCATATTGAATTCATTGGGGAAAATCTGCAACTAAAACGCAGCATAGATTGACATTAAATTCCGTACTGCAGGTCAGTTCATTAATGTTTACGCTGCGGTTTTTTTCTGCAATGTGGGCACAACCTTTTTTAAATCTCATCCACTTTGCTGCTACTGTAAATGCTGCGGAATTTCCGCACCCAACTCGGTTGCGGAAAGTCTGCAGTGTTTACGCCATGTCTGCACCCAACCTAATTATCCAGAGTTCCTGCCAGGTGTGGGGGTATCCCACTATCTCGTTTGGACCACTGGAAATTACCCCCCCCCCCTGCATTCAGGATTTCGTGTCCGGATCAGTGGCAATACCCCTATTTGAGCTACCAGGCCTCTTCTCTGGTTAACCTCCCTTCTGATTGCATTATGAACAATAGTTATCATTTATTCACTCCCAGTTTACAGGTACTCCTTATTCTTCATCCGTGACAGTTTTTTAAACCTTCCGTCTTCACTCATCTGCACTGCACCACCCACTCCACAATTTACAGCCTTTTATTTCAATTCACCAATCCCAGTTTTCCTATTTGTATGGACAAATAGGTAACTGAGCGCCGAATACCTCTGGTGGTTGAGTATAAAAATAAATCCTGTATGTTAACTCAGTCTTTCCTTATGTATGTAGAGTTTAGGAAAGCAATGATAAAATCCTCTCCAGGTGGTATCGCTGTTTATCCATTCCTTTTATCCCCCAGTACCAGACACTTGCTGGATATGCATGAGCGATGTGGACACCCTACTGCACATTTGGTCCCATGTCCTCTCAGTAGGAGAGCGGCGATCTGTAACCATACTGCCACACTCTGCTGCACTGGCACACCTTTCAATTGGTTGCGACACCCTATCTTCTCATAAGAAAAGCGTCCTCCATTACTTTCTTGTGGCAGCAGAACTAATGATTAATAACCCTCCCCCCCACCACCACCTCACACACACACACACACACACAGCCAATCTGTTTCAGAGTGTGCAGGAGAAGTGGATGTAAGAATGTGAATGGAAGAACTCCTAGCAGATGATTCAAAATATAATAATCAATTTTTACGCATTTGGTCTGGATGGATTCTGCTGATTTTAATACTGTCTTTTATGTAGCATTAGTTCCTGTCCCCAGTGGCACAGTTATAGCGATTGCGACTGGGCCCCGAAGCCAGGGGGGCCTATGGCTCCCCGCACCACATCTATTCACAGTTACTAGAGTAGTTAGCACCTATAATACCCCTTGGGCAGTATTATAACCATAAGACATTGTCTATAATTAAGAAAACCTATATACGCCTCATATTCATGTATACAGAAAGAGTTTTCTAGACATGTGTTAGTCCAAAAATATAAATTTTATTATTCCACAAATAGGAAACCCTCCCAAAGATACCCATACATAAACATACAGAATTAAAACATACTTAAAATTGAACAAACTCCGAGATCATCAAATAGCCATCATAGCCTATTTGTTATAATAGTACCTAATATACAGCAGGTAACATAACAGCATCAGGGAAGAACATATAGTCTTCAAAATAGTAGGAGGTCCTAATGGTATCTGCCTCCCCTCTACCAAGGTAAAGTCTGTTAAAGGTGTAAAACTAACTACCATACATAAATACTGAGCATGGTTGCATCTCGATTACCTGTAGCTGACATGATGGCTGCTGGTGGTCTCAGGAGAGAAACACCTCGACGCGCGTTTCGCACCCTTCGTCAGGAGTAGATGATAGTGTAATGGAGTGTGATTTAAATACTGCCCCTGTATACCGGTGACCAATGGCGCATAGCAATTCATTAAGCCATCCCACGTGTGTCTTCCGTGTCAGGAGCGTTCAGTGCAGTGGCAGGATCCCCCATCACTTGCACATCCGCCCTTTCTGACAATTTCCGGCACAGCATGTGGATGGCCAATCAAGCGCATGCGCACATCACCCTATGTGTCAAGCCATCTAGCGTTACAATACGAATCAGCCATTCAGACTATTCGCAAATTATTCATATGGAGAGGAATTCAAAGTGTTTATATTGTCCATCAACAACCATCAGTTCACATTAAGGTTAGCTATACCCGCTATGTATATGCATAAATGCATGTTTTATCCCTATACCTGCACTATAGGTGCAGCCCAAATATGAATGTGTCCTGGGATGTGCGGTGCACCAAGCACCATCAGTGGAGGCACGGGCAAGGGAGACCACCACCAGTGCCCAACACCAGCGATGGAAATCCCCCACCTGGACCCCCACTGCAGCACCACACACCACCACGACACACACACACCAAGTATATGCATCAAATTCTTTTGGATATATTATGATGTATATTAGAGAACGGGTAGGGAAGACCACCCCCAGCGCTCAACACCGGGGGTGAATATTCCCCGCCGGGACCCCCGCGCAGCGCGCCTCACGACAGTGCGAGACACTCCATGATTAAAAATTATACATTGAATGTGTACACCGATATATAGATTATCCACAAGTCTGGGGCACGCTCGGCGAAGTTACTATAGTAACTCGTGCATATGTAATAAACTACACAAGCCCCTGTTATTATACTAACAGTATACTTGCCCTCCTCGCATCCGGCCGCAGCGCTGGTCCAGACGTTTTTCAGTGTCATGATGCTCTGTGCGTCGCGCACAACATCATGACGCTGTATGGCATCAGGACCTGCGCTGCGCAGCGAGCCGAAGAAGAGGGTAAGTGTAAGGTATGTGGTAGGTGTAGATACAGGGCCCAGCAGACAGTATCACACATGGGCCCTGTATCTAAGCCTACCACGTGGTAGGCTTAGATACAGGGCCCAGCAGACTGTATCACACATGGTGTGAAACTCTGCTGGGCCCTGTATTTAAGCCAAACATGTTTGATATTGTTTGCTGGGCCCTGTGTCCAGGCCCGTATTTGGCACTAGCGCTCTGCACGGGGACACCAGCACTGCTCCCGACATCACTGTCCATATGTGGACAGTGATGTCGGGAGCTCCCCGGGGTATAGGTTTAACACACCCAGGCCAAATTCACATCTAAGTTCGAGGCTCCGTTAGGGGCCTCCGTCGCAAATTCCACTGAAAATACCAAAAACAATAGCGCTATTGTTTCCGATAAAACCACGAACACCCCGATGGAGCCCATTAAAGTCAATGGGTTCCGTCAGGTGCTGGTTGTCTCCATTGTTCAACGGAGCCTGCACTTCCGGCATTTTCGTTTTTCTGCTCCCCTGACGGAACAAAACAACAGAATGCCGAACGCAGATGTGAACAGGGCCTTGGTAATGCCAAGCTGCTGCTGTTTTGTTGTATCTGGCTGGTTATGATAAATAATAAATAGCGAGATACAAAAAAGCAGCAGCAGGTTGGGTGGGAAGGGTCACAGTTTTTAGCCTTTCCCAGTCTAGTAATTACTGCCTGTGGCCGCCCCAGTACCCGAACATCGCTACAGATGGTCGGGTTTTGTATAGTACCCGGCTCTTCCCGGTACCCCTGGTGGCGGTGGATACTGAGGTAATAATGGGGGGTTAGTGTTAGATCTTCACCAGCTAACACTAAGCTTTGTCTTCGTAATGGATGCTGTCAATCAACCAATGACCATTACTAAGGCAGTAGTAATAAAGTAAAAAAAAAAAAAATGCAGACATATAAAAAATATTTTATGGAAATAAAAAACCACCATGCAACTTTTGTTAACCATTTTATTGAGAATAAAAATATATGCAATCATCGAAGTAGTAATCCTTGCGTTCGAAGTAGTCCAACAACTGAACCTGTAAAAAAAAATACAAATACAAAAAAATAATTTAATATATATAAAAGCAAAGCAATTATTATCTTACATTTCCTCGGTCCAGTGCTGGAGCCGCAATGTCAGTGAGTTTCCGTAACTTCAGGCATTATAGGGGGCATCAGCACTAAAAGTGCCTAGGGCAGCATCAACTCTAAATACGGCCCTTCCTGTATCTAAGCCCTTTGTCTGATACTGTCCGCTGCGTGCTATATCTAATCCTATCATGCGTGATACTGTCTGCGGAGCCGCTGTATCTAATCCTATCCATGATAGGATTCGTAGTGATATGATTGTAGTGCTATAGATATTCTCCGATATGGATATACAGTTTAGGTCCAGAATTATTTGGACAGTGACAGAAGTTTTGGCATTTTAGCAGTTTACCAAAACATATTGAATATACAGTTATATAATCAATATCTTTAATTTGAGGGTATTCACATCCTAATTTGAGTAAGGGTTTAGGAATTACAGCTCTTTAATATGTAGCTGCCTTTTTTTCAAGGGACCAAAGGTAATTGGACAAGTATCTCAAAAGCTATTTAATGGGCTGCATGAGCTATTCCCTGGTTAATCCATCATCAATTAAGCAGGTAAAAGGTCCAGAGTTGATTCCAGGTGTGGCATTTGAATTTGGAAGCTGTTGCTGTGAACCCACAACATGAGGTTAAAGGAGCTCTCAATGCAAGTGAAACAGACCATCGTTCGGCTGAAAAAAATGAAAAAATCCATCAGAGCGATAGCACAAATCTTAGGAGTGGCCAAATCAACAGTTTGGTACATTCTTGAAAACAAAGGACGCATTGGTGATCTTGTGAACTCCAAAAGGCCTGGACGTCCACGGAAGACAACAGTGGTGAATGATCGCAGAATCCTTTCCATGGTAAAGAAAAGCCCTTCACATCTACCCAAGTGAAGAACACTCTCCTGAAAGTAGGTGTATCCGTAACGAAGTCTTCCATAAAGCGAAGACTTTATGAGAGCAAATACAGAGGGTTCACCACAAAGTGAAAATCATTAATCAGCCTAAAAATAGAAAGGCCAGATTAGACTTTGCCAAACAACATCTAAAGAAGCCAGCCCAGTTCTGGAACAGCATTCTTTGGACAGATGAAACGAAGATCAACCTGTACCAGAATGATGGGAGAAAGAAAGTATGGGGAAGGCTTGGAACGCCTCCTGATCCAAAGCACAACACGTCCTCTGTAAAACTTGGTGGAGGCAGTGTGATGGCATGGACATGCATGGCTGCCAAAGGCACTGGGTCACTAGTGTTTATTGATGATGTGACTGAAGACGGAAGCAGCCGGATGAAGTCATCAAGTGTTCAGGGATATACTTTCTGCTCAGATTCAACCAAATGCAGCAAGGTTGATGGGACGTCGCTTCACAGTACAGATGGACAAGGACCCAAAACATAATGCGAAAGCAACCCAGCGTTTTTTAAGGCAAAGAAGTCGAATATTCTGCAATGGCAAATTCAATCAGATCTCAACCCGATCGAGCATGCATTTCACCTGCTTAAAGAGGCTCTGTCACCACATTATAAGTGGCCTATCTTCTACATAATGTGATCGGCGCTGTAATGTAGATTACGGCAGTGTTTTTTATTTAGAAAAACTATAATTTTTGATGGAGTTATGCTAATGACTCTCTTAATGGACAACTGGGCGTGTTTTACTTTTTGACCAAGTGGGCGTTGTGGAGAGAAGTGTATGACGCTGACCAATCCGCGTCATACATTTCTCCTCATTCATTTACACAGCACATAGTGATCTTGTTAGATCGCTATGTGCAGTGACTCACATATTAACGTTACTGAAGTGTCCTGACAGTGAATAGACATCACCACCAGCCAGAACTTGATGTCTATTCAGAATCCTGACACTTCAGTAACGTTTGTGTGAAATTTACAGCACGGCAAGCTTAATCTCGGGAGATTACGCTGTAAACTGTCATTTAAAACGAGATTACGCTTGCTGTTCTGTAAATTTCACACAAACGTTACTGAAGTGTCAGGATTCTGAATAGACATCACGTCCTGGCTGGTGGTGATGTCTATTCACGGTCAGGACACTTCAGTAATGTTAATATGTGAGTAAGTGACTGCACATAGTGATCTAGCAAGATCACTATGTGCTGTGTAAATGAATGGGGAGAAATGTATGACGCTGATTGGTCAGCGTCATACACTTCTCTCCACAACGCCCACTTGGTCAAAAAGTAAAACACGCCCAGTTGTCCATTAAGAAACGAATTAGTATAAAGCTAAAATAGGTCATAACTCAGTCAAAAATGATCGTTTTTCTAAATAAAAAACACTGCTGTAATCTACATTACAGTGCCGATCATATTATGTAGGAGATAGGGCACTTATAATGTGGTGACAGAGCCTCTTTAAGACAACAACTGAAGACAGCTGCAGTAATGGCCTGGCAAAGTATCAAAAAGGAGGAAACCCAGCGTTTGGTGATGTCCATGGGTTCCAGACTTCAGGCAGTAATTGCCTGCAAAGAATTCTCTACAAAGTAGTAAAAAAAACAAAATTTTATTTATGGTAATGTTAATTTGTCCAATTACTTTTAAGCCCCTGAAATGAGGAGGCTGTGTAGAAAAATGGATGCAATTCCTAAACGTTTCACTGGATATTTTTGTTCAACCCCTTGAATTAAATCTGAAAGTCTACACTTCAATTGCATCTCCGTTGTTTTATTTCAATTCCAATGTGGTGGCATGCAGAGCCCAAATCATGAAGATTGTGTCACTGTCCAAATAATTCTGGACCTAACTATATATATATATATATATGTATGTATGTATGTATGTATGTATGTTTTCACACGTGTGTACACACACACACACACACACACACACACACACACACACACACACACATTGTGGGAGGGGGGCATATGTATTGGGGCTATCGCCACTAGTGCTGCATCGTTGGGTCACTTAGGAGACCCAGCGATGCAGCTGAAAGCTGTGTGTCGTTGGCCATGAAGAGAAGTTGGGGGGGCCCAAGAAGCACTTATGCACCAGAGCCACCCCCCCCCCCCTGCACCTGTGCTCTCTACTCCAACCTTGTTTTTTGTTTTGTTTTTTAGGGCCTCTATGGTTGTTTTCTATTCACCTTTGCATTTGTTTGTACTTTATTTATATTTCATATGTAAAATCCTTATTAAGACGGATTAAACATAATTATGACCTACAAAATAAAAAGATCCGGTTTGTTGTAGACTACCAAATAAAGGAAAACCTTCAGAATGCAGAATTTTAAAACTAGAACATTGCTGTGGGGATCGAAGCCCAAATCACGCCCGGCCTTAAAAGAAAATCAAACAACTGAAAAGAAGAAAAAATAAGATTTTTCCAGAAAATGTGTACATAAATCAGTTTGTCATCCAAAAGTGAATAACTTACATGATTAGTATGGTTAAAAAAAACATATGTTCATCAAGTTGTCTTTTAAGGGGATTTACATGAAACCGCTACACTATGCTATTTTATACAGAGTAATACGGAAAAATAAAAACTTCTACTTCTTAAAATCCTCCTCCAGCAAATATTCATGCTGCCCAGTAATCGGAAGAAAAATGGCAATCAGCAGCTGGGGGCGGGAGGACCTGAAATTAGCCTGTCTGTAATTTCTTAATGCTGTCCTCAGACAGGGCAGCATAAATATGTGACTGCTCCGCTTTCATTAAAGGGCTGAGGCTATTGTTTTTAACTTTAATTATTAGGGTATGTTAACACGGCTTATTTACGGACGTAATTCGGTCGTTTTACGCCTCGATTTACGTCCGAAAATGCGCCTCGATAGCGTTGGCAAACATCTGCCCATTCATTAGAATGGGTCTTACGATGTTCTGTGCACACGGTAATTTTTTTTACGCCCCGCTGTCAAAAGGCGTAAAAAAGACGCCCGCGTCAAAGAAGTGCCTGTCACTTCTTCAGACGTAAATGGAGCCGTTTTCCATGGACTCCATGGAAAACCAGCTCCATTTAACGTCCGTAATGGACGCAGCAAAAAGCACCTCAACATGCCATTACGGCTGAAATTACGGTGCGGTTTTCTCCTGAAAACAGCCCCGTAATTTCAGCCGTTACGGACGCTGCCGTTTGAACATACCCTTACACTGGTTTTTATATATTTCTATTATGATTTGTCATATTGAATTAGTATTATATTTCTGTTGCAAAACTGTAATCTAATGTGCTGTTCTTCTCTCTTATTTGCATCTGTCAACAGCAAACCAGACAGGTAAGAATTTATTTAGTTTCTTTTACTTTGCCATATACAGTCATAAATTTAATTAAAACACAATGGGAATAGGGCTGTTTCTTTTGAAAGGGAAAATAACTACTTTTCATATTTTTTTAAGCAAAAGGAAAAACTCAGAACCCAGAACTAAATGTCTATTGAACAATGCAGAGATACCTCCTCACCACCCTACTGATCCAGTGGAAATGAGACGTATAAACTTTCAAACTCCAGGTAATGGCCGATTTTTCTTAAATACGGACCGATATTTTTTCTGAAAATGTCCCATTTAAAAAAATAAAAAAAGTTTCACTTTAGAAACAGACTGTGAGTAGGTTGCATACCTGTCCTGAACAGGGCCGTCCTTAGCCTTTTTCGGGCCCAGGGCAAGGTTTAATGATGGGGGCTCATCCTGAACTTCACAAAAAACACCAATGTTGTGAGAATTCTACTATACAGTATAGACAAAGAAAGAAATATATAAATAATATAAAATGTTTACCATTCACTGTGCTCTATTACCCCCTAACAACCGCCCGCTGGCTTTTGACGGCGGTGCAGGTCTTAGTCTACAACGTTTTTTGGCATTGCTGTAGAAATATCATATGAGCTCTCCTGGGAGTCCTCATTCTCTAAGCAGGAACTATAACTAACAGCTCCTGAACTTTGTAAAGCTTACTAAGTACAGTTCAGATCGGAAAAAAATCTGACCCCAGCTGTTTAACCCCGTGACGGTCAATGACCGTGGCATGATCAAAGGGGTCTCCCCTCTTCGATCGGAGAATGATGGAATCCTCTGCAGTCAGCCCTGAGGTCGTGGTGTCCGTCTGCTCAGTAAGGCTGCTGTTAGGGCACTCTGTTTTGCCCTAACATCAGCCTGTGTCATAGTGACAGTGTAATGTATTAGTATATAGCAGTATTCTAATACATTAAAAATCAAAAAAATAAAGTTGTAAATAAAGTTATCCCTTCATGGCAATAATTTTTTTTTAAACAAAACGAAAAATTTTCTACTCCCAAACCGCGCAGAAAAAAAAAAAAAATTCTTCCTCATAAAACAAGGCCTTATATAATAGCCATGTCAATGGAAAAAAATAAAAAAAGTTATGGCTGCTGAAAGGCAAGAGAGGCAAAAATGAAAACATGTAGCTATCCTTAAGGTTTTTCAGGCCTGGTAATTCGGGGTTAAAGAATAAACCAGTAAATAAATAATAACATGAACAGCGTTGGCTGCCCCCAATTACTCAAGCAGTCCTAACAGTACACAGTCCAGACCAGTGGCGTAACTACCGCTGTAACAGCCATAGCAGCTGCTACGGAGCCCGCGACATGAGGGGGCCCGTGCAGCCAGCCCCCATGGGCCCTCCCATGGCCGCTAGCAACCGCTATGGCTGCAAAAGCGCAACGCCACTGAACACTACGGCAGAGCAGGGAGGTATTTCCCCACCCTTCCATTAAAGGGGTTGTTCCTACAAAACACCTGTATCCCCTATCCACAGGATAGGAGATACATGTGTGATCTCTGGGACCCCCAGCGATAAGGAGAACGGGGGACCGAAAGTTCCCCGAAGTTCTCCATGAGAAACCTCGAACTTCCGGGGTCTGTGTCGCCAGCTCCGTAGAAATGAATGGAGCGCTTGTGCGCATGCGTGACCAGCGCTCCTTTCATTTTTATTGACCCGCTGGACGCAGACCCCGGTAGTCCGAGGTTTCTCATGGAGAATGTCAGGGGACTTTCAGTCCCTGTTCTCCTTATCGCTGGGGGTCCTAGCAATCACACATGTATCCCCTATCCTGTGGATAGGGTGTACATGTCTTTTGTGCGACAAACCATAGGCTACAGGCCGTTTTTTTTTGGGAGGGGGTTGGGGCTGTATGGTGCGATCTGCAGGGGGGCTGTATGGTGCTATCTACAGGGGGGGCTGTATGGTGCTATCTACAGGGGGCTGTATGGTGCAATCTACAGGGGGCTGTATGGTGCTATCTACAGGGGGCTGTATGGTGCTATCTACAGGGGGCTGTATGGTGCAATCTACAGGGGGCTGTATGGTGCTATCTACAGAGGGGGCTGTATGGCGCTATATACATGGAGGGGGCTGTGTGTGGTGCTATCAACGGGGGGGCTGTATGGTGCGATCTACAGGGGGACTGTATGGTGCTATCTACAGGGGGGGCTGTATGGTGCTATCTACAAGGGGGGCTGTATGGTGCAATCTACAGGGGGCTGTATGGTGCAATCTACAGGGGGCTGTATGGTGCAATCTACAGGGGGCTGTATGGTGCAATCTACAGGGGCTGTATGGTGCGATCTACAGGGGGGCTGTATGGTGCTATCTACAGGGGGGCTGTATGGTGCTATCTACAGGGGGGCTGTATGGCGCGATCTACAAGGGCGCTGTATGGCGCTATATACAAGAGGGCTGTATGGCGCTATATATAGAGGGGCTGTATGGTGCTCTATACAGGGGGGCTGTATGGTGCTATATACAGGGGGCTGTATGGCGCTATATATAGAGGGGCTGTATGGTGCTCTATACAGGGGGGCTGTATGGTGCTATATACAGGGGGCTGTATGGCGCTACATGCAGGGGAGCTGTATGGCGCTATATATAGAGGGGCTGTATGGCGCTATATACAGGGGACTGTATGGTGCTATATACAGGGGCGCTGTATGGTGCTATATACAGGGGGCTGTATGGTGCTATATACAGGGGGCTGTATGGTGCTATATACAGGGGGGATGTATGGCGCTATCTACAGGGGGGCTGTATGGCGCTATATACATGGAGGGGGCTGTATGGCGCTATATACATGGAGGGGGCTTTATGGCGCTATCTACAGGGCGAGCTGTATGGCGCTATCTACAGGGCGAGCTGTATGGCGCTATCTACAGGGGGGCTGTATGCCGCTATCTACAGGGGGGCTGTATGATGCTATATACAGGGGGGCTGTATGGCGCTATATACAGGGAGGGGGCTGTATGGCGCTTAATACAGGGAGGGGGCTGTATGGCGCGATCTACAGGGAGGGGGCTATATGGCGCGATCTACAGGGGGGCGCTGTGTGGCGGAATCTACAGGGAGGCACTATTTACAAGGGGGGGGGGTTGTGTGGCAAGCAGGGGAGGAGGGCCCCAGTCAAAAGTTTGCTATGGGGCCCAGTCTTTTTCCTAGTTATGCCCTGGTCCGGACTGATTTTCACTAGAACAGGTGGACCAACAGCGTGGGACCAGCTTGTTTTAGAAAAAAACAGCCACCAGAGGATATGTTCTCATTGGTTAGCAAAAATATGAAAAGTATATTAGTAAATATTTTTATCTAGCACTATTTTAGTGTTTGTGCAATATGTTTGTAACATTTGAACAAAATGTTGTTTTGCTTACTGGCCCAGTTACGCATCACACAGCCATGTTCTGGATCTGCGTCATGCAGATTCTGAATATGGTGCCCATACTGCACCTAATTTCTGCCTCTGATTTTACAGGGAAGAGCAGTTTTTTTTTTCCCCATATAATCCTTGAACAAAAAAATTGTGGCAACCTCCAACGCATGCCATATTTCGCCAATTTTCGCTGTTTTTAAAATGTTGGTACCTTTATTGAGGCACCATAAGGTGGTGGAGTGCAACTCTGGTCCATACTGAAATTCCGCACTATACCCACTGCACTGCCATATTCCTCATTGCATAGGAAAATGCAAAATAGAAATAAGGTTAAAGCGTACCTCCAGTAATTCACTTAAAAATGTTTTAAGGACGGGATCATACACACACAGTTTTGATGCAGTTTTTGTAGCAGTATTTCTCTAAGTTTTTTTAAGCCAAACACAAGAATGGACACAAAAGAAAGGAGATGCAGCAGTCTTTTATTTATACCTTTCCTTCCTTTTGGCTCCACTTCTGACTTTGGCTCAAAAAACGGATACAAAAATTGCATCGAAACGGTGTGTATGATCCTGACCTAATGGGGTTGCCTAGGGTTGAAAAAAACAGCATCACACCTGTCCACAGGTTGTATGTGATATTGCAGCTCAGTCTGATTCACTTAAATGGAGCTGAGCTACAATACCAGAGATGGCCCATAAACAGATGTGGTGCTGCTGTTGGGAAAAAAGCAGACATGTTTTCTAATCCTGGACAACCCCTCTAAGGGTATGTGCACACGATGAGAGGCTTTTACATCTGAAAAGACAGACTGTTTTCAGGAGAAAACAGCTGCGTCGTTTCATACGTAAAAGCTCCTCCTCGTAATATCCGAGGCGTCTTTGACGTTTGTAATCTTGAGCTGCTCTTCATTGACTTCAATGAAGAACGGCTCAAATTACGTTGCAAAGAAGTGTCAAATGAATGGGCAGATGTTTGCCGACGTATTGTAGCCCTATTTTCAGACGTAAAACGAGGCATAATACATCTCATTTACGTCTGAAAATAGGTCGTGTTAACCCAGCCTCAGAGTGCTTTATGCTGTTTATCAGCTCCTTTCATTAGCTGATTGCACACTCTATTAATTTTAATATGTGACAGGGTAGGAGCAGTTCTGAGAGATGCAGCTGAAATATATGAATATTGAATATTTTAGCCATATAGGGAACTACTAGCTGTCCGTGTGTCTGTAGAGGAAACTTGCTCTCTAATAAAGTCTGGTGTACACATCATCATCATCAGAACTGATTCAAGCGGGCAGTTTTATCCTCTTTCTGCAGTGTGAGGCGAGGAGGTAGGACAGGGAAGTGTTACGTGAGCTAGCACGCTTGTGGAAAGCCTGAGGGTATGTTCACACGCTTAACCAAAAACGTCTGAAAATACGGAGCTGTTTTCAAGGGAAAACAGCTCCTGATTTTCAGAAGTTTTTTAAACCACTCGCGATTTTCGCGGCGTGTTTCGCAGCGTTTTTTATGGCCGTTTTTGGAGCGGTTTTCTATAGAGTCAATGAAAAATGGCTCCAAAAACGTCCCAAGAAGTGTCCTCCACTTCTTTTTCGCGTCAGTTTTTTTTACGCGCCCATTTCGAAAAACGCCCGTGAAAAAAACGGCCTGTCGGATCAGAACGCCGTTTTTCCCATTGAAATCAATGGGCAGATCTTTGAAAGCTTTCTGCTTCTGATTTTTCAGCCGTTTTTCGGGACATTTACGGTCGAAAAACAGCTGAAAACACTGTGTGAACATACTTTAAGAATATGTTCACACGCTTCACCAAAAACGTCAGAAATTACGGAGCTGTTTTCAAAGGAAAACCGCTCCTCATTTTCAGAAGTTTTTTAAGCCACTCGCGATTTTCGCAGCGTTGTTTACGGCCGTTTTTGGCCATTTACACCTCGAATTACGCCTGAAAAAATGCCCCTAATATACCTACAAACATACGCCTACAAACATCTGGCCATTGCTTTCAATGGGAATTATGATGTTCTGTTCCCACAAGCCTTTATTTTACACATCGCTGACAAAATTCGGCGCGTAAAATGACGGCTCGTCAAAAGAAGTGCAGGATGTTTTTGGAGGCGTTTTTCATTGACTCCATTGAAAACCCGCTCCAAAAACGGCCGTGAAAAACGCGAGTTGATAAGAAAAAAGTCTGAAAATCAGGAGCTGTTTACGCCTGAAAACAGCTCCGTATTTTCAGACGTTTTTGGTCACTGCGTGTGAACAAACCCTAATTCGGAACTTTTTTTGAGGCTTCTTTTCAGGTGCTTTTCATAGTGTTCAATGGAAAATCAGCTCCAAAAAAAACGCCTCAAGAAGTGGCATGCACTTTTTACAGAGCGTCTTTTTACGCTCCGTTTTTTAAAACAGCGGCGTAAAAAGACGCCCCGTATGAACTAAATTCAGTTTTTCCCATTGATTTCAATGGGCAGATGTTTGTAGGCGTTTAGCTTCCATTTTTTCAGGCGCTGTTTTTCCTTTGAAAACAGCTCCGTCATTTCAGACGTATTTGGCGTTGTCGTGTGAACATACCCTTGGGCTACTTTTCAGGCGTTTTTTGAGGGGTTTTTCATAGTGTTCAATGGAAAATCAGCTCCAAAAAACGCCTCAATAAGTGACACGCTACTTCTTTTTACACCACGTTTTTTGAAACCGAGGCGTAAAAAAACGCCCCATATGAACTAAATTCGATTTTTCCCATTGATTTCAATGGGCAGATGTTTGTAGGCGTTCAGCTTCCATTTCTTCTGGCGTTTTTTCGAGGCCTAAACGCCCCGAAATACGCTTGAAAACACTGCGTGTGAACATACCCTTTTCAATGGGAAAAAACGCATTTAGTTCATACGGGGCGTTTTTTTACGCCTCTGTTTCAAAAAATGTGGTGTAAAAAGAAGTAGCATGTCACTTCTTGAGGCGTTTTTTGGAGCAGATTTTCCATTCAACACTATGAAAAACGCCTCAAAAAACACCTGAAAAGTAGCCTAAGGGTATGTTCACACGACAACGCCAAATACGTCTGAAATTACGGAGCTGTTTTCCATGGAAAAACAGCTCCTGCATTTCAGACGTTTTTACAAGTTCACGCGATTTTCACTGCTTTTTTTACGGACGTAATTGGAGCTGGTTTTCATTGGAATCCATGGAAAACGGCTCCAATTATGTCCCAAGAGGTGTCCTCCTTTGACGAGCCGTAATTTTACGCGCCGTCTTTTGACAGCAACGCGCAAAATTACAGTTTCGTCTGCACAGAACATTGTAAGACCCATTGCAAGCAACGGGGAGATGTTTGCCGACGTATTGAAGCTGTCTTTTCAGGCGTAATTCGAGGCGTAAAACGCCTCGATTATGCCTGAAAACAGGTCGTGTTCACATATCCTCAAAAGAAACTCCAAATTTCATTTTCAGCTTCAAAAACGCCTGAAAATCAGAGGCGGTTTTCGCTGACATCAGCTCCGTATTTTCAGACGTTTTTTGTTAAGCGTGTGAACATACCCTAACATGGCAGACAACTTCGTGTTAGTGCAAACAAATAAATGTCCATACCAACAGCAGTGGTTACAAATCCAGGGTGGGTGCATGTCTCCTTAGAACTCTGATCGTGGGTTCAAATAGTGTCGATGTTCTAATGATTTGAGGCAGCTCCAAATGATAAAATTGAAAACAAGGTGATTATTATTCACCCATGCAGCAATGTTTCAGCCCTCACAATGGGGCTCCCAAGCAGTGTTTCAGTGTATAAAACACCAATACATCCTTATCTAGTGTATTACAAGATATGGATATAGACCGTAATAATTGATCATTGGAGCACACCTCACATCCACTCTTGTTACGTTCACTCCATATATAAATATATGCACTGTTTTATACACGTATACACTGCTTGAAAAAAAAAAGAAAAAAAAGCCCCATTGTAAGGGCTGAAACTTCTCTGCATGGGTGAATAAACACATTGTTTTCATTGTTTGGAGCGCGGTCTCAAATCTTTATTACTTTAAAGAGGCTCTGTCACCAGATTTTGCAACCCCTATCTGCTATTGCAGCAGATAGGCGCTGCAATGTAGATTACAGTAACGTTTTTATTTTTAAAAAACGAGCATTTTTGGCCAAGTTGTGACAATTTTTGTAGTTATGCAAATGAGGCTTGCAAAAGTCCAAGTGGGTGTGTTTAAAAGTAAAAGTCCAAGTGGGCGTGTATTATGTGCGTACATCGGGGCGTGTTTACTACTTTTACTAGCTGGGCGTTCTGACGAGAAGTATCATCCACTTCTCTTCAGAACGCCCAGCTTCTGGCAGTGCAGACACAGCCGTGTTCTCCAGAGATCACGCTGTGACGTCACTCACAGGTCCTGCATCGTGTCGGACACATCGGCACCAGAGGCTTCAGTTGATTCTGCAGCAGCATCGGCGTTAGCAGGTAAGCTACTTACCTGCAAACGCCGATGCTGCTGCAGAATCATCTGTAGCCTCTGGTGCCGATGTGTCCCCGCTCGTCTGACACGATGCAGGACCTGTGAGTGACGACACAGCGTGATCTCTCGAGAACACGCTGTGTCTGCACTGCCAGAAGCTGGGCGTTCTGAAGAGAAGTGGATGATACTTCTCATCAGAACGGCCAGCTAGTAAAAGTATTAAAAACGCCCCGATGTACGCACATAATACACGCCCACTTGGACTTTTACTTTTAAACACACCCACTTGGACTTTTGCAAGCCTCATTTGCATAACTACAAAAATGGTCATAACTTGGCCAAAAATGCTCGTTTTTTAAAAATAAAAACGTTACTGTAATCTACATTGCAGCGCCTATCTGCTGCAATAGCAGATAGGGGCTGCAAAATCTGGTGACAGAGCCTCTTTAAATTCCTGTTCGTGATTTCGGAAAGAGAAGTGTGTAACACAAATACCTGAGCTTTGAAGAAAAAGCTCTACAAAAGTACAGCAGATGAAGATCTAAGAGCACTGTAAAGTTTTTACTTTTCCCTGGAGGTACGCTTTAATATTACTAAATACATTTCCCTACTTTATGACTGAGCAGCTTTATTTATATAGTAAGGCTAAGAACCCCTTTAATCCAAATAAATTAATCCAACTACTGTATCTTTGAGATTGGTCAAGGCTCGCCATACACTTTAGGCATCATTTACACAAGCGTAATATACGCGCGTGCTTTTCACGCGTGTCGTATGCACCTATGATAGTCTATGGGGGCATGCAGACAGTCCGTGAGTTTTGCGCAGCGTGAGTCCGCTGCGAAAAACTCACATGTTCTATATTTCGGCGTTTTTCGCGCATCACACACCCATTGAAGTCAATGGGTGCGTGAAAACCATGCAGGTCGAACGGAAGCACTTCCGTGCGAACTGCGTGATTCGCGCAACAGCTGTCAAACTCTGAATGTAAACAGAAAAGAACCACGTGCTTTTCTGTTTACAAACATCCAAATGGAGTGTCATAATGATGGCGGCTGCACGAAAATCACGCAGCCGCGCATCATACACTGATGACACACGCAGCAGTTAAGTGCATTTTGCGCACGCAAAACGCAGCGTTTTTTGCGTGCGCAAAACGCACACGCTCGTGTAAATCAGGACTTAGACTTACAGTTCGGCTGGCAGCCATTCCTAACGACTCCTCCAGGCTAAGCTGAGCATGCATGTGTTTTCAATAAAGAGAAGGGAGAATGTCGCTTCTAAATTCCACTGGCGGCAGCCTATGTCCAAACTAACAAAAGGGCCCTTCTCTCCCCCGACATCTGACATTGGGGGAAGAGTCTGGATGCCGCCATACACAATAGATGGTCGGCCTATTACACCGATATCGGCAGGTTCTGCTGACATACACCTAATGTTTATGGCTAGCTTGAGATGACCCTCCGTAAATCTAGAGCCAACATAACAGCTTGTTACTTGGTCAGCATAGAGTTATCTTTTGTGTATTGTTTTTCTTTAATGCATATTCTGTATCCATTAATTATTAGTCTTCCGTAGGTAAGTGGCACTTGTGGTTTATCTTTTTAGGTGCCTATTCACATAAAATGTTTTAAAAAGCCTGAAGTTCATTCTTATGTGTATGTTACTGCAACTATTTCCTTTACTTATGACAGATTAAGTGCTCGCTTTAAATTTTTTTGGGCTGTTAGTAATTACACACTACATTGTTGGCATTTAATCAGTTATCGCATGAGAAAATACATGTGTGTGTGTGTAAACAATATTTGCAATGATTTTCCACAGAGAAAATAATTTTGATCATTGCGGATATCTTGCAGTGTATACCTCTTTAGGGACCAGCGTCTTAATATTAATAGTGAAGCATATTGGAAAGCTCGCTGGATTAGGGGCAAATGGACAAACGTATGGCTAGCTTTAGTGCAGAGGCCACAGCGGTCTGCACATTGTTCCCGTCGACATTTACAGTCTTCTTTTTTTTTTTAAATCTTATTACTGATGATTTTAAATGTAATATGTTAAAATTCTATTAATCCCACAATTACACCACTGCTCATTAATTTCAATACACCACCCAAATCATCGATTTTTTAAAAAAAAAAACTAAATGGCTTTTGAACCAAGACCTAAGACAAATTCCAACATATATGGGACAATTGGATACAATTTTATAAATCTGTAGATTTATCCTAATTAGCTAATACTACAGCTTGATCCCACATTTATATAACCATCAAATTTTCTTCCTGAGGCAAGTCATCTACTCACAAGATTTTCCGTATATTGGTTCAAGGGATTTAATGCCACATTTTTTAAGGTCAACACCATATTGATTTCTCAATATAACATTATTATACCGGATTGTATTGTTTGGGATGCATTATTATATTAATAGATGTTTCGCATTGTGAAGATGATCTGTTACCCCTCCCTTTTTTATTTTTGTACCCTTCCTTTTTGTTTGTTAGAAAACCCTAAAATAAGAATTTACAAAAAAAAAAAAAAAGAAGCTATGGATTTACTGTATTTAGGCCAATAAACATGTTTTGCACTCATGAACATTATTAACAAATAAATTGAGCCTTGATTTCCTTAAATTTCTCTTATCACAGTATCCACCCTTAGAAGCGATCACAGCAGTGCAAACGCGGGGCACTCTGATGGTCAACATGTCTAAAGTTTCAACTCCAATTGCACCCCATTTCTCTTGTAGCAACTCCCAAATGTGATTTTGGCTTGTAACTTGCACATCTAGAACACACTTGTCTAGATGATCCTAAATGAGTTCAATTGGATTGAAATCGAGACCCTGGGGTGGCTAAACCATGTTCTTCAGCACTTGTTCTCATTCTTTTGATTAACCCTTTCATGACCAAGGGTCATTGATGCCCCTGTGTCCAAGTCAAATTTTCCATTTCTGATGGATCTATTTTTACTTTGTTTTTTACAAGACTTATGAGGTTTTCATTTTATAAATTACTTTAATTCCATGTTTTCAATTTTTATTATGAGCAGACAAATCACTAAAAATGTGAAAAAAACGTGATTTAAAAAAAAATATATTTATCTGTTATTTATGTGTATGTATGTGTGTGTGTGTATATATATATATATATATATACTGTTGCAGCTCTTTATAATAGTTAGCCTTCTTTACTCTCCAGAAGAGAGAAGAAGACTAAAGAGTTAAAACACAACTTTTACTACCTTATCTGCCCAGACAGCAGCGTGCTGGCTCCGTTATCTCTCGGCTTCTGCTGGACGAGGGGGAGGTGCGGACACACACTGGGTAGAAAGATAAGTACAGACTGCTTCATTGTGAGCAGCGCTGCACTTGTAACTTTAGTTTCATAAAAAAACACGTTTGTTTTCGCCACTTGTATAGAGCCGACACATAGATTAGTGCAGAGCTGCTCACGCTGAAGCAGCACTGCACTCATTAAACCTGTTCCAGGCTGTCTACGTCTATACACGTGCTAACTGCACGGGGCATCGGCAGTTAGTTTGTATATAGCCGTATGGCAGTCGTGAAGGGGTTAAACATACGTTTGCAATGACATGGGGCATGTTTTGGGTCATTATCTTGCTGTAGTGTGAAACCAATAAGACGGGATGGCATGGTGCACGAGGATTAGTGGTAGTACTTGGAGTCTATGATTTTTAGTAAGTCACCAGCCGCACCTTCTCAGAAACATTCCTAGACCATAATGGAACCTCCTCCATGCTTGTCTGTGGGCTGAATGCAAACAGGAAGCATGCGCTCACCTGTCACACGACGAATGAACTTTCACCTTTTATACCCTAATTAGTCTGTGAAAAGAACTTTCTTCCACTGACTAGTGGTCCAGCTCCTGTGCAATAGCCTCTTATTTTTATTAATAAGCCTAAGCAATGGTATTCAGGCTGAAACACATCCCTTTAAGCCACTGGCTGCAAGGCGACGTTTGACAGTCGCGCTTAACACGCTTTTCTTCCTCGTATCCATCAGTGCAGCACAGAGGTGACGAGCTGTTTTGAATCTGTCCTCTTTGGAACACATTCTGACAAATTTGTCCTCCTGTTTTGTGGTCACTCGAGGTTGTTCAGGGCGTGATTAATCATGTACACCAAAAGCAACCTTCTCCGGGTGAGCAATTTTCTGCAGACTATGCACTGTGTTTCTGAAAGTAACTACGGCAGATTGCTTTTCAATTCATAACTTCTTCCTGATATTTCTATAAATGTCTAAATGCGGTGCACGCAAGTTCTGAAAGTGTTTAAAACAGACTCAATTTCTGTGCGAAACACGTGTCACGTTCATCCTTTACAGGTAATGTCACGGATCCGGGGGTGTATTGATATTAATGAGCAGTACTGTACATTATTTTATATAACATACAGTGCAGGATGTTCCCTGTCTTGGAGATAAAGGGTACACAGCAACACAGAAGTAAAACTTGCCCTTAGTTAGCTAAGAAGAAGGCAAGGTTTGAGTTGAAGTTACCAAATCTCATATGGAAGCCTACTATTTGAGCATTTACAGTATATTATGATGTGCATTGTCACCCTATTTACAGTTTTTTTGCCGATGCTAATGTGCTAGTATGTCACAAGATCTCGCATCTCACAAAAGACAACCACAAAGTTAATGTCTTTGTTGTTAATGTAACCCACTATGTGTTCTTGTGAATGTGAAAAAACAGACATTCAAAAACAAGTTGTTTTTATTTCTTTATTTACTGTTCTTTGCAGATTCTGGTCTCAGCAGTCCCCTCAGTGACCATGAATTTGAAAGTTAGTTCCTGTCTGTTTTTGTTTCTGTTTTTTTTTGGTGCTTCAATGGCTATTCAACCTTTTATTTCTCCTTTTTTTATTTTTTTATTATTTTAATTTCCTTTCCATTTTCTTTCTTTCTGTTATTTGTTTAATTTTTTGTCCCTTGTCACATGACATCTTCTTACTGCAACATTTCTGTGCCTGTCTCCACAGTTGTGGATAAAAAACTGTCTATTGTGCAGATTGATGTAATTATTCCATTGAGTTTAATGTCTGAGAGTAAACAGATCCAACTTTGCTATTCATGTGTGATACTTCCAATTTAAATCCATTATATCACATATTTCTTTGTTACGTTATGCTGCTGAAAAAAAGTGATTGATATAAAGCATACCTGAAACAGTGCCATAACGGAGAGCTTCATAATACGTGCTGGACTAGTCTTATTATATAAATACCTGCGACCAGTACAGTACAGGGTAGAAATGAAGTTCTTCTCTTGTATCCGCATAAGGTTTAACATTTGTTTCCAGTGAACAAGCTCCAGAAATGTGAACATGTGTTAAGTCTAAATTAGTATTTCATGAGCTCACTTACATGGCTGTGTTTGTTTTTTTTGTTTTTTTATTTCACTGCCATTTATTTGTCCTCCTTTTCTGTGTTTGAATCCAGTTCACTGGCAGATTGTATGTGTTTGTGACCATGTATGTTTTTATTCATAAACACATTGAGCAGTGACCCGAACATCGTGTTTTTGGTTTCAAATTGACAAACTGATTATAATGTGCTGTATTTAGTATATATGGTGTTATTTAGCAGTGCCATTTGCATGCATCATTTGTAATTACTGAAAATGTCAAATCGGACTATTTGAAGTGCACATCTGATTTAAAGAGGCTCTGTCACCACATTATAAGTGGCCTATCTCCTACATAAGGAGATTGGCGCTATAATGTGGAGAACAGCAGTGGTTTTTATTTAGAAAAACAATCTATTTTCACCACATTAGGAGCGATTTTAGCTTTATGCTAATTAGTTTCTTAATGCCCAAGTGGGCGTGTTTTGCTTTAGACCAAGTGGGCGTTGTACAGAGGAGTGTATGACGCTGACCAATCAGTGACTAATCTGCGTCATACACTTCTCTCCATTCATTTAGACAGCGCATAGTGACACTGCGTTATTCACTATGTGCTGTCTTATACTGACATATTAACGTTACTGAAGTGTTTAGACCGTGACTAGACATTCCACGGGCTGTCTATTCACAATCTCTGCACTTCGTTAACGTTTGTTTGGTACTTACAGTAGAGTAAGGGTATGTTCACACGGCGGGGGTCCGTAACGGCTGAAATTACGGGGATGTTTCAGCCTGAAAACATCCCCGTAATTTCAGCCGTACCGGCATGTGCAGGCGCTTGAACGCCGCGTCAATTACGGCCGTAATTAGCGCTGCTATTCATTGGAGTCAATGAATAGCGGCTCCAATTACGGCCAAAGAAGTGACAGGTCACTTCTTCTACGCGGGCGTCTATTTACGCGCCGTCATTTGACAGCGGCGCGTAGATATACGCCTCGTGTGAACAGACAAACGTCTGCCCATTGCTTTCAATGGGCAGATGTTTGTCAGCGCTATTTTCAGACGTAATTCGGGGCAAAAACGCCCGATTTACGTCCGTAAATAGGCCGTGTGAACATACCCTAAGCGTAATCTTGCGAGATCCCGCTGTAAATGACAGGTTACAGCGAGATTACGCTTGCCTCTGCTGTAAGTACCACAGAAACGTTAACGAAGTGTAGAGATTGTGAATAGACATCCCGTGGAATGTCTATTCACTGTCTAAACACTTCAGTAACGTTAATATGTCAGTATAAGACAGCACATAGTGAATAACGCAGTGTCACTATGCGATGTCTAAATGAATGGAGAGAAGTGCATGACGCTAATTGGTCACTGATTGGTCAGCGTCATACACTCACCTGTACAACGCCCGCTTGGTCTAAAGTAAAACACGCCCACTTGGGCATTAAGAAATTAATTAGCATAAAGCTAAAATCGCTCCTTATGTGGTGAAAATAGATCGTTTTTCTAAATAAAAAGCACTGCTGTCACCTACATTACAGCGCCCATCTCCTTATGTAGGAGATAGGGCACTTATAATGTGGTGACAGAGTCTCTTTAATATTGTAAATCTTAACTAGGCTTGCTGAAAAGTAAGGGATGCATTTTGAAAACTAAAGCTAAAGAATGAATTTTGTTATCTTTTTGTGTGGTACTATGGCTTACTAAATATAATCGAATACTTGGCATAGAAGACAATATGACCTTTGGTTGTAGTGCTGTAGTTGGTACTCTGTGGGGTACTTTATAGCAATAAATGTTCCCCAGATGGACACTGGATATGTGTATTAATTGTTATCCTTTCCTTTTCCTAAATTTACCAAATTAATAACCATGCTGGTGTTGCTTGACAGTATTACCGCTGCTTTGTCACATAACATGAACAGGGCTCGAAAATTCTCCATGGCAGGCATTTCTTTCCATTTTTGACATACAGATTTTTCCTGTTCAAGTCTACTTCTGAGTTCGGTTTTTTAAATGTTTCAGCTGTAATCTGGTTTTGAATTTAATGGTTATAGTCTTACAGTTGAAACACTTTATACTAGCTCATGGGTATTTAAAAAATGCATGTGTTTTCTGATGCATTTCTTTTGGCAGCATTTCAAAATTCAACAAGATTGCTCATCCTAAGGACTGGTGTGAAGGTTCTCCCCACCTGAGCCCATTTAATGAGGTCCTCTAGTGCTCTGTTCAGTAAAGTTAAAATCTAGATTTAGCAGACAGGACTGAAGATCAGGTAAATATTTGTTTTGTAGTTTGGCTGAATGGTTTCCCTGCCATAGTCCTCAGAGGACACTTACTTTATACATTTTCAGAACATCTCTATCTGGGTACGTATGGGTTCATTACTGGTTTAGACAGGAAGTGTTGGGACTAATGTGATTACTAATTAACCTAGCCGTGCTGAAAATTAGAAGTCTTATGAACAAGCATGTCAATTGGTCTCTCAGGTTCAGAAAGGGCTGTAGGGGCTTTAGTTTACCCTATACTGAAACTTGCTATATCTTTCATCACCCAGTCCCTGATATACAATTACAACCGTCTCCCAATGTCTTTAATTAATGTAATTTGCTTTTAGTTACCTAATTAAATGCATTGCATGCCCTGGATTGCAGTAGGCTCGTAACTGCAAAGTGCCCAAAATAAAATAGAAGCGGTTTGTAGGTTAAAAGATCTCTGTCCTTAAAGAATTAAAAAAAAAAAAAGAGCTCTGTCCTAAAGTTAAACTCTTCTTAAAAAAAAAAGAAAACGAAAGAATCGTAGCACTAGTCAACTTGTCACATCAAATCCTATGTCCATTCAAAACCTCGAAATCCAATTAAAGAGCATCTGTGCTTTAAATGCTTTTTTTTTCTGTTTCTGTGCAAATCACTTTAAAATTATATAATAAACCAATTTATGTAAGCGTTATTTTACTCAAATATCGAACATTGTGATCCATCTGAACTTCATCTGTTTTCTTAATCCAAATGGTTCCCTGTGAATATGGCCCCTGCCCAGCTTAGACTGCATTATTAATCATTCCTCTATAATCAGGGTTCGTCAACCTTTTTTACGGGGACCTCATCTGCTGGAACATAGTGAGGTCTGGACCTCAACAGGTCAAAACCAATTCAAAAATTAAAAATGTCTAAATTTATCTTTCATTTTTCTCTTGAGCCTAGTATTATTTTAACCCCTAAGTGACAGCCAATATGCCTTTTCACAGTGGTCACTAAAGGAACATATTCTGATACATTAGCCTTTTTATAGCATTTCAGAATAATCCTGGCACGGGTTTCCTGTGCCTGGAAGAGTGGGTGCTTGGCTGTCTGACAGCCGGGCTCCTGCTCTAATTGCAGCCATTTAACACCTTCGATGCTGTGGTCAATAGTGACTATGGCATTTAAGTGGTTTGACACAGGGAGGGGGCTCACTCTCACACCCAACAGTAGCCTGGGATTGCGAACGGTCGATGGGTTGCCATGGCAGCCAGGGGCCTAGTAAAGGCCGCCAGACCTGCCATGGCTATATGCATATTAGGCCGTGCCAGAGGCATGGCCTAATAGACTGCTGGTTTTACACTGACAGTCAGTAATGCTTTGGTATATTAAGCATACCAAAGCATTATATCAGCGATCAGAAGATAAAATAGTGAAGTCCCCTAGTGGGACTAAAAAAAATTATTGATTAATGTCAAATAAAAATAATTTTAAAAAACTGCACAGTAGAAAAATCAACAAAATTTAATTTTTCCCATAAAAAAGTGGTTTCATTTGATCAGTGTGTAATTTTTTTTTCCATCCTCCTTCCCTAAAAAATGTCATAAGTTAATTAAGAAGTCCCATGTACCTCAAAATGGTTCCAATGAAAACTATATCTCATCTCGCAAGAAACAAGCTCAAACATGGCTACATCGACGGGAAAAAAAAAAAAGTTATGGCTCTTCGATTCAAAGACCAGTTATTTTCTTAAAAATTTATTTTATTTGCAAAAGTAGTGAAACCTAAAAAAGACTATAAATATTTGGTATTGCCGTAATCATATAGACCCATAAAATAAAAGTAACACGGTGAGCGGTGTAAATTTAAAATTCAAAAAATAATGGCGGATTGCGTTTTTTTTTTCCATTCCCTCCCAAAAAAATAATACTATAATAATTCATAAATAAACTATATGTAATTCAACAGTGTGCCATTGAAAAATACAACTAATCCCGCAAAAAAACAAGCCCTCATACAGCTATGTTGATGGAAAACGTTAAAAGTTATGCCTCTTTGAATGTGACAATTAAAAAATGAAAAAAAAATAGCTTGGTAATTAAAGGGGTTGGCCACTTTATCTGGACTTCTTTCTAATGTGTGGCAGGCAGGGAAATATTACACTTACTAATATACGTTCATTACCAGTTCTGCTGTGTGTTCATCTTATTGTAAGCCACGCCCCCTGGTGAAGAGAAACCTTTCTCCCCTCTGCTCTCATCCATCCTAGCGTGTGACCGTTAGGGGAATGTGACCATTCTCTCGACTATGCCTGAATTTGGCTGGACCTCCTGGTATCTATCTGCACATGCGCTGGTTTCTTAAAGAGGCTCTGTCACCACATTATAAGTGGCCTATATTGTACATGATGTGATCAGAGCTATAATGTAGATTACAGCAGTGTTTTTTATTTAGAAAAACGATCATTATGACCTATGACTTATGCCCTTTATTAGCTTTATGCTAATGAGTTTCTTAATGGACAACTGGGCGTGTTTTTACTTTTTGACCAAATGGGCGTTGTGGAGAGAAGTGTATGACGCTGACCAATCAGCATCATGCACTTCTCTCCATTCATTTATACAGCACATAGCAATATAGCTATATCGCTATCTGCAGTCACATAAACACACTATAACGTTACTGCAGTGTCCTGACAATGAATATACATTACCTCCAGCCAGGACGTGATGTGTATTCAGAATCCTGACCACTTCTGTAGCGTCTGTGTGAGACTACAGCACAGCACAGCGATATCTTGCTGTAAATGACAGTTTACAGCGTAATCTCGCGAGACTACGCCTGCTATGCTGTAACTCACAGAGAAGTGTCAGGATTCTGAATACACATCCCGTCCTGACTGGAGGTAATGTATATTCATTGTCAGGATACTTGATTAACATTAATGTGTGTGTATGTGGCTGCACATCATGTTCTAGTAAGAACACGATGCTGCTGTGTAAATGAATGGAGAGAAGTGCATAACGCTGATTGGTCAGCGTCATACACTTCTCTCCACAACGCTCCCCCTAGGTCATTAAAAACTCATTAGCATAAAGCTAATATAGGTCATAACTATACAGCACCGATCACATTATGTAGAAGATAGGGCACTTATAATGTGGTGACAGCCTGTTTAACATTACTTCCCTTCTCACATCACCCCCCCCCCCCCTCAGTATCACCCCCTCTTTACATCATCTCTGCCAGGTATCATCTCCCTTCTCACATCATCTCTGCCAGGTATCATCTCCCTTCTCACATCATCTCTCCCCAGTATCATCCTCCTCCAAACATCATTTCCCTCCACACATCATCTCCCCCAAGCATCATCGCCCACCTCACATGCTCTCCCCCCGGTATCACTCGCTCTTCACATCATCTCCCCCACCTTACATTATCTCCCCCTAGTATCACCCCCTCTTTACATCTCCCCAAGTATCACCCCCTCTTTACATCATCTCTCCTCCGTATCAACACCTATAGGCAGTTTACTCAGGTCGGCAGGATCTCCTCTATACACTGCAGCATAACACTGTACTACTAATAGCAGGAGCTGAGGGCAGCTCTTGTCGACTGCTCTGACAGCTCCTGTGCTGTATAACCTGTCAGAGTGTCTTCTTTCTCTGGTTACAGGAGCAGCTGCTGCTACAAGTAGTACATTACTGTACTCGGTGCAGAGAGGGGGTTGTTTTGACCTGAGGAAGACAGAGGATTTCTATAGGGAAGTGATACCGGGAGGGAGATATTAAAGGAGAATAATACTGGGGGAAATATTGAAGGGGAATAGAAATGATCCTGGGAGGGAGGGCCGAGATGGTAGTGTGGGAAGTGTGAGGATGCTAGGGGGCAAGGAGACGGTACTAGGAGGGCAGGGAGATGATACTGGGAGTAGGGAGATGATGCTGAGAGGGATGATACTAGATTATATTATGCTGATTAAAAATAAAAATAAAATATTTTTAAATATATGTGTGTATATATATATATATATATATATATATATATATATATATATATATATATATATATACAGTGAAGGAAATAAGTATTTGATCCCTTGCTGATTTTGTAAGTTTGCCCACTGTCAATGACATGAACAGTCTAGAATTTTTAGGCTAGGTTAATTTTACCAGTGAGAGATAGATTATATAAAAAATAAAAAAAAACTGAAAATCACATAGTCAAAATTATATATATTTATTTAAAATATTTATATTAATTACTAAAAGCTCATATTAAGGCTCCAGCAGGAGTATCAAGTTGCATTTTTTGTCTCTTTCTTTCTGGATAGAAGAAGATATGGAAGAAAGCTCTATACTTTCCCTTTATCCAGAGAGAGGTATCTGTTCCTAAGGCAAAACCTTGTCAGGGTGGATTGAGGTTTCTCTCGCCCCTGTGCTGTATACAGGTTGTACCTGTTCCCCGGACCATCAGCTTCCATTATTGAAATCGCTGCCTACGCCCGTCAGCGTCATCTTGTTGTGGTATGTTCTAAAACATTTTACATAAAATATTAGCCAGTGTGGCCACAAGCTCTAGCGTGATTAGAGCACCATCATAGCTGCTGCCTTTCCCTAGCGTGTGTTACTATGGTCTCCGGATTTTCAGCCCATGTACATTGTGTACATGGGGCTTTCAAATATGTGTCCATACAGGTACAGTAGCATAGGGAGGCGTGACTGTGCATGAGCAATTGCTATCGCGAGTCTTCGGGGGTTTAAAGGTCCAGTGTGTACAGAGGGTTCCCGTGCTCAGCCGAGCAGCGGGACCCGCTGCAGATAAAGGTACTTTTCCATGGGCTGCACACTGGTTTTTTTCTGTACATGGCGATATTCTAAAGCAATATTTGCTGTCTTTCAGATGTCCTCTCATTTACCTTCCAATGGGAAAAAAATAAGTCCAGGAAAACTAAACACAACTGCTGTATTAATTGCCAGCCGCCAGTACCTCATAATTGGCAACACACTTTGTGCTCTGACTGTGAGGAGATTCAGACAAACAGACAGACTGTAACAGTCTGAACCTGATAAGAATCCAGCTTTATCTCATGATGGTTAGACTATGTTCACACGCTGTGTTTTCAGCCATAAACGCGAGAAAAAACGGAAGCTGAACCCCCATAAACATCTGCTCATGGATTTCAATAAGCAAAATGGTATTTCGTTCAGACAGGGCAGTTTTTCACTCGGCCGTTTGAAAAAAATGGCCGAAATTGCCTAGGTAGAGGCGTTTTTTTTTTTTCCCCTGCAAGCGTTTTTTCAAAAAACTGCCTCCACCTCCTATTGAAAAAGAAGCGACGTGCCCTATCTTGAGGCGTTTTCTGCCTCAAAACCCCATTGAAATCAATGAGAGACGGAAGAAACGGCGCAAACATTTTTTTATGTGTTTTATGGCAAAAACCACTCCATTGCCTGTTGAAGACCGAGGCAAATAACACGCCAAAAACGCCTGTGATGCAAAACCACTTAAAAAAAAAAAGCGGAGCTGATTTTTACGGCAGAATTTTCTACCTGCAAAAAACTCTTTGTGAACAGGGCCTAAGAGGGATGGCAAGGAAAAATCTAAATGAGAGCAACTCTTTTATTTTCCCATTCTCAAGGAGAAATTATTACCTTTCCCTCAGTTTTTTCTGAACCTGATAAAAATACTGACTTAGGTGCTAGATTTAAGTCTACATACAGGTTGGACCCTAAGGCCTCAGAGGGTTGGGATGCCCCGTCCTCTAAAATTGATTTTCCCATTGGAAGAATACTCAGGGATTCGATTCGCTGTTGAAAAAAGCCTACTCCTCTTCTTCGGCAGCCTGCAAGGTGGCAACTTCTTCAGCCCCAGTAGCCAGAGCTCTTAGGGTATACCTGAGTGACCTCTCACGTGGAATGCCTAGAGAACAAATCCTGCAGAGCATCCCTATGTTAAAAAATGCGGCAGAGTTTCTCTGTGACCAACCTCTAAATGTACTAAAATACTCGTCTAGATCCATTGCCTTATGTAATACAGCCAGAAGACCGTTGTGGCTAAAATTGTGGTCCAAGTGTGATGTACCATCTAAAAATAATTTTTTTTTCCTCTGCCTTTCCATCCCTCTTCTTTCTTTGGTACAGAACTAGAAGGGATATTAAAAAAAGTTGAATGAGGACAAAGGGATATCCTTCCCTTGCACATGCAGAGTGTCTAATACACAATCCTTTCATGGCAGAAGCTGTAGATCATTCCAGACGGCTATGCACTGGAGATAAGAACCTTTCCTCCAGACTGCTTCTTAACCCCTTAAGGACGCAGCCTAGTTTGGGCCTTAAGGCTCAGAGCCCATTTTTCAAATCTGACATATTTCACTTTATGTGGTAATAACGTCGGAATGCTTAAACCTATCCAAGCGATTCTGAGATTGTTTTCTCGTGACACTTTGGGCTTCATGTTCGTGGTAAAATTTGGTCGATATATTCAGTCTTTATTTGTGAAAAATTGCAAAATTTAGAGAAAATTTACAAAAAATAGCATTTTTCAGAATTTAAATGCATCTGCTTGAAAAACAGACGGTTATACCACCCAAAATAGTTACTAGTTCACATTTCCCATATGTCTACTTTAGATTGGCATCGTTTTTTGAACATTATTTTATTTTTCTTGGACGTTACAAGGTTTAGAACATAAACAGCAATTTCTCATATTCTTAAGAAAATTTCAAAAGCCTTTTTTTGAAGGTGCCAGTTCAGTTCTGAAGTGGATTTGAGGGGCCTATGTATTAGAAACCCCCATAAAACACCCCATTTTAAAAACTAGACCCCTCAAAGTATTCAAAACAGCATATAGAAAGTTTTTTAACCCTTCAGGCATTTCACAGGAATTAAAGCAAATTGGAAATGAAATTTGCAAATTTCATTTTTTCTGCTGAATTTCAATTTTATTCAATTTTTTTTTAGTAACAGAGAAGGTTTTACCAGAGAAACACTACTAAATATGTATTGTCCAGATTCTGCAGTTTTTAGAAATGTCCCACATGTGGCCCTACTGCGCTCGTGGACTAAAACACAAGCCCTAGAAGCAAAGAAGCACCTATTGCATTTTGAGGCCTCTTTTTATTAGAATATATTTTAGGCAGCATGCCAGGTTTGAAGAGGCGTTGAGGTATCAAAACAATGGAAACCCACCAGAAGTGACCCCATTTTGGAAATTACACCCCTCAAGGAATTCATTTATGGTTTTTGTTATCATTTTGACCGCACAGTTTTTTCACAGCACCTATTTGAATTGGGCTGTGAAATGAAAAAAATGATATTTTTTCCAATAAAATGTCATTTTTGATCAAATTTTCTTATTTTCACAGGGAACAACATACCCCATTTTGTTGCCCAATTTGTCCTTAGTGCGGCAATACCCCATTTGTGGTGATAAACTGCCGTTTGGGCCCATGGGAGGGCTCAGAAGGAAAGGAGCGCTATGTGTTTGTTGGAGTCCAGATTTTGCAGGATTGGTTTTCGGGTGCCATGTCGCATTTGCAGAGCCCCAGAGGTATCAAAGCAATGGAAACCCACCAGAAGTGACCCCATTTTGGAAACTACACCCCTCAAGGAATTCATTTATGGTTTTTGTTATCATTTTGACCGCACAGGTTTTTCACAGCACCTATTTGAATTGGGCTGTGAAATGAAAAAAATTATATTTTTTCCAATAAGATGTCATTTTTGATCAAAATTTCTTATTTTCACAGGGAACAACATACCCCATTTTGTTGCCCAATTTGTCTTTAGTGCGGCAATACCCCATTTGTGGTGATAAACTGCCGTTTGGGCCCATGGGAGGGCTCAGACGGAAAGGAGCGCTATGTGTTTGTTGGAGTCCAGATTTTGCAGGATTGGTTTTCGGGTGCCATGTCGCATTTGCAGAGCCCCAGAGGTATCAAAGCAATGGAAACCCACCAGAAGTGACCCCATTTTGGAAACTACACCCCTCAAGGAATTCATTTATGGTTTTTGTTATCATTTTGACCGCACAGTTTTTTCACAGCACCTATTTGAATTGGGCTGTGAAATGAAAAAAATTATATTTTTTCCAATAAGATGTCATTTTTGATCAAAATTTCTTATTTTCACAGGGAACAACATACCCCATTTTGTTGCCCAATTTGTCCTTAGTGCGGCAATACCCCATTTGTGGTGATAAACTGCCCTTTGGGCCCATGGGAGGGCTCAGAAGGAAAGGACCACCATTTGGCCTACTGGAGCTTTTCTGGTGCTAAGTCATGTGTGCAGAAGCCCCTGAGGTACCAGTACAGTTGAAACCCCCGAGAAGTGACCCCATTTTAAAAACTACACCCCTTAAGACATTCATCTAGAGGTGTAGTGAGCATTTTGACCCCACAGGTACTGTGTAAAAGATAATGCGCAGCAGATGGTGCAGTGTGAGATTTGCAATTTTATATATGTATATGCCATTTCAGTGTCCAATATAGTGTGCCCAGCATGCGCCACCGGAGATATACACCCCTTAAATTGTAATGTGGGTTCTCCTGGGTACGACAATACCCTACATGTGGCTGTTATCAGCTGCCTGGGCATACGGCAGGGCTCAGAAGGGAAAGATGAGGGGGGTAAGCTGTGCGGAGTGCATCAGGGTAAATTAAAAATCAAGGGATGTATGATACATTTTAAAACAATCTTTTATACAGAGCCCTGGTTTTTCGGGACACTTGTCACATTGGTATATTGTGTTCTTCCTTATCCCCCTCTTATAGCAGACTCTGCACCTCTTTTGACTCTTTCCCTTTCCACCGGTTTGGGGACCTTCTCCTGGAAAGTGTTGCCCTGGTACGATGCGTGTGGCCTCGCTTCCAGAAGTACTGGGTGCCCCCCCTTCCTGGTCCCTAAAGATTAGATCTTGAAATTCCAGGAAAGTTCCCCTCTGGCCTGCACATCGACGTAGCACATACGCATTGTACAAAGCCATCTGTATGATGTGCCCGGCCAGCTTATACCACACCGCATGGCGCTGTAGGGCTTCAGGACTTGATTTGACAAGTCCATCCCTCCCATGTACCTATTGTAGTCCAGGATGCAGTCTGGTTTGGGGGTGGCCTTTCCTTCATATATCCTAAACCTGTAGGTATACCCTGATGCACTCTCGCACAGCTTATACATCTTCACGCCATACCTTGCCCTCTTACCTGGCAGGTACTGGCGGAATTGAACCCTCCCTTTAAAATGTACCAGGGACTCATCAATAGAAAAACACTTCTCGGGGGTGTATGCTTGGGAAAACCGGGCACTGGAACGGTCTAATAGGGGTCTCCGTTTATACAAACGGTCAAAACTGGGGTCATCTCGGGGTGGGCACGGCTCATTATCAGTATAATGTAAGAAGCGAAGTATTGCCTCATTTATTTATTTTTTTAGGTTCCAGTTCATTTCTGAAGTTGCTTTGAGGGGCCCATATATTAGAAACCCCTATCAAACACCCCATTTTAGAAACCAGACCCCTCAAAGTATTCACAACAGCATTTAGAAAGTTTATGAACCCTTTAGGTGTTTCACAGGAATTTAGAGCAAAGTAGAGGTGAAATTTACTCTCTTTATACCATTTTTTTTATAACACAAAAGGATTTATCAGAGAAACACAACTCAATACGTATTGCCCAGATTCTGCAGTTTAGAGAAATATCCCACATGTGGCCCTCGGGCGGTAATGACTGAAGCACCGGCCTCCGAAGCAAAGGAGCACCTAGTGGATTTTGAGCCCTCCTTTTTATTAGGCACCATGTCCGGTTTGAAGAGGTCTTGTGGTGCCAAAACATTGGAAACCCCCCAAAAGTGACCCCAATTTGGAAACTAGACCCCTTGAGGAATCCATTGTAGTTTTCATGGGGTGCATGCGGCTTTTTGATCAGTTTTTATTCTATTTTTAGGTGGCGTGGTGACTAATAAACAGCAATTCTACTATTGTTTTTGTATACTTTTTTTTTTACAGCGTTCACCGTGCGCTATAAATGATATATTAACTTTATTCTGCGGGGCGATACGATCACGTCGATACCAGATGTTTATAGTTTTTTTTTATGTCTTATGGCGTTTGCACAATAAAATACGTTTTGTAAACAATCATTCACTTTTTGTGTTACCTTATTCTAAGAGCCATAACGTTTTTATTTTTCAATCAATAAAGCCGTGCGAGGACTTATTTTTTGCGTAACGAACTGTATTTTCCATCAGTAGCATTTTTAGGTACATGCGACTTTTTGATCTCTTTTTATTCCATTTTTTGGGAGGTGAAGTGACCAAACAATTGTGATTGTGGTACGGTTTATTAATATTTTTTTTTACGGCGTTCACCGTGCGGGATAAATAACAAAATAATTTTGTAGTTCAGGCCGTTACGGACGCGGCGATACCAATTATGTATAGTTTATTTGTTTGTTTATATATTTTTATTAATAATAAAGGACTGATAAGGGAAAAAGTGGGACTTTTACTTTTAAAACTTTTATTTTCTTATTTTTACACATCTTTTTTTAACTTTTTTTTAACTTTATTACTTTGTCCCACTAGGGGACTTGAGGGCAGGAGGCCCTGATCGCTATTCTAATACACTGCACTACATGCGTAGTGCAGTGTATTAGAACTGTCAGCTACTCACTGACAGCAAGCATAGTGGGTCCTGACGTTGTCAGGACCCACTAGGCTTCCGTCTATGGCATAGCCGGACGCCATTGTTTGGTGTCCGGTTGCCATAGTCACCATCGCCGGCCGCTATCGCGTAGCAGGCCGGCGATGGCAGCTTAACCCCTAAAAAGCCGCGATCTCTATAGAACGCGGCTTTTAAGGGGTTAATCAGCGGGGACACAGCGATCGGTCCCCGCTGTAGGAGCTGTGACAGCTGCTGAACAAGACAGCAGCGTCACAGCTCCTGTATGTGTCGGGAGGACGGCCGAAACGGCCGTTACTCCCGAGACGTACTATTACGGCATGGAGCGCGAACGATACAGCTGCCATGACGTAATAGTACGTCAAGGAGCGGGAAGGGGTTAATCTACAGAGGCAAGAACTCTGTGATTCTACAACTACTGGAAGAGTTTATTCCAGAAAAAAAGCTGTGGAGAAAAGCCCTTGGAAGAAAAAAGCCTAGGGGCCTACTCCCTTATATTTGCAGTGCCCAAACCAGGAGGAAACTGGCGACTAGTCAGAGACCTCACTTACCTCAACAAATTTTTTGTAAAATGAAAGTTCAAGATGGAGAACATTCAATCCGCGATAAATATGGTTCAACAAGGCGTCTTCCTTGCAACTATAGACTTGAAGGATGCCTATCTCCACATACCAATCCTCAAGTCCCACAGGAAGTATCGTCTAGCCTGTCCAGTTCTGGGGAGAGTGCATTACCTTCAATTTACATGCCTACCTTTTGGGATAACATCCGCCCCCGCATCTTTACCAAGGTAGCGGTAATTCTAACAGCGTCTCTGAGGTTGAAGGGCTTATTTGTAACACCTTATTTAGACGACTGGCTAGTTTGGGCTCCATGCCAGAAACTACTTCTGCTCAACACTACACTTCAAGTAATGAGATCATGGCTTCATTGTGAACCGGGAGAAATCTGATCTCCGTCCGTCAACCGGAATAAAATACTTGGGTTTCATCATAGATACCAAACAAACAAAGCTATTGCTGACAGAAGACCGAATTCTGAATATGCTTCAAGCTATCAGAAATATTCTACGCCTTCAATACTGCTCCATACGCTTCACCATGAAGTTCCTGGTTTTTTTTTACTTCCTTGATAGAAGCGTTGCCTTGGGCGAAAGCTCATATTTGGATCCTCTAGTAGAGTATTCTTAGATCGTGGAACAAAAATCCCAAGGCCTTAGATGCACAGATGCCAGTACTTACAGAAGTATAACAGGATTTCAAATGGTGGCTGAAGCCCTGTCGCCTTCAACAGGGTTGGTCCCACATGGCACCTCACCCAATAGTCCTCACTACGGATGCATCCACCTTGGTTTGGGGTGCTCATGTAGGGACACATTGGGTGCACAAGTAGTGGACATCAAGAGATGAGAATCTCTCATCGAATATGAAAGACAAATCAGAGCTATCTAACTAGCCGGACGCAATAATAGCCAGAGATTGGTCTGTGGACCACGTGGGCAACACCATCAAGAGTCCTTCACAAGGGAACGTCACACCAGTCCTACTCCCGGGATTATGGTGGGGGTGGCATAATGTACAGTAGCCGTACCCCTCTAGTCTTCATTTCAGGAGCACTAACAGGTCGGTGTTACATTGATTTTGTAGTGGAACCAGTGGTACGGCCATTTCTCCATGTTGCTCGTGTTACTGTGAGCAGCCTGCGTGGCCTAAAGATGCTACCATGACCTGCAGCGTCTTTGGACTTGTCTCCCATCGAGCACATCTGGATGTCATTGTTCGTCAATTGTAAAGGGAGCTGCCAGCTACCAATCTTGATTCCTCAGACAACCATTAATAACCTCATTGATAGCATGCCAAGGCGTGTATGTGCATGTGTTTCTGCGTGTGCCGCTTATACTCGATACTGAATAAATCAAGATGTTTGTAATATTTTGTTTCCATTTTTTTAATAATTTGCATATCATTAACATGTCTGTCGATCCTGTGATTTCCACAATTCCAAAACTTCCTTCTTGTTGTTGCAATTTAAATATTGAGGTGTGTGTGTGTGTGTGTGTGTGTGTGTGTGTGTGTGTGTATATATATGTATGTGTATATATATATATATATATATATATATATATATATATATATATATATATATATAATGTTCACCAAAAATTATGTATGCAGTACTGTGCAAAAGCTTTAGGCACTTGGGAACAATGCTGTAAAGTAAGAATGCTTTCAAAAATAGAAGTGTTAATAGTTTTTTTTATGAATTAAAATACAAAGTGAATGAACAGAAGAGAAATCTAAATCAAATCAATATTTGGTGTGACCACTCTCGGTCTTCAAAACCACATCAATTCTTCTAGGTATACTTGCAAAAAGTCATGGATTTCGTATGCTTATAGTCAGGTATATGATTAACCAATTATATTAAACAGGTGATCATGATCATCATTTTCATATGTAGGTTAAAACAGACATTAACTGTAATAGAAAGAGCTGTGTAGGAGGCATAAAACTAGGTGAGGAACAGCCAAACTCTGCTACAAAGGTGAGGTTATGGAAGACCCTTTTATCTCACAGGTCCACCATGGCAAGACTGAGCACAGCAACAAGACAGAAGGCAGTTATACTGCATCAGCAAGGTCTCACCCAGGCAAAGATTTCAAAGCAGACTAGGGTTTAAAGATGTGCTTTTTCAAAGAAGCACAAGGAAATGGGCAACGTAGAGGATCATAGACGCAGTGGTCGGACAAGGAAACTTAGTGCAGCAGATCAAAGACACATCATGCTTACTTACCTTCAAAATCAGAAGATGTCCTGCAGTGCCATCAGCTAAGAACTGGCAGAAACCAGTGGAACCCAGGCACACCCATCAACTGTTCGGAGAAGTCTGGACAGAAGTGGTCTTCATGGAAGAACTGCAGCCAAAAAGCCATATCTTCGATGTGGAAACAAGGCCAAGCGACTCAACTGTAGCGTCCTCATGGCTGCGGACTGTCGGGATTACTTACTCCCCCGGCGACCGCAGCCATGGATCTGTGACCGCTGGCTCACGTCTCTTAGGAAACGCCAGCGCTCACTTCCACTCCGGTCCGCTGTGTCCCGTAGGGTGTACCCAGCCTTAAAGGGCCAGCGCACGCACATGGGAATCATCCTAATCAATTAGCCCATGATTTCCCTGGACTATGAGAAGGGCCCTGTCCCTTTGTTCATTGCCTGAGCGTTGTTAGTATTCCCATGTCAGTCTTGCAAATTGTCCTTTAGTGTTGTCCTTTTGTTACCCGTGCCCTGTTACCTGTATCCCGTGCTGTGTTGTTCTTCCTTAGCCCGTTAGTTCTGGAGTCATGTCCTACTGCACCTACTGTTATCTGCCACATCCAGTGTCTTCTGCCACGTCTAGTGTCCTTTGCCACTCCCAGTGTCTTTTGCCACGTCCAGTGTATTCTGCCACGTGCAGTGTCTTCTGCCACACGCAGTGTTATTCGCCTCGTCTGGCGCAACCTGCTGCACCTGCTGTCATCCGCCATGTCTGGCGTAACCTGCTGCACCCACCTCCATCCGTGCTAAAGCCTCTGCCACTGTCTGGACTATTCAGGTACCCTAGTGCGGGGCTTTGTATTGCTTTGGTGCTCTGTTGTTTGGCCAGCTGTCACCCCGCTACGGCTGTGTGGCCTAATGAGTCTACATACACACAGACCGTGACATCAACTATGCATGAAAACGTTGGAACCGCGGTGCAGAAAAACGGCAGCCGATGCTCTGGACTGATGATTCAAAATTTGAAATATTTGGCTGTAACAGAAAGCAGTTTGTTCGCCGAAGGGCTGGAGAGTGGTACAAGAATGCGTGTCTGTAGGCAACAGTGAAGCATAGTGGAGGTTCTTTGCAAGTTTGGGGCTGCATTTCAGCAAATGGAGTTGAGGATTTGGTCAGGATTAATGGTGTCCTCAATGCTGAGAAAAACAAGCAGATACTTATTCAATATGCAATACCAACAGGGAGGCGTCTGATTTTCTCCAAATTTATTCTGCAGCAGGACAACGACCCCAAACATACAGTCAATGTCATTAACAACTATCTTCAGCGTAAAGAACCACCAGGAGCCCTGGAAGTGATATGGCCCCCACAGAAGCCTGATCTCAACATCATCGAGTCTGTCTGGGATTACGTAAAGAGACAGAAGGATTTAAGGACGCTAAAATCAACAGAACATCTGTGGTTAGTTCTCCAAGATGTTTGGAACAACCTCCCTGCCGAGTTCCTTTAAAAACTATGTGCAAGTGTATCTAGAAGAAGTGATGTTTTGTAGGCAAAGGCTTTACACCAAATGTTGATTTAGATTTCTCTTTGTTCATTCAATTTGCGTTTTGTTAATTGGAAAAAAAAAACGTAACATTTCTTTTTTTGAAAGCATTCTTACTTTGCAGCATTTTTCCACAACTGTCTAAAACGTTACCACAGTACTGTGTGTGTATGTATATACACAGTCGAGTCACATTATTATTATGACCACCAGCTAATATCCAGAGTAACAGCTGTGTGCAGCATGGACAGCAGCTAGATGGGCTGGGTGTGATTCAACAAGGTGCTGATAGGTTGTCTCAGGTATCTGGAGCCATGCTGACTGCAGTGCATCCCACATTTGCTGGAGGGTGCGTGGGGGAGGATCCCTAGCGCGAACAAGACGATCGAGGTGGTCCCACACATACTCAATTGGGTTTAAGTCTGGCGAATTAAGGGGCCAGGGAAGTACTTGGAAGTCTTGGTCGTGCTCTTCCAACCACTGTCGGACATTTCTGGCAGTGTGACATGTCGCATTGTCTTGCTGGAAGATTCCATCTGCCCCAGGGAAGACAAACCGTATGGGTGGACGTCATCTGCAACGATGGATTCATATTCAAATCGGTTTAGAGTCCCTTCCACATGGATGAGTGGGCCCAGAGAATGCCATGAAAAAATTCCCCAGACCATAACGCCACCTGCTTGTGTTCTTCCAGCAGTGGTTGCAGGGTATTTGTTCTCTGATGCTTCTCACCTCACACGACAATGTTCATCCGTTGGAAGCGGAAAACGTGACTCATCGGAGAAGGCAACCCTTTGCCAATCATCGGTGGTCCAATTCCAATACTGCCGTGCAAATAGATGCATCGGGGAAAAAAGGCTTCAATGTTAGCATAGGAGCAGTGACCATCCATCTGCTTTGGAGCCCCAGAGGGTTCACTGAACTGTTGTTTTAGACACATGTCTGGTAGCCCCCTGGTTGATTTTCACGGTGAGCTGCTCCACTGTAGCATGTCGTTGGGCCCTCGTGCACCTTCGTAGCCGCCGTTCACCTCTCACGTCAATGGCACGTGATCCTCCGCAGTTTCTACGTCGGTTATTCACAATGTTGCCATTTGTCCACTCACGATACACTTTCACCACAGCAGCCCGCGGACAGTTCACACACTGCGCTGTTTGAGAAATACTGCCACTCTTGGCCCTAAAGCCTCTAATAATCCCTTTTTGCAACTCTGATAAATTGCCCCTTTTATCCATGGCAACAACGAGTGATGTGTTCAGACAGGCTATCGCACACCTTATATACCCACCAAGCCAGGCCAAGACGCATCACTTTCTTCATGGGCTACGCACTGCCGATGTCGAAAGTAGGAGGTGGTCATAATAATGTTACTCGACTGTGTATACACAGATAGGGGGGAGATAGAGATAAATAGATATCACGGTTTTAAGTGGGGAGGGGGAAAACTTTTATTTTACAGATTTGTTTTTTATGCTTTTGGGTACAGTAAGGGGCACACTTCATACAGCTTTAAAATGGTAGCAGAACTGCTTGCTGTGGTGCTGTGCTCACAATGGGAGGGCAGGTAGGGATGCATACTGGCATTTTTAGCTTCACTTTTTTGATGTCCTGCCCACACAAGCCTGCAGGAGAGAGAGCACTACGGTGGGTACATGGTAAGGTGAAGTATGTACAGATAATTTTTATTACCTCTCCATTTTGCCGAATACCAGTTCTTTTTGGCTCTGTTTATTGTCTGAGGCACTATAGATATTTTATACTGATGGTGGCCAACCCATTTAGGAGCCAAAATAGACCGGTCATTAAAGAGTTAAACTAGGCAAACATTATTTCATTCTGTTGCTAAACTAGAGATTGGTACAGTAAGAGAAACTCTTATGTAGCATATGATCACCTGCTGACAGAACTGCCTGCCCAGCTGCACCTCAGCAGTGCGGCCCGTCTCACAGTTTGAGAAGTACTATTCTACATGGTGAATAGTCCCTGGCCTGTCAAAATGGCCTCACATTCACTGTTGAGCAACATAATTAGTCGAAGCCTTCTTCAAAGAACGCTAAAAGCTCAACCCCATGGACTTAAAGGGAACCTGTCACCGGCATTTAAACCAGCAATACCTGGTGGTAGTGGGTGAAAAATTATTTCTATATAACCTATAATTGTCTTCTTAGTCGGCTCTGTAGGTTTACTATTCCGTTTTTTTAGTTCCCACACTGTATTCTAATGAGCATAAGAGTCATATCTTCATTTGAAAAGAGTCAAATCTTTGAAAAGTCATATCTTCATTCCTCAAGTCTTTCCGAGCTTACCCCGCCTCCTTCACCCAGTACACAAAATCCTGGTGTGTGCGCACAAAGGGACACCGGATTATTACGATAAAAGGCGCAAAATGTTTGTAGACCGTTATTCACAGTCAGAGGAGGCGTTTAGGAGAGGGGATAACGGCAATGAACTTTTAATAGCACCGGCCAGTGAGGGATAAGTAAAGTTCAATAGGTGAAATGCTGGTGAACGGTTCCCTTTAATACAGATATACCAAAAGCCCTTGGCCCAAGGCTTAGGCAAAATTGTGTGTGAAAATAGAAAGACTAGGGATATTATGAATTTGCGTTAACCCATGATTTTACCATTGTAAGAGAAAAAAGTCGCCATGGAGCCATAGTCTGGCGAAAAGCAGTACCTGAGAGATAACAAATACATCATAATATATATTATAGGCTATTGTACCTTCCTGTTAAAAGAACACTAAACATAGAAATCAAGGTAAAAAGGAGATAAACTTTCTCACACTATTTGTCAGTCTGCAGAATCTTCTGCATGTTCCTAAACTATCAGTCTTGTAAAAATTCTGCAGAGAACACAGGAGTCTATTTCCTTTTCTTTTTTTTTTCAGCTGGTGAATGGCCGAGGGGGCAGGGGCTTAGAGATCCTTGTGTCCTTTTGTAGACAGGGTGGAGGTCCTGCTGCAGCCAGTTGTCTTACAACCAGACACAGGATTGTGAGGCAAAGTAGGGGGAAAATGTCTAATCTCCTGGGACATGCAGAAAAACTTTTCTATATATTTCTCAAATTCTTTGCACAAAATATGAGCAAAGTAGAGGATTAGATTAAAGAATATACCTTTTTGAAGCAATTTTTTTTTTCTACTAAATCAATGTTTTATGTCATTTTGCTTTATAAATGGACTGTTATTAAAAATTGTTTACTTTTTAAGATCCAGCTTCTATGTATCCTGTATACATAAAAGCTGTATCGTTCCGTAAAAGCCAATTCCTGTAGGTATCTGACATGCATGATCCTTCCAAATAACAATCATATCTAAGTTCATAAACATGCAGAGACCAGTTTTCAGCCCAGCTGACCTGACGGAATCTGCTTTGATGGAACGATTCCAGCTTCTTCGTATACAAGATACATAGAAGGTGTACATACGTGGCCTTTAAGGGAAGAATTGCTGGGGTACGTTTTTTTATTTTTTTTTAGAATGCGTTTTTTTTGTTTTGGTTGAATTCTTATTGAGAGACATGTGAGTTTATCTAACAAAACAAAAAATAACGCATGCTAAAAATTCAGTGTGAACTAGGGCTGGGCGATTATGACCTAACTCAAAAGCACAATTAATTGAACATGTATGATTACAATTAATGAACGATTTAGACTACGCCCCTTTTTGACATGCCATGCCCCATTTGCATGCCCGCCAATGAATTAATATATATCACCATGAGCCTACTGTATATAATATACCCCCTGACAATGCCCCCCCACACAGTATAATGGCCTCATATTGGCCCCCACATAGTATAATTCTACTGAGTGTCCCTCACTTAAAGCATAATGCCCCCATAGCGGTTTCTACACAGTATTATGCCCCCACACAGTTTAATGCCTCCATATCTGCCACCACACAGAATAATTCCCCTATAGTGCCTACCCACACAGTATAATACCCCATAGCTGCCCCCACACAGTATAATGCCCCCATATCTACCACCTCACAGAATAATGCCCCTATAGTGCCTCTCCACACAGTATAATGCCCCCATAGCTGCCCCCACACAGTATAATGCCCCCATAGTTGCCCCAATACAGTATAATGCCCCTATTACTGCCCTTCACACAGTATAATGCCCCTGTAGTGCCTTCCCACAGTATAGTGCCTCCCACAGTATAATGCCCCTATAGCTACCCCACACAGTGTAATGCCCCATAGCTGCCCCACACGGTATAATGCCCCTATAGTTCCTCCCCACACAGTATTATACACCTATAGCTGCCCCCACACCCACTATAATTCTCCCATAGAGCCTAATAAAAAAAATACTCACTTAACCTCGTTCCCACAACTATTGGAGGAGATCCCTCAGCAGGTCTCCTCTGGTCTGTGTGGCTCGGCGCAGACAAGTGCAATGTCTTCATTACATCACGCCTGTCTGTGCCAGGCTGCTCACGACTGCTGTTACATATTGAATGGTGGAGCAGGGAGCTGATAGTCCGGAGGACGCAGATACAGTTTAAACCGGGACATAACCAAACCGAATTGCCCAGCCCTAGTGTAAACCCAGCTTTATACATTATATTTGGTTATGGAATTACACCTTTAAAGGGGTTGTTCTACGAAAACCACTTAAAGAGGCTCTGTCACCAGATTTTGCAACCCCTATCTCGTATTGCAGCAGATCAGCGCTGCAATGTAGATAAGAGTAACGTTTTTTCTTTTTTTTTAAATGACCATTTTTATATTTATGCAAATGAGGCTTTCTAAAGTACAACTGGGCGTGTATTGTGTTCGTTACATCTGGGCGTTTTTACTTCTTTTACTAGCTGGGCGTTGTGTATAGAAGTATCATCCACTTCTCTTCACAACGCCCAGCTTCTGGCAGTGCAGACACAGCGTGCTCTCGAGAGATTACGCTGTGACGTCACTCACTTCCAGCCCCAGGTCCTGCATCGTGTCGGACGAGCGAGGACACATCGGCACCAGAGGCTACAGTTGATTCTGCAGCAGCATCAGCATTTGCAGGTAAAACAAAAACGTTACTCTTATCTACATTGCAGCGCCGATCTGCTGCAATAGGAGATAGGGGTTGCAAAATCTGGTGACAGAGCCTCTTTAACACCTATCGTGCATTCTCGACTGCCGCTCCATTCAAACGGGGGGACACGACATGATGATTCGTGGGGCCGATAAGAATCAGATTAGTGTTGTTTGTGCAAAACCCATTTAAAACTTCTACTAGTTCTACTAATAGAACTTTTGTGCATGGTTTAGGATTTTCAGTACTTAGTACGCTTTTTCTTACTGTAGCATTTTGTCAACCAGCTGCTGTAGATCAGATGTGGTTCAATTTAAAAGAGGCGTAGAAACCCATCACATGGCTAAGAACACATGAATTCGCTCTGTTTTGTTTTACGCTAAATTTTAGTTTTCATCTTCAATATCTCATCCCTTCACAGTCTCAATATATGAGCTATAATTGACTACATCTAGATATCATGCTATTGCCTTTTTTTGCTGCTCTGTTGAATATGGAATATTTTTTTAGTATTTTTGAAGATCCCTCATTTCTTGGCCCTAATCTTTAACTACAGTATCTGCTGATAATGGGTTATTGGAGGGAAATTTAGATTTCATTTTTCTTTCAGGATAAAATTTCGAGCCCTGCCTTCTAATCTGATTTAACCTGTGTCCTTTCATTGCAGAGCTCACAATTAAAGACCTTTCTTACTTTTATATGATTTGTTTTTATGGTTGCTTTAACAACATTCATATTGGTTTAATGTTCTCCTCTTTCTAGGCATGCTAAATCATCCACCAATACCTATTGCAGATCTTTCCGAGCACACAGAACATCTTAAGGCCAATGATAACCTAAAATTATCTCAGGAATATGAGGTGAGAATTTACATGTGCAGATCTTTGTGTTTCATAGAATGATATAGCTACATAGTTACATAGTTGATAAGGTCGATAAAAGACGCAGGTCTATCCAGTCCAACATATAATCTACCGTGTTGTTCCAGAGGAAGGCAAAAAACCCCATGAGACAAGTCTCACATTTCCTTTAGTAAACTTCAGTTTTCATAATTTGAGAAACACAGGACGTGAAGTCATTAATGTTAATTTTGCTAAGGATTCAATAAACTGAAGTATATGTAAGAGGTAGTTTCAGCAAAGTTTAAAACAATTAAAAAATTGTATTTCCATTGTATAAAATAGGACTGTAATATTATTATAGATGGCAGTTTTAGACACTCAGTCATTAAGTTATTAATTTTCCCAATGCTGTTTCTAGCAGTCCCATTAAATGGGTTGTCCACACCAAAAAAATCATGCTATATGGTGTGCAAATGTAAAATAAATAAACGTATTCACAGTCTCCGATTAGTAGAGTGCTTCCTTCTCCATCCTTGTGTGTGTCGGTTACATTTATGAAGGGGCTGGCAGTCTGGCTCACTTTATTAGCTAAGATAGCCCCCTTTACTGTCATGGTTGATGCGGAGACAGAGAAGGGGGCTGGTGTACCTAAAGACCTGAGCCAGACTACCAACCCCTTCATGTGTGTCACCCCAACAGAGGGAGGGGGAGAAAGCTTTAGGTGGCAAAGAACTGTGGCGCCGCATCACAGCTTATAGCAGATGCTACAAACTTCCAAGATCACATGACAGGGAGTGAAATTGGGCGATCTGTCTAGTTTTGAAAATGAAAGTATAAGTAAGTTTCTTTATTTCACATTTGTACACACCGAATATATTTTTTGGGCGTTGGACAGCTCCTTAATTTATATGAAAAGCGGGCTACTATGGGAACTCCCTAGCTGGAAATTGACCTTCGCCCTCAGAGACAGAGGTGGTCTAAATAACGTGTCAAAAAAGTACGAAAAAGGATTGTGGTGTGACAATTCCTTTAAAGGGAAACTGTAGACAAATTATATTTTATTGCAGTAAAGATTAGATAAACATAGAATATACTATTTGATTTATTTTTTCAGTCCATTGATCCCGGCCAGCAGTTCACTTGGGAGCACTCGAATCTTGAAGTCAACAAACCCAAAAATCGCTATGCAAATGTGATTGCCTACGATCACTCTCGTGTCATCCTCATGCCCGTTGAAGGTACAGAATTGCATATACCCACTCAGCAGTTTGTTTTTCAATAAAATAACAAATTATGTGTATTAAAATGTTAATGTTAATATGTTACAAAGTACACTGTATGGCCAAAATTATATGAATACCTGACCATTCCGCCTTTGAGCTTGATTAAAAAATGGGTCCCCTTTTGCAGCTATATCAGTCTCCGCCCAAGATTGCCAAACTTTTGCCACAAAGTTATAAGCATATCATTGTCTAAAATGCATTTGTAAGCTGTAGCATTAACATTACCCTTCACTTGGAAAAAAGGGGTCTAGCCCAAACAATGAAAACATCCCCACACCATTATCCCTCCGCCACCAAATTTTACAGTAGGCACTAGGCATTCCAGTTTGCGGTGTTTTCCTGGAATCCAACAAACCTAGATTTGTCCATCAGACTGCCAGAGAACATGTTTCCGCTGACCCACAGTCCAGTGGTGGTGTGCTTTACAACCACTCCAGCCAGAGGTCGCACTACATGTTTTCCAGCAGAGTAAAAATACTCCGCTTAGCATATTTGAGGAGTATTTTTAGCCAAGGAGGAGTAAGTAATTTGCGGTAATTTAAATTAATAATACATAGGGATACGTGGTGTTAAAAACTCACTATTTATGCGGGGGAAAACATTATAACTTAAAACAATGCTTTCATGCATAAATAGTGAGTTTAGGTAATTCGAAAACTAATTTTATATTACACACTGAACATAAGTGTAGGACACCACCTTTCTTGAAGCATGAAACCTGTCACTCTGGGACCAGGGTAGCAGACCATTTGAATAGACCAAAGTCAACACACAATAGTAGAACTGGAACTGTGGAACTTGTACAAAAAAATGATGTGTGTCCCACCTGTCGCCCCCAGACATCCATTTTATTTGGACTGGTCAAATCTTTTGTTCTGGGGTGTGCGGTACTATACATCGCATCCCAAAAACAAAAACGTGCGCAGCCCAAATAAAATGGGTGCCTTACATACACACATGATGATTTTCTTTCTGTGTTTCTTTATCTCCATTAGAAATGAATGTGCAGCAGTGTCAGGTGGGATTTGCACAGAACTTATTCTAGTCCAGCCGAGTTCCCACGTCACGGTGAAAATGTTTCATTTTTTTTTGGCCTGGGAATGTTTCGAAAATTGCGACAAAATGGTGCGATTTCAGGCAAAAAAAATGCATTTTCATTGTGACCTGTGAACCCAGGTAAGAACACATAAGCAAATGGATAGACCCCCTGTAGGTGGGTGATGGGGTCAGTAGCAGACGTAGAGCTGGGGCAAATGACCCGAGAGGATCACACTCCTGGACATTAAACATGGGCACATAAACACAGGGGCTGGGGGGAGGGTGATAAATGAAGAGGAAGCCATGGAGGAAGAAGATTGATGCCGCAGTGAAAGGACCACTGCCGTCTTACCTCCAGCCTTCCCTCCTGTGAGGACTCTGACCTGGGCACTGCCACTGCAGAAACTTGTCTCCGTCCTTCTTGGCCCTTGTAAGGGTATGTTCACACGAGGGCGTCCGTAACGGCTGAAATTATGGGGATGTTTCAGCGTGAAAACATCCCCGTAATTTCAGCCGTAACGGCATGTGCAGGTGCTTGAACGCCGCGTCCATTACGGACGTAATGGGCGCTGCTATTCATTGGAGTCAATGAATAACGGCTCCAATTACGGCCAAAGAAGTGACAGGTCACTTCTTTGACGCGGGCGTCTATTTACGCGCCGTCATTTGACAGCGGCGCGTAAATTACGCCTCGTGTGAACAGACAAACGTCTGCCCATTGCTTTCAATGGGCAGATGTTTGTCAACGCTATTGAGGCGCTATTTTCAGACGTAATTCGGGGCAAAAACGCCCGAATTACGTCCGTAAATAGGCCGTGTGAACATACCCTTAGTCTTAGGCACCAACAGTGCGAGACCGCCATAGAACTTTATTGGCTCAACGTGCCGGAGCCTGACTGTCGTCATTAGAAGTTGGTGGCACAGAGGAGAGTTCAAAGAAGTACATAAAGAGAGGTTCTGAGAGAACTATTATATGTAGTACTGTGCCACTAGTGCTGTCCTCCAGCTCAAAGTGAATTCAGTCTCATGCCTAAAAATAGGCATGAGACTGATTTCAAAGCGTTTAGGAGCCTTTACAGGTGTCAGTGACACCTGTATAAGCGTTATTGCGACTTCTGACTCCAGCTAATGCTTAGCGTTGCGCGTGGTGAACTTAGGCTTGTGTACAGCTGCTTGACTATGGATACCGATTTCAGGAAGCCCCTCATGCAGTTTTTGTGCTGATGTCACTTCCAGGTGCAGTTTAAAACTGTGTATTGAGTGATCCAACGGAAGATAGGTGAGTTTTACGTGCCACACTCTTCAGCACTTGTCAGCTCAACTCTGTGAGATTGTGTGGTCTACTTCTTTGTGGCTGAATTGTTTTTACTCCTAGATGCTTTACAGTTAGAGCACTTACAGGTGAATGGGGCAGATCTAGCAAATCAGAAATTTCATGAACTGACTTGTGGCAAAGGTTGCATCCTATGATAGTGCCACGTTTTCCACTGAGCTTTGCAGTACGACCCATACTACTACTACTTCCAGTGTGGTCTATGGAAATTGCATGACTCTGCTTGATCTTATGCACCTGATTGCAAAGGGTGTGGCTGAAAATTCGGATCTCAATAATTAGAAGGGTGTCAATATATTTTTGGCCATATATACTGTATATTGTCAAGTACTGTATATTGTGTTCTGCATCACTGTGAAGTGGTCCGCATTGATTGGACCGCATCACAGCGAGGGAGAAGACCATGCCCACTGAGGAGAGATTAGGTCTCCTCCCTGTTTTGATGTTAGCAATTAGCATATTGGGTGCCAAAGCGGAGCGTCAGCCGTAGAGGAGCAATGGAGGGAACAAAAAAGAAAAAGTACGGGAATTAGGAGACGTGGGGAATAAGGATATGTAAACAAAAAAAAAACTGATCACAGGTCCTCTTTAACGCAGCATGCATTAGAAGGTACAGGAGCGGGGATGTGAGAAACAAGGCAGTTACTGAATATTCATGTAACTTCTTCATTGAAATAAGTAGTTTTTCCATTTTTCTTGTGTAATTAAATTTAGTCGAGAAAAAAAATAACAGACCACATTTTTTCAGGATTTTTCAAAGAAAGCAAACACAAGGAACATACAGACAAGTTCAGTAGCTTTAAACTTTCTTTATTGATGAAGCACAGTAAAATAAAATATTAACCACTTTAGGACGCAGCCTGTTTTGGCCTTGTGGACACAGACTATTTTTTCTAATCTGACGTGTGTCGCTTTGTGATAACTTTTGAATGCCTTTACCAATCCAAGCGATTCTGAGTTTTTCTTGTGACATATTATACTTTGTTCGTCGATAAGTTCAATATTTATTTGTGGAAAAACTTCAAATTTGAGACAAAATTAGCATTTTTCAAAATTTTTATGTATCTGCTTGTAAAACAGATAGTAAAACCACATAAAATGGTTACTAGTTAACATTTCCCATATGTTTGCATCGTTTGCAAGGCTTAGAACTTTAGAAGCAATTTCTAAAATTTTCATGAAAATTTCAACAGGTCATTTTTTCAGGGACCAGTTCAGTTGTGAAGTGGCTTTGAGGGCCTTCTATATTAAAGTCCCCATAAATCACCCCATTTTGAAAACTGCATCCCTCAAAGTATTCAAAACAGCATTCAGAAAGTATTTTAACCCTCCAGGCATTTCACAGGAATTAAAGCAAAATAGAGGTGAAATTTACAAATTATTTTTTTTTTTGCTGAAATTCATTTGTAATATGTTTACAATACACAGGATTTTGGGGCCTCCTTTATTTAGGAATATATTTTAGGCACTATGTCGTGCTTGAAGAGGTGTTGTGGTGCCTAAACAGTCAAAACCCCCCAAAAGTGTCTCCATTTTGGAAACTAAACGCCTCAAAGCGTTTTTCTAGGGGTATAGTTAGCATTTTGACCCCACAAGTTTTTTGTAGAATTTAGCGGAATTAGGCCGTGAAAATGAATATCAACGTTTTTGTCCACCAAAATGTTGGATTTTTTCATTTTCACAAGGGATAAAATCAAAAAAGCCGCCCAACATTTGTAAAGCAATTTTCCTGAGTACGGTAATACCCCATATGTGGTCATAAACTGGGTTTTTTATTAGCAATTAATTAACCCTTTCAGAACTGATCCTTTTTTGCTTTTTCGTTTTTCACTCCCCGCCTTCCAAGAGCCATAACTTTTTTATTTGGTGTGAGGGCTTATTTTTTGAACTAGGAGTTGTAGTTTCTATTGACACTATTTAAAGTACCATATAATGTACTGGGAAACTGAAAAAAAAAAATCTTTGCGGGCTGAAATTGGAAAAAACTATGATTCCTCCATTGTTTTTTGGGGTTTGTTGTTACATCTTTCAACTTGCGGTAAAAACAACAACTTAACCTTATTCTTCGTCTCAATACTATTACGGTAATACCAAATTTATATAGTTTTTGTATGTTTTACTAATTTTACAAAGAAAAGACTATTCGTTAAAAAAAAAATTGTTTTGTATCACCACATTGAGAGCCATAACTTTTTTTTTCTTTTTTCGTCGATTGAGCGGTGTGAGGGCTTATTTTTGGTGGGACGAGCTGTAGCTTTTATTGGTACCATTTTATGGTACATACAACTTCTTGATCACTTTTTATTAAAACATTTTTTTTTTTGTGCTAATGTGACCAATTGTTTATTTCTTACGGCGTTCACTGTGCGCAATAAATTAAGTTTTATTTTATTCTGCAAGTCGGTACGATTACGGCAATACCATATGTATATCGTTTTTTTTATGTTTTGCAGCGTTTGCACAATAAAATCAAATTTTTATAAAATTATTTATTTTTTGTGTCACTATATTCTGAGAGCCAAAACTTTTTTATTTTTCAGTCAAAAAAGCTGTGTAAGGGCTTGTTTTTTGCGAGACAGGTGTTCGTTTTTATTGGTAGTATTTTGGTGTTTCCTCAAGGGGTCTAGTTTCCAAAATAGGGTCACTTTTGGGGGGTTTTCAGTGTTTTGGCACCACAAGACCTCTTCAAACCGGACATGGTGCCTAACAAATTAAATTTCATTAATTACATTTCACCTCTACTTTGCTCTAAATTCCTGTGAAACACCTAAAGTGTTAGTAAACTTTCTAACTGCTGTTGTGAATACTTTGATGGGTCTACTTTCTAAAATGGGGTGTTTTGTTTTTTTTAACTCGTTTTATTGAACTCCAAGCTTGCAGTACAAGAAAAAAAAGAAATAACTTTACAATGGTACTACATATCTTATAACGGTGAACACAGAATTAGTACATGTTATTCCAAACATTTCATACATCACAGAATACATTTCAAACACTGTATCTTCCCATACATGGGCAGGTGGTTATGATATAGGTCAAGTTAACACCATATATACATACATTGATAATAAAGTTACAAAAGTAGAATTGCTCACCACACTAGCTCACCATACCACCCTGTCCCACTCTTCTCACCTCCTTGACGATCAATGTAACATAGAATGCATATTGTTTCCCACCCCTAGGGTCCCTGATGATGCAAGCCAACCATCCCAGATCTTCCCAAATTTATTAACACATTTCCTATTTCTGTACACCACTCTCAAATGGGATGACATTATCAACCAGGGATTTCCATTGCGTAACGGTGGGAGGTCTATCCGCCATCCATCTCAGGGCTATAACTTTGCGAGCCAAGAACAGTGTTTCCCTAAGGAACACCCGGGTATGAAATGGCCATTCCTCCTCCCACAACAATCCCAACAGGCATAGTTCCGGCGTCTTGGGTATGGGCACCGACACAATATCCTTCAGAACTTCAAGTACCCCCTCCCAGAAGGAACTAATGCGCGAGCACTCCCAGATGAGGTGTATAAAGTTTGCCCCTGAAGAGTGGCACCTGTGACATTTCTGAGTTCGGCATCCGACCCATACGGTGTAGAAGTGTTGGTGTAAGGTAACACTGGTGTATTATGTACAGTTGGGTCAGCCTATTGACAGAAGGAGATACCAACTTATGAGACTCTAGGGCCTCTGACCAGTCCTCCTCGGACAAGCCGGGGATAACTGCCTTCCATGCCGACTGCACCGGAAGCTTATGCGACTCAGTTCGTACATTCAGGAGATGAGTGTACAGTGCCGAAATAATGCCCTTGGGTCCCTGTGTTTTTAGAACTCCAATCAATGGGAACTTCGAAAGAGACGGAGACCGCGTGTCAAATTGGGCGTTCAACGCATGTCGTAGTTGCAAATATCTGAAGAACTGGGTGCGATGTAAACCATATTCTTCCACCATCTGAGAAAATGATAGCAACACATTTTCCCTATAAACGTCCCCCAGACACAGCACCCCATTGACCTTCCAATACTCTGAACCCTCCATCATTTGTAAATGTGTGAACATGGGATTGTCCCACATCGGTGTCCCCTCCTCCAAAGCCCCGAAGCCACATATCAACTTAGCTGCTTTCCACACCTGATGAGCTAGTCTGTGAAGTAGGAGTAGTCTCCCTCTAAACAAATTGGGATTCTCCAGCACCGGCCACATGACCGATATTCCTAGCACCTGTCCTAAAGCATAGTCGGCAAAGGATTCCGTACCCTGTCCGATCCATTCTTTCAAATAGCGTAGTTGACCACTCAAACAGTAAATATAAAAATCAGGCAGTGCCATTCCTCCCCTATCCCGTGGACATTGTAGTTTGACCAAGGCAAGCTTCCTTCGAGATTTCCCCCATACAAAGCCAGCCGTCAATGAGTGCAGCTTATTAAAAAAATATCTCGGAATGGGACCATTTGCATGTTCTAATAAATATAATCCTTTAGGTAAAAGAATCATCTTCACCAAGTTAACCCGACCTGCCACTGAGAGCGGCAACGTTTTCCATGTCTTAAATTTCTCCTCTAAGGCCTCTAGAGGATATATGTTTTTGTCATGAGACTCTGCAGGGAACTTTGTGATGTATATACCTAAATATTTAAAATTAGTGACCACGGGCAGGTTATAATATACATCCGGCCAGTCCACTTCCCATAGCGGCATCAGGGCTGACTTAGCCCAATTTATCAGCAGCCCAGAATATCGGCCAAAACGATTCACAATATCAATAGCCCTTGGGAGAGTATCATGTACCTCGGACATGTAAAGGATCAGATCGTCTGCATATAAACCTACTCTGCTTCCTCTGTTCCCAATTTTCACTCCCTGAAATATATGATCCTGACGTATATGGATGGCCCGAGGCTCTATGGCTAATGCAGAGAGAAGAGGGGATAATGGACATCCCTGCCTGGTGCCCCTACTCAAATAAAAAAAAGCAGTACCCCTACCATTAACCAATAAATTGGCTCTGGGATGTTTATATAGAATGGATATCCATTTGGAGAATCCAGATCCAATCCCAAATTTAGACAATACCGCTTGCAGATAATTCCACTCCACTGAATCAAAGGCCTTGGCCGCATCAAGCGAGGCCATCGCCCATTGTCTGTTTAACTTCCCCCCTACCTGTGAAACCGCCTGAGCCCTCCGAATATTCCCCGAAGTGGATCTCCCAGGAATAAAACCAGATTGATCCTGATGTATAAGTGAGGTGACAATATGATTAAGTCGGTTTGCCAGAATTTTAGTTAAGATCTTATAGTCTAAATTGAGCAGGGAGATAGGTCTATATGATCCACACTCCATGGGATCTTTGTCAGGTTTCAGCAAAATGATAATGGTAGCTTCATATAAAGAGGTGGTCAAAACTCCCTTTTCAAAGGCTGCTGCATTCATCTGGAGCAACTCAGGACCAATAATCTCTAAATATCGGGAGTATACCTCCAACGGGATTCCATCAGGCCCAGGCGATTTCCCATTATTTAAATCCTGTACGGCCGTCTGCAATTCTTCCAGAGTAATAGCCTCATCTAAGCGGTCTCTATGCTCCCCTGCTAGCTGCGGGAATGTAATCCCCTCCAAATATTCCATCAATGAGTCTTCCGAGTAATCACACTGAGATGTATATAGATCAGTATAAAATCTGCGGAACCTATCCCCAATTTGTTAATCAACATTAAGAGGTCGTCTTCCCTCATCCAAGATTTCCAGAATGGTCGGAGATGATTGATTAGAGTGTACTATGTGCGATAATAATCTACCAGACTGATTACCTAGTTCAAAGGCGTTTTGTTTAAGAGAAAACAGCTTCCTATCACCCTTCTCCCTGAGATGTATCTGATACAATCTGCCCGCCTGCTGCCATTGCAGTCTGTTGTCCTCAGTCGGCTCCTCGATATATGCCTGTTCCAGGTCCCTGCACGTCCCTGCCAATCTATCTTCCTCTACCCTTGATGTCTTTTTAATAAATGAGATAGTGGACCGCAAACAACCCCTCAAATATGCTTTAAACGTGTCCCACCTTCGGAAGATATCAGTCTCTTCTTCGTGGTAAGAGTTGGGTTAACTGATCAGGAATACGGTCATTAGGCCCTATCAGGGATAACCAGAATGGGTGAACTCTCCAGTTTAGTTTGCTAGCTTGTCTATCGTATAAACGAAATGTCGCCTGCAAAGGCGCATGATCCGAAGCACTAGGAGGGGCGTATTCAATATCAGCTACCCTGGGGCCCAAGGAAGCCGATCCAAACATATAGTCTATTCTAGACAGCGCCCCCCTAGCAGGAGTAAAGCATGAGAACTCAAGAGATTGGGGATGTCTCAGTCTCCACAAATCCACCCATCCCATCTCATCTATCAGTCGTTGCAAGTTGGAGGATGAGTGCAACTCCCTAGTCTCGTTCCGAGGTATAAATTTATCAATATGCGGGTTCAGTAAAAGATTAAAATCTCCCATACATATGACCTTGGCTTCAGGGTAATTGTCTACAAAAGTAACTGCTATCTGCAGTATTAACAGGTTTGCTGGAGGTGGCGCATATATCCCTATGATGACAAAGGGCACACAGTTAATATATGCGTGGACAAATGCATATCTACCCTCTGTATCTTTCACCGTCTTGGTTGCATTCCACCGTACCGATCTATGAACCAGTATAGAAACCCCTCGAGTATATGACATGTGCCTCGAGTGCTCCGCCCATTGAACCCATGGTTTTTTTAAATGATGAATTGTATCAGCCGTGAGATGGGTCTCCTGGAGGCATAGAATGTGCGGTCCAAATTCCCTCACGTGTGCAAACACAGTAATTCTCTTGCGAGGGGTGCCCATGCCTCTAATATTCGATGACATTACTTTCAGATCAGCCATACAAGCAGACCCTTACATGTTTGCAGAGGATTCCCCCACTTATCCCCTGTATATCATAAAAGCCATATACCAATATCATAGATTTCGTAAATTGCATAGATTGTTTAGCAAGCTGTGTAACTTTTATCCAACAAAACAAAACTTCCCCCTGTGCGGGCTTCCATGAGAGTAGTCCCCTCCCATGGGCAAACTTATCAGTAACCTGTAAAGGTATAAGTGTAGCTGTTATACCGTGGCTGATGGTTACGGGGTGTCTGTGCATACAATTAGAGATGGTAAGGTTAACCTACACAGAAATAAAACAACTGTAGCAACCACATTTCCTCGCTATCTCCCATCAGACCTCTTCACACTATCAACAAGAAATACTGGACAGTCCAGAAGGTTAACGGATGCATCGACTTCCCTGCGTCATGGCTTCAGGTATTCAAAAAGGAGTGTCCAGTTCCAGTTTCCCAATCTGCCAGTCCTTTCACCAAGAGGGGAATTCGTGCTGCATACCTGGACATCCGGTATCTCGACAAGCATAGCGAGTCCCATGTGGCACGACTTAAGCCCTCTGGTCACCTGGTCGCAAAGATAGCCATTCTTCAGCTTCCCTTGGATCTCCAAAAAAAATCACTTTCCCTCCATCAGTGATACGTAGACGAGCTAGATAGGCCATTGAGTAGGATATATTCAGATCCCGCATCTTTTTCTTTACAGCAATAAATGTAGCGCGCTTCTTTTGTAATTCCGCCGAAAAATCTGTAAACAAGAGCACTCGGGAATTCTCATGCTGGATATTGGGGTGCTGACGAGCCATCTGTAAGATCTGATCCCAGTCTTTCCAATTAAGTAAACGTGCTAGTAAGGGTCTTGGCATGCCGGGCAGAGGTGGTCGTGCTGGCACTGTGTGCGCGTTCCACCGCGAATGCTGCTGAAAAATGCGCTCCAGGGAAGGTGGCACGGAACCACTGCTCAATAAAAGCGCCTGGCGTTGTTCCTTCTACTCGCTCCGGCAAACCAATAAGTCTGATATTATTCCTGCGTGAGCGGTTTTCCAGGTCGTCACATTTCTGCTGCCATATCTCCACTTTGGCCTCCATTGCCGACAATCTCTCAGGAATGCGTAAATTAGCATCTCCAATGGCCGAAATTCTGTGTTCCGTGTCTTTTACCCTTTCCCTTAGCTTCTGCACATCATGGTGTACCAGGCCCAGATCCACCCTCACCTCCTCTATCTTCCCCGTCAGCGACGTAGTGGACAGAGTGATAGCCTGCAGCAGTTGTTCATATACCTGCTGCAGGGTCAGTTCTGGCTCAGGCTCCGTCTCCTCTTGCTGTGTCGTGCTGGTGCTCTGACCTCGTGGTGGCCTGGAGCGCTGTGCCGGAGACTCTGCGGCGCCATTTTGAGAGCTGTCCCGGGCAAAGTTTTTCAATTTCTCCCCCGCCGACGTACCTTTTGTGGGACCCATCGGTGCCATGACTCAGTGCCACTCTGGGAGGCTATGAAGAGGTCTGTCTGTCTCAGGATACTATGCAGTATCACAGGTATTGCGGGTTACCGGACGGAGCTCTCACTCAACACGTCCTCTCATGTTGCCTGCTGGCCACGCCCCCCTAAAATGGGGTGTTTGATAGGGGTTTCTAATATATGGGCCCCTCAAAACAACTTCAGAACTGAACTGGAACCTAAAAATAAATAAATGAGGCAATACTTCGCTTCTTACATTATACTGATAATGAGCAGTGCCCACCCCGAGATGACCCCAGTTTTGACCATATGTATAAACTGAGACCCCTATTAGACCGTTTCAGTGCCTGGTTTTCCCAAGCATACACCCCCGAGAATTGTATTTCTATTGATGAGTCCTTGGTACATTTTAAAGGGAGGCTTCAATTCCGCCAGTACCTGCCGAGTAAGAGGGCAAGGTATGGCGTGAATAAGCTGAGTGAGAGTACATCAGGGTATACTTACAAATTTAGGATATATCAAGGGAAGGACACCAGTATTCAGCCCCCAGAATGCCTCCCCTTACTGGGAATTAAACATAAAAATTGTGTGGGATTTGGTGCACCCACTGCTGGACCAGGGTTACCCCCTCTACCTGGATAATTTTTATACCAGCGTCCCACTCTTCAAGTGCCTCGCTTCCAGAAGTACTGCGGCATGCGGCACTGCTAGAAGAAATCTGAGAGGCCTCCCAAAGACACTGCTTGGGCAAGCACTCAGAAGGGGTGAGAGCAGGGCACTTTCTAGCAGCAACATATTGTGTGTCAAGTACAAGGATAAGAGAGATGTCCTTGTATTGACAACAATACATGGCTACACCAGTACCCATGTACCTGTACGAGGTACCAATACAGAGACCCCCAAAGCAGACTGCATCCTTGACTACAATAGTTACATGGGAGGGCTGGACTTGTCAGATCAAGTCCTGAAGCCCTACAGCGCCATGCAGTGGGGTATAAGAAGTTGGCAGTGCACATCATACAGATGGCATTGTATAATGCGTACGTGCTACGTCGATGTAAAGGCAGATGGGAACTTTCCTGGAATTTCAAGAGGTGGTTATCAAGAAACTAATATTTAGGGACCAAGAAGGGGGACACCCAGTACTTCTGGAAGCGAGGCTACACGCATCGTACCAGGGCAACACTTTCCAGGAGAAGTTCCCCAAACTGGCAAGAAGGGAAAAAGTCAAAAGAGGTGCAAAGTCTGCTATAAGCGGGGGATAAGGGAGGACACAATATATCAATGTGACACGTGTCCCGAAAAACCAGGGCTCTGTATGAAAGAGTGTTTTAAAATTTATCATACATCCCTTGATTTTTAATCTACCCCAGTTTTACTTACCCTGATGCACTCCACACAGTTTATCCCCCTCATCTTTCCCTTCTGAGCCCTGCTCTGTGCCCAGGCAGCTAATAACAGCCACATGTAGGGTATTGCCGTACCCAGGAGAACCCACATTACAGTTTATGGGGTGTATGTCTCCGGTCAAAATGCTCACTACACCTCTAGATGAATGCCTTAAGGGGTGTAGTTTTTGAAACCGGGTCACTTCTTGGGGGTTTCAACTGTACTGGTACCTCAGTGGCTTCTGCATACATGACTTCGCACCAGTAGGCCAAATGGTGGTCCTTTCCTTCTGAGCCCTCCCATGGGCCCAAACGGCAGTTTATCACCACAAATAGGGTATTGCCGCACTCAGGACAAATTGGGCAACAAAATGTGGTCTTTTGTTCCCTCTGAAAAGAAGAAATTTTGATGAAAAATTAATTTTATTGGAAAAAATTTCATTTTTTAAATTTCACAGCCCAATTCAAATACGTGCTGTGTAGAAACTGTGGGGACAAAATGGTAACAACAACCATAAATTAATTCCTTGACGGGTGCAGTTTCCAAAATGGGGTCACTTTTGGGGGATTCCTACTGTTCAAACCTGGCATGCTGCCTAAAATATATTCTAATAAAAAAGAGGCCCCAAAATGCACTAGGTGCTTCTGGGGCTTGTGTTTTAGTCCACGAGCACACATGTGGGACATTTCTAAAAACTTCAGAATCTGGACAATACATATTTTGTAGTGTTTCTCTGGTAAAACCTTCTGTGTTACAGAAAAAAATGGAATAAAATTGAAATTCAGCAAGAAAAATGAAATTTGCACATTTCACCTCCACTTTGCTTTAATTCCTGTGAAATGCATAAAGGGTTAAAAAAAAACTTTCTAAATGCTGTTTTGAATACTTTGAGGGGTCTAGTTTTTAAAATGGGGTGTTTATGGGGGTTTCTAATAGGCCCCTCAAAGCCACTTCACAACTGAACAGGTACCTTAAAAAAATGGCTTTTGAAATTTTCTTAATATTAGAAATTGCTGTTTATGTTCTAAGCCTTGTAACGTCCAAGAAAAATAAAAATGTTCAAAAAACGATGCCAATCTAAATTAGACATATGGGAAATGTGAACTAGTAACTATTTTAGGTGGTATAACCATCTGTTTTACAAGCAGATGCATTTAAATTCAGAAAAATTCTATTTTTTTCTAAATTTCCTCTAATTTTTCACAAATAAACACTGAATAAATCGACCAAATTTTATCACTAACATAAGCCCAATGTCTCACGAGAAAACAATCTCAGAATCGCTTGGATAGGTTTAAGCATTCCGAAGTTATTACCTCATAAAGTGAAATATGTCAGATTTCAAAAATGGGCTCTGATCCTTAAGGCCAAAACAAGGTTGCGTCCTTAAGGGGTTAAAGACTTATTATAGTGGGGAAAAAAATTATTTTTACACTTTTATAGCTCTGATCGCTGTTAGAATACATTACACTACCTAGGTAGTGTAATGTATTCCAACAGTCAGTGTGATGTCACAGTCACTCTGACAGTAAGCCTATGAGGACCAGCCAGAGGCTGCTCCCTATAGGCTTCCATATATGGCAGACCAGGAGTCCGTTGTCTGGCCCCTGGTTGCCATGGCAGCCTCCACGATTGCATGGCAGCTGCTGATGTGCTATAAACCCCCTAAATGCAGCAATCGCAATCGATCGCCGCATTTAAGGGGTTAATTGCCGAAAGCAGTGGCGATAAGCCGCTGATATGCAATACTGGAGTGTCCGCTGTCAGGTACAGCTGACCTCCCGGTTCCCGATGCACACTGTCACCGACAGTGTGCATCGGGAACGACAGTGACTTCTTGTCACTCTGACAGGAAACCTATCCGGACCAGCCGGAGTCTGATCTTGATAGGCTTCCATCCATGGCAGACACGGGGGCCATTGTTTGGCCTCCGGTTGCCATGCCATTTATTGGCAAACCCCGCGATTTCATCGTGGGGTACGCGATGAGCTAGAAACCCCTTAAATGCGGCGATCACCGCATTTAAGGGGTTAATTGCTGAAATCAGCGACAAAGTACCGCTGGCCGGCAAGAGTGGAGTGTCAGCTGTCGAAGACAGCTGACCTCCCTGTTCCCGGTGAACACTGTCGTCGAGAGTGTGCACCGGGAACGACTCAGTAATTATATGTCCTCATGCGGGAAGTAACCTCCCGCAATGACGTATAGTTACTGAGTCGTGCGGGTAGGGGGTTAACCCCTTGGCGCCACGGGCTGTATATTTACGGCGCTAGAAGCCTGCAGTTAAGGAATAGTGGTCTAGTGATGACGCAGGCACGAAAGCTGTGCTCCTGCCCTCACCCATGGAAGGACGGCTTTGATGGACAGCCAGTCTCCTGCGGCAACGGACAAATTTGTAGATATCTCCTAAGAAAGATCATCATGACTGCCTCTTGTAGATGTCAATTAGGTAGTGCCTTAGGTATGGCTTAATAGGTTCCTTTTTTACTGACTTAGGTTCGTTTTTTACTGACAGCAGCAAAAATGCATTAGAATCCAAAGGTATTCTATGCATTATTTGTTAAAAGTAAAATTAATAAGTAAATGTCCTCTAGTAAGACAAATTTTTTTAAAATAAAGTTGTTTTAAAAAAAGACAACTAAACGAAGGAAAAACTTCTGAATGGGTAAGCATTTTTTAGTTGTCTTTAAAGGGGTTGTTTCATGAAGAAAAACCCTGTTCATTTGCTCTATTAGGGCATATGGGCATCATAGGGGTCCTGCACTCAGGAACCCCTCTATGTGCCATAATGGAGAGCTGCTGGACAAATGGCTCCTGATCTGGCACACTCGAGACATCCTTGTATTAATGAAGGCTTTTTATCTAAATGAACGCAATGTAATACTACTAAATGCCTGGCAGGCCGTGGCTTCCTCGGGAAAAAAACAGCTGTTTGCATGAGGGCGGGAGCAGGAACCAGGGTAATCAGCTGGTCATCCCAGGTGCCGCTTTCTGAAAGGAGTTTTAATTGTTCAGAGGATTGAAAGAGTTCTCCGGCACTTTTATGTTCATGCCTATCCTTAGGATAGGTCATCAATATCAGATGGTTGGGGGTCTGACTCCTAGCACCCCCACCAATCTGCTATCTGAAGGCACCGCTGACTAACTCCACGGCCTCTTCATATTTTACCAGGCACAGTGCCATACACTTCCATAGCGGTTGTGCCTGGGATTAACATTCTCTGCAATACAGTCGCATTTTCTTGAATGCGACCAGAACTGCAATCTCAGGAACAGCTGCTATGGAAGAGCTACGGCACTGTGGCTAAGGATAGGCCATCAATAAAAAATTTTTAAAAAGTCCCGTAGAACCCATTTAATGAGAGTTTGAACTGTGTTAAAGGGAACCTGTCACGTTCAAAGTTCTGTACTATATGCAGGCAGCATGTTATAGAGCAGGATGAGCTTGGTTGATATATAGTTTTGTGGGAAAAGATTCAGTCTAACTTTTAAAAATGCCTGCTCATTGTGAGCTTATTAGTCCAGTGGGCAAAGTAACTATGATTGATAGCCTTCCCTGTTGCATACAGAGATAGCAGTCAATCATGGAGTTATTATTTCACAACTGTAAATTTCCTATGTTCACATATGCTTAAAGGGGTTGTCCACTACTGGACAACTGATGACGTATCCACTGGATAGGGCATCAGTATATCATCGGTACGGCTGCCTCCGAGCACCGGACGTACATGCCGGAAGCAGTTGGCTCCGGCCACTGAATAGCTGCAGTTCGGCAGCATGGCCGTTATGCTATGTACGGAGCCAACTGCTTCTGGCTCTGTACATCGCATAATTGGCTATAACATTCAGTGCCCGGAGGCAGCCGGAGTGGCTTAACGGTGCGCGGTCCTGGTGTCGACCCGCACCGATGATATACTGATGACCTATCTGGTGGATACATTTTTTCACAATTTTTGTTTGTCTTTTTAACCATGTAATTATTTTCAAATAATTATCTCCATTTACTACAGGAATTCTTGGCAGTGACTACATAAATGCCAACTATATTGATGGTTACCGGAAACAAAATGCATATATAGCAACTCAGGGACCCTTGCCTGACACTTTTGGAGACTTTTGGCGCATGGTATGGGAACAGCGCTCTGCTACCATCGTTATGATGACTAGACTAGAGGAGAAGTCTCGAGTAAGTATCTCTATATAACGATACCAATTCATGAGCTATATGAATTTAAAGCTTAAAATACTGCATTAAATTATTTAAGGATAGTGGAATATTCTTTCCATTGAGTTATAGGATAATTAGTCAAACTGCGGATGCAGGGGCAGAAATATAATGAGGGCTGTCATAGAACTTGTCCAACAACAAATTGAGATTATTGAAGTATGAGTTTTTTTTAGTTGTATAAGACTAGACACCCTGAAGATTTTATTCTGATCTAACTTTATTCAGGAAGTACAGCTGATTTTATAACATATTTAATAACATAGAAATACATCGATATCCTATTTTAGATGAGCTTTACACCCCCTTAAAAATCTTGATCAACTAATAAAAATTAAGTAGTAAAACTTTAAATGAAATCAGCTCATCATTTAAAGCCAGTAAATCATATGCTCTTTTAGTGACCTTTAGGGTCTCCTTACATGGCCCGACGTGGGCCGGGTAAACTAACGCTGATCAACGAGACCGCTCGTTGATCGGCGCTCATTTGCTACTTTCACAAAGAGCTATGTATGGGGTAGAGTGGACATTACTACGACCGCTCGTCCCCATACATTTCTATCATGTCGGCAGCACGTCTCCCTGTTTACATAGAGAGATGAGCTGCTAACAGCGATATTTTAGGCTGCATAAACTATACAATCAGTCGATGAACGAGCATTTTCCTTCATCGGCTGATCGTTGCCCGTTTACACAGGGCAATGATCGGGAATGAGCATTCTGTGAATGCTCGTTTGCCCGATGATTGGCCTGTGTAAAAGGGCCTTTACTCTACTTTCAATTTCTGAAACCAAAGATCCAAAGGAGACGTTGTGGTCAACTTACCTTCAGTTTGTCAAAAACATGCACAGATATCTCTTTGATACTAAAGATAACAAGAAGTTGTGGTCAACTTTAGCGCAAAGTAATAAAAGCAAATGAAGAGGTGTTGGGCTAATTTTATATAGTTTAAGACAAAACCAAAAAAAAAAACAACAACTCTGAAGTTACTCTATTAGAAATTCACCCAAAGTGGTTATTCCATACTAAATTGCAATATAAGGGCAATCTGGGTGGTTGACCGGGGCCCAGGACTACTGAAGGGTCCACAAAATACAGGGTGGGCCATTTATATGGATACACCTAAATAAAATGGGAATGGTTGGTGATATTAACTTCCTGTTTGTGGCACATTAGTATATGGGAGGGGGGAAACTTTTCAAGCTGGGTGTTGACCATGGCGGCCATTTTGAAGTCGGCCATTTTGTATCCAACTTTAGTTTTTTCAATGGGAAGAGGGTCATGTGACACATCAAACTTATCGATAATTTCATAAGAAAAACAATGGTGTGCTTGGTTTTAACGTTACTTTATTCTTTCATGAGTTATTTACAAGTTTCTGACCACTTATAAAATGTGTTATAAAAAGTGCTGCCCATTGTGTTGGATTGTCAATGCAACCCTCTTCTCCCACTCTTCACACACTGATAGCAACATTAGGGCCAAAACCGCCTTCCCTAAAGACACAATTCTGTGCAGGATCAGCACAGATATAGTCACTTGACCATATCCATTCAGGTCCTGAAGCCAATGGGCTGAGCTGAAAGACTTCACAGAGGAAAATGAGAAGAAGCAAGAGTACTGTGTATGTAAGTGTTACGGTTGCTATGTATGTAATGTGTTTGGGGTCTGGTTTGCGTTTTGTACTTATTCTGGGGTCATAATATTCAGAGAATCTCTAGTGACTGGTATAGTGCCAAGGGACTGGCGCAGGGCAAATGTGGTGCCTATTTTCAAAAAGGGCTCTAGGTCTTCCCCGGGTAATTATAGACCAGTAAGCTTAACATCCATCGTGGGGAAAATGTTTGAGGGGCTATTGAGGGACTATATACAGGATTATGTGACAATAAATAGCATTATAAGTGACAGCCAGCATGGTTTTACTAAGGACAGAAGTTGTCAAACTAACCTAATCTGTTTTTATGAAGAGGTAAGCAGAAGTCTAGACAGAGGGGCCGCTGTGGATTTAGTGTTTTTGGACTTTGCAAAGGCATTTGACACTGTCTCCCATAGACGCCTAATGGGTAAATTACGGACTATAGGTTTAGAAAATATAGTTTGTAATTGGATTGAGAATTGGCTCAAGGACCGTATCCAGAGAGTTGTGGTCAATGATTCCTTCTCTGAATGGTCACCGGTTATAAGTGGTGTACCCCAGGGTTCAGTGCTGGGACCACTATTATTCAACTTATTTATTAATGATATAGAGGATGGGATTAATAGCACTATTTCTATTTTTGCAGATGACACCAAGCTATGTAATATAGTTCAGACTATGGAAGATGTTTGTGAATTGCAGGCAGATTTAAACAAACTAAGTGTTTGGGCGTCCACTTGGCAAATGAAGTTTAATGTAGATAAATGTAAAGTTATGCATCTGGGTACCAACAACCTGCATGCATCATATGTCCTAGGGGGAGCTACACTGGCGGATTCACTTGTTGAGAAGGATCTGGGTGTTCTTGTAAATCATAAACTCAATAACAGCATGCAGTGTCAATCAGCTGCTTCAAAGGCCAGCAAGATATTGTCGTGTATTAAAAGAGGCATGGACTCGCGGGACAGAGATGTAATATTGCCACTTTACAAAGCATTAGTGAGGCCTCATCTAGAATATGCAGTCCAGTTCTGGGCTCCAGTTCATAGAAAGGATGCCCTGGAGTTGGAAAAAATACAAAGAAGAGCAACGAAGCTAATAAGGGGCATGGAGAATTTAAGTTATGAGGAAAGATTGAAAGAATTAAACCTATTTAGCCTTGAAAAAAGACGACTAAGGGGGGACATGATTAACTTATATAAATATATTAATGGCACATACAAAAAATATGGTGATATCCTGTTCCTTGTAAAACCCCCTCAAAAAACAAGGGGGCACTCCCTCCGTCTGGAGAAAAAAAGGTTCAAGCTGCAGAGGCGACAAGGCTTCTTTACAGTAAGAACGGTGAATTTATGGAATAGCCTACCGCAGGAGCTGGTCACAGCAGGGACAGTAGATGGCTTTAAAAAAGGGTTAGATAATTTCCTAGAACAAAAAAATATTAGCTCCTATGTGTAGAAATTTTTCCTTCCCTTTTCCCTTCCCTTGGTTGGACTTGATGGACATGTGTCTTTTTTCAGCCGTACTAACTATGTAACTATGTAACTATGTAGTCTTGGGTCTTTGGCTATTCTGAGGTCTGTATTTATGTTGGGCCTATTCTGGGTTCTGTATATAGGGGGTCTAGCTTGGGGTCTGTACTAGTTTAGAGGATCTGTATTTAGGGGGCCTGGTTTGTGGTCTAAATGTATTTAGGGGTCTGGTGTCTATATTTTTTAGGGGTTTGGTCTGGCGTCTGTATATGTTTGGGGATCTGTATTTATTCATGTGGCCAAATTTTTTGCTGTGCACGCAGCTTATTTACATCACTTATCGGGATGTCCGTTATGTTGCTTCTCAAAAAGTGGCAAGTATGGTGATTCAAGTCCCTAGTACAGTTGCGTAGTTATTCTGTGGTCTGAAGGGTCTGTATTTATTTTGGGAGTCTATATTTATTTTGGGGTATGTATTTATTTTTAGGTCTGGGATCTGTAGTTCTTATGGGCTCTGGTCTGGAGTTGGTAGTTAGTTTGGGGTCTAGTCTGAGGTATGTAGTTATTCTGGGGTCTACTTATTCTGGTGTCTATTTTTCTGTGGTCTGTTGTTGTTCTTGTTATTCTGGTGTCTAGTCTGGGGTCTGTAGATATTCTCAGGTCTGCAGTTATTCTGTCGTTTTTCTGGGGTCTGTATTTATTCTAGGGTCTGGTCTGGGTTCTGCATTTATTTTGGTATGATTTCTGTAGGTATTCTGGGCTCTGGTGTCTGTATTATTTTGGGGTCCGGGTCTGAGGTTTGTTGTTAATCTGGTGTGAGGTCTGTATTTATTTCACGGTCTGTTCTAAGGTATTTTTATTTTGAAGTCTGGTATGGGGGTCTGTATTTACTATTAGGTCTGGCCTGGGGTCCATTTATTTGGGGGTCTGTAGTCTATATTTATTCTGGGGTTTGTATTCATTCTGGAATCTGGTTTGGTATCTAAGCTTATTATGGGGTTTGGTGGATACACATCCACTGTAGGACCCTGCTAATACGATGGGGAGAGGGCTGTCCCTTTATAGAGGCAGCCCACAAAACATATATATATATATATATATATATATATATATATATATATATATATATATTCATACATACAGTACTGTGCAAACGTTTTAAGCAGTTGTGGAAAAATGCTGCAAAGTATGAATGCTTTCAAAAATAGAAGTTTTAATAGTTTTTTTTTTTATCAATCAACAAACCACAAAGTGAATGACCAGAAGAGAAATCGAAATCAAATCAATATTTGGTGTGACCACCCTTTGCCTTCAATACAGCATAAATTCTTCTAGGTACACTTGCACAAAGTCATGGATTTTGTAGGATTATAGTCAGGTGTATAATTGATTAACCAATTATACCAAACAGGTGATAATGATCATCATTTTTATATGTATGTTTAAACAGTCATTAGCTGTAACAGAAACAGCTGTGTAGCAGACTAAAACTGGGTGATGAACTGCCAAACGCTGCTACAAAGGTGAGGTTGTGGAAGACTGGTTCATGTCACGCGTCCACCATGGCAAGTCTGAGCACAGCAACAGGACACAAGGTAGTTATACTGCATCTGCAAGTCTCTCCCAGGTAAAGATTTCAAAGCAGACTAGGGTTTGAAACACAAAGAATCGGGCAATGTTGAGTATCGTAGACGCAGTTGTCGGCCAAGAAAACTTAGTTCAGCAAATTAAAGACACATCATGCTTAGTTCCCTTTGAAATCCGAAGATGTCCAGCAGTGCCATCAGCTCAGTACTGGCAGAAACCAGTGGGACCCAGGTACACTCATCCACTGTTCAGAGAAGTCTGGCCAGAAGTGGTCTTCATGGAAGAATTGTGGCCAAAAAGCTATACCTTCGACGTGGAAACAAAGTCAAGCTACTCAACTATGCACGAAAACATAGGAACTGGGATGTAGAAAAATGGCAGCAGGTGCTCTGGACTAATGAGTCAAAATGTAAAATATTTGACTAACAGAAGCCAGTTTGTTCGCCGAAGGGCTGGAGAGCGGCACAATAATGAATGTCTGCAGGTAACCATGAAGCATGGTGAAGGTTCCTTGCAAGTTTGGGGTTGCATTTCAGCACATGGAGTTGGGAATTGGGCAGGATTTCTAGTGTTCTCAATGCCAAGAAATACAGGCAGATACTTATCCATCATGCAATACCATTAGGTAGGCGTCTGATTGGCTCCAAATTTATTCTGCAGCAGGACAACTACTGTACCCCAAAAGAACCAAACCGAACAAGGAGCCCTGGATGTGATGATATTGCCCCCACAGAGCCCTGATCTCAACATCGCATCTGTCTGGGATTACATGGAGAGAAAGCGGGATTTGAGGAAGCCTACATCCACAGAAGATCTGTAGTTAGTTCTCCAAGATGTTTGGAACAACCTCCCTGCCGAGTTCCTTTAAAAACTGTGTGCAAGTGTAGCTAGGAGAATTGATACTGTTTTGAAGGCTGTCACGTCCACTGGGTTTGTGGACCCACTGGGCCACTCTGCCGTAATGGAGTAGCAGCTGGTCAGACAAATATAGAACAGTCACTAGTCAGTGGTACCTGGATGGCTGGCTAGAGTCGGATAGCTGGAAGCTGGCTTGTGCTGGATTATCGGAAGCTGGCTTGTGCTGGATTATCGGAAGCTGGCTTGTGCTGAGTTAAAGGAAGCTGGCTTGTGCTGGATTAACAGAAGCTGGCAGAACTGGTCTCAGACACTGGACGCAGATACTGGACTGTCATGGACACCGGACACGGATACTGAAGTCGTCATGGACACTGGACTTGACACTAATACTGAATTCAGGAACAGGCTACGGAACTTTTGCAGACTAACACAAGGTTAGCAACAACATTGCTCAGGAACTTGGGAGATGGAGGAGGTGCCTTAAATAGTCCTGGGACACCGCAGGAGTGATTGGGTAACTTTTGGAATTTCGTGTGCACTGGCCATTTTAGAGGCGGCCAGAGCATGCACATTAGGGATCCGGCGGCCATGAGCAACAGAAGACGAGAGGCACAAAACCAGGAGGCAAGGACCGCTGGCAGATGCAGGGGCCACCGCCGTTACAGTATCCCCCTCTTCTTCGATCCATAGCGCAGGAGGAACTTCTTGATGAGAGCTGGGGCATCAATGTTCTCTTCGGTCTCCCATGATCTCTCCTCAGGATCAAAGCCCTTCCAGTCCACAAGATAAAAAGTCCTCCAACCCTATTGCGGTCCAGAACCTCCTTGACTTCAAAGACATCAGCCGAACCGCTGAGGGCAGTAGAATTGTAAGACTTGTTGTACCGGTTGAGGATCACAGGTTTTCAGGGGAGATACATGGAAGAACTTGGGAATGTTGAGGGTAGGAGTAAAACGTAACTTGTAGGACACCAGATGAATCTGTTACAAGACTTCAAAGGGACCGAGAAACCTAGGAGCAAAATAAAAATTTTACCAGGAGGAATGTCTTTAATCTGCAGAGGGTTAACTGGAATAATACTGGAAGGGTCAATAATGTGCTGAGGTTCCTCTCAAACAAATGAGACCGTACATCAGCCTTGACATTTTTATCAGCAGGACGGAAATGAAGTAGGAATTGGAATCTGCCAAAAAAAAGTGACCATTTGGCTTGACGAGGGTTCAGGTCAGGTCAGCGGGATTGATGGGTTCAGTGACAGCAGGTCCTGCGTTATCGGTCACATCTAAGTTCTTGTGATCGTTAACAAGAGATACACAGGACCCGCTTTCACTGAACCCATCAATGTCGCTGATCTGACTGATTCAGGTTTCAGCGCAAGATACAGCTGCTCTGTATACAGGAAACAAAGCGGCTGTAGCTCAAAAAGTAAAAATAATGTTTAATAAAATGTAATTACAAAGTTGCAGCAATCACACTGATACACATTTTTATTAAAATCAAAAAACGTCTTTGTCTTGTTCAGATAAAAGGACAGTCAGGCGTGCAATAATATTCACGTTTGGTATTTATAAACATATGCTATTAGACACTTAGACATCCATTCATACCACTCCTGCGCCACCTAAAAAATATGAGATTACAAGGACATGGCTGTTTGTGCGCTAATCCAGGGTTCCTATATTTTAAGGAATCTGTTTGAGGTCCCACTAGCTGCGTAAATTAATTTATACAACGATTAAGCGCCATTAATAAGCTGAATCCAAAGTCATAGTGTTGTTTTTTTAAGAGGCTTTGAATTGCCGCAACTTAAGCTGCTCTTTGCTGCGACCTAGCGTACAAGGGAAGCCGGCACTCCAGACTTTCTTCAGCCACTTACAAGGTCTCTACTATCTCAAGCTTCCCACAGGTGCCTGCGACCCTCCAACTGCTACACCAGACTGCCTGGCACATAGCCAATAGCTCCGTAAATATCCTTGAAGACTTATGAACAGGAAGAGGACCCCTTGAGCACCACCCAGGACCTTTTTTGCAAAATTTCTTAAGTTCTGGGACAAAAATGTCATCCTGCGCCTTACCCAAGACCAAGATTCAATTTGCTGTGACAACGCACAAATCCAGGTGTTTCCAGACTTCTTGATGTGCAATTTATACGTGCCCAGTTCAACACCATCAAGAAACGACTATGTGGTGCCAAAGTAAAGGACTCTATGGCATTTCCTGCCCGCATCCGGAATTTCAACTGCGGCAAGACTCGCTTTTTTGATTCTCTGGAAGAAGCTGCCTCGAGGCTAGATATCTGTCTGGCCTGTGGTGCTTGCTCTACAAACCCTGCAAGAGACCGATTGTATAAGGTGTGATAAAACTATAACCTGTCCTACTACGTATATATCCCTTTATTGTCTTAATTTGTCTTTTAATAGAATGAGTACTCTGAGCATTATACTACCTCTATAAACTTTTGCTCCTGTGATATTGGTGTATTGTTGTTTACTTCTTTGTACGGGAACAATGCCTCCATGAGTTCAGGTGGTGGGGACTTCTTTTGATGTGTTTTTGAATGAAGTGACAATGTACTACATGTCACTACTAAATATGCTTATGTTATAATTCAATAAACTCCTGATGCAAAGTAGTAGTGGGCTAGGTAATGTCCCTAGGGAACATCCTCCCTCTTATGATGCAAAGGCAACTCCATAATAGATATATATACACAAAAGAAGTAGAGTACACAGCCAAGTATATATTAACCCCTTCCCGACATCCGCCGTATATATACGGCGCTGTCGGGAGGTGCTTCCCGCAAAGCGCCGTATATGTACGGCGCAACGGGAAATGGTCATCAGTGCTAATTGCACCGTGACAAAGTAAAGATGGCTGCTGTCCATGACAGCAGGCCATCTCTACTACTCGCCCAGGGTGCCGTTTTGGCCCCCCCGCATCGGCGATCGCTGCTATTGGCCAGTCAATTCTGACCGGCCAATAGCAGGGATTTTTGTTAAAACTGCGCCCTGGAGTCACAGGGCACAGTTAGACAGTGGCGATTGGTGCTGTCTAAGACAACACCCATCGCCACCAACGTCACCTAGGGAGGTGGCAGTGATGCCACCTCTAGGAGCGATCTGATTGGTCGGTCTGTAACGACCGACCAATCAGTGCACCAGGCAGTGTTGTGAACATCGACACTGCTCTGCACGCCGCCATTCCAGTTTGAGGCAGCGTGCAGAGCGGTTGAGAGAGTGTCTGCTGCGGATTTTCTGGAATTTGTAGTGCATCCTGCACTACTGTGTAAAAAATAAGAAAGCCCTTTTGCTGCTTCTGTCTGATCACCTTTTTTTTTTCTTCTTTTGTGATCAGACAGATTTTTTTGGCCCTGTCCTTGGGCCTGTCCCTGCCCTTGGGCCTGTCCCTGTCCCAATCCACCCCCTCCGTGTCCCAATCTACCCCACCCCCTCCCTGTCCGAGTCCTGTTCCCACTGATCAGTGACCACCATCACTGATCAGCATCTGTGCTCCATTTTTGTCGCAGGATTTTTTTTTTTTTTAATTTGCACCATCTTCCTGCGTGCGCCCTGCGGCCACGAAGTGCTGGTTAGTGACCGCCATCACTGATCAGCATCCGTGTTTTTTTTTTCCCGCAGGTTCTTTCTTTGTGCCTTTTTTTCACCCACACCAATTACCTGTGTGGGTCCTTTGAGCGCTGATCAGTGACCGCCATCACTGATCGGCATTTGTGCTCAACTTTTGGTCCAGGAATTGTTTATTTTTGTCATTTTTTTCCAATTATAAATTTGCACCATCTATCTGTGTGCACCCTGCGGCTACAGACTGCTGATTAGTTATCAGCATCTGTGGTAATTTTTTTACGCAGGTTTTTTTTAGGTCTTTTTTTCACCCGCAGCTTTCCATAGTGTGCATAGCAAGTTAGTTAGACTACAGGTTTTTTTTTAGTAATAGATAGCGTCAGTTACTGACGGACGTTCAGTTGTTTTTTTACTGACGTTCGTCCAGTAAATTTTTAGAACCTAGTTTTGCTGTAGCAAGTTAGTTAGACTACAGGTTTTTTTTAGTAATAGATAGCATCAGTTACTGACGGACGTTCAATTGTTTTTTTCTAACTGACGATCGTACAGTAAATTCTATTTTTTTTTCCTTCTCTTCTTTCTTATCTTCTAATTTCACCCCCCTGTGTAAAAATTAAAGTTGATTACACGTGTAAAAACACCACACAACCCCCTGTAATAAATCAAAATGTCTGTCGTCCAGAAGGATGTATTCAGTCGAGGAGGCATACGCCATCATTGCCTTTGACACTGAGTCGGCCAGCGAGGGACAGGAAGAATATGCCCCACTCCTTTTAGTTTCCTCCTCTACCTCCTCCAATGATGAGGAACCCCCCCAAAGGCGACCCAAGAGAGCAGCTGAGCCAACCCCAATGATTGATCCCGTGTGGACTCCACTCCCCGAAAATTATGAGCCTCAAATTCCTGATTTTATAGGCAGCTCAGGAATTCAGTTTGAGACTGAAGGCCTCACAGAAATTGACTTTTTCAAGGTCTTTTTCTCTGAGGAGTTTGTTAATTTAATGGTGGCCCAGACGAATCTGTACGCCCAACAATTTTTAACCCAAAACCCCACTTCATCATTTGTTAGGTAGACCCCAGTAGATGCAGCGGAGATGATGACATTTTGGGGCCTTGTGCTGCATATGGGACTAGTGAGGAAGCCAGAGGTTAGGCAATACTGGAGTGCGGATATTTTGTACAGCACCCCAATTTATCGCATGGCCATGATCCGGACTCGCTTTGAAGCCATTTTAAAATTCTTGCATTATAATGATAATGCACAGTGCCCGCCCCAGAACGACCCCACATTTGACCGTCTTTTTAAAATCAGGCCACTCATTGATCATTTCTCCACCAAATTTTCACAAGTGTACACCCCCGATAAATATATTTCCATTGACGAGTCCCTTGTTCATTTTAAGGGGAGGCTTAAATTCCGCCAATACCTGCCCAATAAGAGGGCAAGGTATGGAATTAAATTGTACAAAATGTGTGAGAGTACATCTGGGTATACACACAGGTTTAGGGTTTACGAAGGGAAGGACTCTATTATTGAACCCCCAGAATGCCCCCCGTCCTGGGAGTTAGTGGGAAAATAGTGTGGGATTTGATGCACCCATTGCTGGACAAGGGTTATCACCTTTACGTCGATAACTTCTATACCAGCATCCCACTATTTAAGTGCCTTTCTGCCAGAAGTACTGTAGCATGCGGTACTGTGCGCAAAAATCAGAGAGGCCTCCCTAAAACACTGCGTAGCCAAAGCCTCAGAAAGGGTGAGAGCAGGGAACTATGCAGCGAGAACATGCTGTTCGTCAAATATAAGGACAAGAGGGATGTCCTTATATTGACCACAATTGATGGCAGCGGCAGCACCCCTGTCCCTGAACGAGGTACCACCACAGTGACCCAGAAGCCAAATTGCATCGTGGGCTACAATAAGTACATGGGCGGGGTTGATCTCTCTGATCAAGTACTGAAGCCTTAGGGTATGTGCACACGATAATCGACCATTACGGCGCTGTTTTCAGGAGAAAACGGCTCCGTAATTTCAGACGTAATTGCATGTACTCGCGTTTTGCGAGGCGTCAATTACGGCCGTAATTTTGAGCTGTTCTTCATTGAATTCAATGAAAAACGGCTCAAATTACGTCCCAAGAAGTGTCCTGCACTTCTTTGACGAGGCAGTCATTTTACGCGTCGTCTTTTGACAGCGACGCGTAAAATGACAGGTCGTCGGCAAACACATTCAAATGAATGGGCAGATGTTTGCCGACGTATTGGAGCCGTATTTTCAGGCGTAAATCGAGGCATAATACACCTCGTTTACGCCTGAAAATAGGTTGTGTGAACCCAGCCTTATAGTGCCCTACGGAAAACAAAGACATGGTACAAAAAGCTGGCCGTGCACATTATACAGATGGCATTGTATAACGCCTACATACTATCCCGATGTGCAGGCCGGACAGGGACATTCCTTAACTTCCAAGAGGTGGTGATCAAGGCACTTCTATTTGGGAACCAGGCAGGGGAGGGCACAAGCACATCTGCTGGTAGCGATACTCCACGTATTGTACCAGGGCAACATTTCCCCAATGAAGTGCCCCAAATTGCAAAGAAGGGAAGGACACAAAAATGGTGCAGAGTGTGTTCCAAAAGGGGAATAAGAAAATACACTATTTACCACTGTGAAACCTGCCCCGAAAAACCAGGCCTGTGTATCAAGGATTGCTTCAAAGAGTACTATACATCCATAAATTAGTGATTTCATGCTTCATTAACCCCTTTATTATGCCAAAAGCAACATTGCGTCCACACACACATACAGCTAAATCCTAGTTCCAAAAGTCAAATGGCACTTCTGAGCCCTGTCGTGTGTCCAAACAGCGGTTTATGACCACATGTGGGGTACTGTTTTACTTGGGAGAAATTGCTTTACAAATGTTGTGGAGCTTTTTCTCCTTCAGTCCTTGTGGAAATGAGAAAAAATTAGCTAAACCTACATTTTCTTGGAAAAAATGTAGATTTTCATTTTCACTGCCTACTTCCAAAAATTTCTGCAAAAAACCTGTGGGGTCAAAATGCTCACTACACCCCTAGATAATTTCCTCAAGGGGTGTAGTTTCCAAAATGGGGTCACTTTTGTAAGGTTTGCTCTATTTTGGCCCCTCAGGTTCTTTGCACATGTGACATGGCCTCCCAAAACCATCCCTGTCAAATTTGAGCTCAAAATGGCGCTCTTTCTCTTCTGAGCCCTGCCGTTTATGACCACATGTGGGGTACTGTTTTACTCGGGAGAAATTGCTTTACAAATGTTGTGGAGCTTTTTCTCCTTTAGTCCTCTTGGAAATGAGAAAAAATTAGCTAAACCTACATTTTCTTTGAAAAATGTAGATTTTCACTGCCTACTTCCAATTGTTTCTGCAAAAAATCTGTGGGGTAAAAATGCTCACTATACCCCTAGATAATTTCCTCAAGGGGTGTAGTTTCAAAATGGGGTCACTTGTGGGGTGGTTTCCACTGTTTTGGCCCCTCAGGGGCTTTGCAAATGCGACATGGCCTCTGCTAACTATTCCTGCTAAATTTGAGCTCCAAATCCAAATGGCGCTCTTTCCCTTCTGAGCCCTGCTGTGTGTCTAAACAGCTGTTTATGACCACATGTGGGGTGCTGTTTTACTCTGGAGAAATTGCTTTACAAACTTTGTGGAGCTTTTTCTCCTTTAGTTCTCGTGGAAATTAGAAAAAATAAGCTAAACCTACATTTTCTTTAAAAAAAATGTACATTTTCATTTTCACGGCCTACTTCCAATAATTTCTGCAAAAAACCTGTGGGGTCAAAAGGCTCACTATACCCCTAGATAATTTCCACTGTTTTGGCACTGCAAGAGCCCTGCAAACTTGATATGGTGCCTAAAATATTTTCTAATAAAAAGGAGGCCCCAAAATCCACTAGGTGCTCCGTTACTCCTGAGGCCTGTGCTTCAGGCCATAAGCACACCAGGGCCACATGTGGGATATTTCCTAAATCTGCAGAACCTGGGCAACAAATATTGAGTTGCGTTTCTCTGGTAAAACCTTCTGTGTTACAAAAAAATGGATTAAAAATGAATTTCTGCAAAAAAAAATTAAATTTGTCAATTTCACCTCTACTTTGCTTTAATTTCTGTGAAACGTCTAAAGGGTCGATAAACTTTCTAAAGGCTGTTTTGAATACTTTGAGGGGTGCAGTTTTTAAAATGGGTTGACTTGTGGGGTTTGTATTGTGTAGGCCCCTCAAAACCACTTCAGAACTGAACTGGCCCCTGTAAAAATAGCCTTTTGACATTTTCTTGAAAATTTGAGAAATTGCTGCTAAAGTTCTAAGCCTTGTAACGACCTAGAAAAATAAAAGGATGTTCAAAAAACGATGCCAATCTAAAGTAGACATATGGGGATGTTAGTTAGCAACAATTTTGTGTGTTATAACTGCCTGTCTTACAAGTAGATACATTTAAATTGAGAAAAAAGCAAATTTTTGCAATTTTTCGCTACATTTTGGTGTTTTTCACAATTAAATATTGAATGTATTGAGCAAATTTTGGCAGTAACATAAAGTCCAATGTGTTACGAGATAACAATCTCAGAATCGCTATTACCACATAAAGTGAAACATGTCCGATTTGAAAAATGAGGCTCTGTCAGGAAGGTCAAAAGTGGCCAAAGCGGGAAGGGGTTAATGATTGTTGACATCCTCCTCTGACCCCTTTCAAAGACTAGTTCTTTACGCGCACAAGATCCTCTTTTGGTAGATATTTTTCCTCAATCACACCATTCTCGGTATATTCTCTACACAGTTGCGTGAGAAAACCCCACAGGGTTGGCAGTTTTTGAAAATACTGGCCCCAGCTATTCTAGCGTTGATGACCAAGAGACGAAGTCGCTCAGATTGCTACGTTTTCACATTCTAATGTAAATTCACATCATTTACACGAGCGTAATATACGCGCGTGCTTTTCACGCGTGTCGTACGCACCTATATTAGTCTATGGGGCAGTGCAGACAGTGCGTGAATTTTGCGCAGCGCGAGTGCGTTGCGTAAAACTCACGACATGTCCTTTCTTTGTGCGCTGTTCGCGCATCACGCACCCATTGAAGTCAATGAAGCACTTCCGTGCGAACTGCGTGATTCGCGCAACAGCTGTCAAACTCTGAATGTAAACAGAAATGCACCACGTGCTTTTCTGTTTACAAACATCCAAACAGAGTGTCATAATGATGGCGGCTGCGCGAAAATAACGCAACCGCGCATCACACACTGATGACACACACAGCTGTTAAGTGCCTTTTGCGCACGCAAAACGCCGCGTTTTTTGTGTGCGCAAAACGCACATGCTCGTGTAAATCAGGCCTGAAACTGATCCACAGTGAACTTGATTTCATGCTTCACTCTGGAGTCATGTGTCTAATTTCTTTACAGGGAAGCTCCAATCGTGAAAGGGCAGGTGTCTCTAAAAGAAGTGGCCATTCAGTGTGCCTGCTTTCTGGATGGGGGACTTAATTTGCTTGTGGAACAAACACTTTGGTTGATTTTCCCCCACAACTTATACCTCACTACTGGAGGTCCCACAAAAATTAGCCTCCAGTGTGGGAATAACCAACATTTGGCGCCACTGCCGCCTGACTCGTAGGCCTTTTAATAATGCTTCTTTGCCACTTGGTTCCTTCCCAAGAAAAGTCGAATGATTCTCACAGATCCTAGACTCCCCCCTCAGATTGTCTCAGCGGAATATTTCTTTCTCTCAATTTCTGACCTTGTCCCCTTTATAGTCACTGTAAGCTGGGCTGACCTCTAACCCCCCCCCCCCCCCACCTCATTTGAAGTTGAACCCCTTCTGGTTAATGATTGTGGAACCCCTCTTATCCCCAATATTTTATATCTCAGTGGGTCCAGTTCTTTATGGACAAGGGGCCAAAATGCTCCATGATATAATCGTTGGATGCCTGTGAGGCATTTGCCTGGGGTGTCCTCTCTTGGTCTTAGCTTACCGAATAGATAAATTGAAACCGGATGTTCTGTTACTGTATATTGTGTTACAGTCGCCCATATACATTCCAACTAAATGTTCTAATGAATTGCATAGTATCTTAGGCTTCTTTCTCTGGAACAACGAGTTTTCTTGTTTCAAATTTGGGATCCTCCAAAGAAGGTGGAAAGGCAGAGGTATTACCCTCCCGTATATGTAGCTTTAAATTTGAGCAGCCAAGCTGTCCCACCTCGCCTAAGCAGAAAGCATGGGGACCGTCTGGGGGGGGGGGGCGGGTGAACGGTGACGGCAGCAGAGCGGCAGCTGACGGAACAAAGCAGAAAGCATGGGAACTGTCCGTGGGGATAAGCAGCGATGGCTGACCAAAACAAAGTGTTCGTGGACTAGCTGTAAATAGTGCAGCTACGGCATTGTGCCATACGCTGCTCGTGTGGGGGGTGGAGGACCGCTTTTGGTTCAGGCAGGGCCCACCGGGTGATTTGGTGGGTCTGCTTGTGCCTGTACATGTGCCTCAGCAGCCAGCCTGCAGCTGCTGTAACTGAGCTAAAATGATGATCCCTGCGCTCTCGGCAGCCATACCTTCAGCTTTCTGGAGAAGTAGCATCAATGCTGTCACTTTAAGCCTGATCTGCCATTGGCTATCCCAAACGTCAATAACTGTATGCTATCCAATCACATATCAGCAATTCTAATTGGATAGCATACAGTTACTGATGGCATTGGCTGGGCTGCATGTAATAACCCCCAAAAAATGAAATGTGCAAGATGACGTCTGTTATTTGCACTGAATTTCGGTTTTGGTTATTTTTTGTTTAATTGCCCAGCCCTACTCACTCACTCACATGGGTGTATAAACATAGAAACAAAGTAAATACATTTCACAGAATATGGGATATATGGATTCATTCCACTGCTAAAATAGCACCTGCATCTGTGTAGCCGCCTTACCCGTTCCAAGAAAAGAAAAAAAAAATCCTGCCTTTTTTTGTTATTGAATAGTTAGTGGACAAGCACTGTGCATTGTCCTAATCCACCACATTCTTTAGCCAGATTAGTATACATGCATCTATTTATATACTGTTTTATTATACGCTCAATGTATATAATGTTTATTTTTATAATGTATTATTTTTCCGTTCCATGTACTTGCAATGATACTTATTGTCCCTACTTGTGAATTTTATATATTTATTTATTTTGCCTTAACTGATATTCTGTTTTCTGCATGCCTTTTATAATTCATTAAACAGTTATTCCCAAAATCATAAATTATCACCTATCCACAGGATAGGTGATCATTTTCTGATCGCTGGGGCCCCCCACCACTGGTAACCCAACCGATTGTGAGAAATGGGGTCCAGAACACCCGGATCCTCCTCCACTGCTCAACCGTAGTGAAGAAGACATTGAATGGCACGTCAGTCAATAGTGCGCGCTGCCGCTCCATTTAAAGTCTATGGGAAAGAACGAAGCAGTCGAGTACATCACTCGGCTATTTTCCCCCTCCATTCTTTTAGACCGTGAATGGAGGGGCGGGCACACGCTCGACCACTGCTATATTCAAGCTCCTCCTTACTTCAGGGAGTGCAGTGAGGAGATTCTGGGGGTTCAGGACCCCTGTTCTCATGATCGGTGGGGGTGTGTACACTACCGTTCAAAAGTTTAGGGTAACTTAGAAATTTCCTTTTTTTTTTAAAGAAAAGCACAGTTTTTTTCAATGAAGATAACATTAAATTAATCAGAAATACACTCTATACATTGTTAATGTGCTAAATTACTATTCTAGCTGCAAACGTCTGGTTTTTAATGCAATATCTACATAGGTGTATAGAGGCCCATTTCCAGCAACCATCACTCCAGTGTTCTAATGGTACATTGTGTTTGCTAAATGTGTTAGAAGGCTAATGGATGATTAGAAAACACTTGAAACCCCTTGTGCAGTTATGTTAGCACCGCTGTAAACAGTTTTGTTGTTTAGAGGAGCTATAAAACTGACCTTCCTTTGAGCTAGTTGAGAATCTGGAGCATTACATTTGTGGGTTCGATTAAACTCTCCAAATGGCTAGAAAAAGAGAGCTTTCATGTGAAACTCGATAGTCTATTCTTGTTCTTAGAAATGAAGGCTATTCCATGCGAGAAATTGCCAAGAAACTGAAGACTTCCTACAACGGAGTGTGCCACTCCCTTCAGAGGACAGCACACACAGGCTCTAACCAGAGTAGAAAGAGAAGTGGGAGGCCCCGCTGCACAACTGAGCAACAAGACAAGTACATTAGAGTCTCTAGTTTGAGAAATAGATGCCTCACAAGTCCTCAACTGGCAGCTTCATTAAATAATACCCGCAAAACGCCAGTGTCAACGTGTACAGTGAAGAGGCGACTCCGGGATGCTGGCCTTCAGGGCAGATTGTCAAAGAAAAAGCCATATCTGAGACTGGCTTATAAAAGGAAAAGATTGATATGGGCAAAAGCACACAGACATTGGACAGAGGAAGATTGAAAAAAAGTGTTATGGACAGACGAATCGAAGTTTGAGGTGTTTGGATCACACAGAAAAACATTTGTGAGACGCAGAACAACTGAAAAGATGCTGGAAGAGTGCCTGATGCCCTCTGTCAAGCATGGTGGAGGTAATGTGATGGTCTGGGGTTGCTTTGGTGCTGGTAAAGTGGGAGATTTGTACAAGGTAAAAGGGATTTTGAATAAGGAAGGCTATCACTCCATTTTGCAATGCCATGCCATACCCTGTGGACAGCGCTTGATTGGAGCCAATTTCATCCTACAACAGGACAATGACCCAAAGCACACCTCCAAATTATGCAAGAACTATTTAGGGAAGAAACAGGCAGCTGGTATTCTATCTGTAACGGAGTGACCAGCACAGTAACCAGATCTCCACCCCATAGAGCTGTTGTGGGAGCAGCTTGACCGTATGGTACGCAAGAAGTGCCCATCAAGCCAATCCAACTTGTGGGAGGGGCTTCTGGGAGCATGGGGTGAAATTTCTCCCGATTACCTCAGCAAATTAACAGCTAGAATGCCAAAGGTCTGCAATGCTGTAATTGCTGCAAATGGAGCATTCTTTGACGAAAGCAAAGTTTGAAGGAGAAAATAATTATTTCAAATAAAAATTATTATTTCTAACCTTGTCAATGTCTGACTATATTTTCTAGTCATTTTGCAACTCATTTGATAAATATAAGTGTGAGTTTTCATGCAAAACACAAAATTGTCTGGGTGACCCCAAACTTTTGAACGGTAGTGTACGTGCATGTAAAAACATGCATGTAAAAACGTGCCTGTGTGCAAAAAGGTGTCTGTATGCTTGTTCCTGTGCACACAGGGCTGTGTGGAAAAGCGCGCCCGTGCGCATGAAAGAGCGTTCCTGTGTAAGGGTATGTGCACACGACAACTGCAAATACGTCTGAAATTACGGAGCTGTTTTCAGGAGAAAACGGCTCCTGAATTTCAGACTTTTTTTTACAAGTGCACATGCTTTTCGCGGCGTCTTTTACGGACGGAATTTGAGCTGTTCTTCATTGGAGTCAATGAAAAACGGCTGCAATTACGTCCCAAGGAGTGTCCTGCACTTCTTTGACGCGGGCGTAATTTTACGCGCCGTCTTTTGAAAGCGACGTGTAAAATGACAGCTCGTCTGCACAGAACATCGTATAACCCATTGCAAGCAATGGGCAGATGTTTGCCAAAGTATTGAGGCGTAAAATGCCTCCATTACGTCTGAATAGAGGTCGTGTGCACATATTCTAAGAGCGCACTTGAATGTGTAAAAGTTGCCTCTGTTCTTGCCTGAGTGTGTATGTCTGTGTAAAAACATGCATGTAAATCTTTGTGAGCAATTGTCTGCAATCCTGGATGTGGGAGATCCTAAGACTTTTTTTGGGCACTATAATTTACATCAAATTTAAAATGTCTTTGACTGTTGCATGCAATTTTCACTTAGGAAATAATCACCAGGAACATATACTTTTTGCTTAAAAAAATCCTTAGTTCCCCAAAAAAATAATATTTTTCTAAATACATTTCATAAACAAAAATTAAAAAATACCTTCCTCTTTGCAAATGACTCAACTCTTCCAGGTGTCCAAACTTTCTGGTTAGATTATTCCTGGCATGCTCGTAAACTTCCCACAACCCCCCACGGCAGCATGTGGAGTCAGAATGCTAGATCTTGATGGTTATTGCCAGATCTTGCAACTCTGACGAAACGAAGAGCATTAACACAGCAGTCACTGTACCATTCGGTAGCATTAATACAGCAGATAGGCTGGGTTCACATTGTGCGTTTTTGTTGCGTTTTCCAACGCAGCCTACAGAATCACATGCGGTTAGGAGCCGGTTTTACGATGCAGTTTTAACTGCACCTCAACTGCAAAGTTGAATGTACCGTTAGGCCTGGTTTCAACAGGTTGGATACGCTGCATAAACCGCAGCGTATCCAACCCAGAACCCTCAGCACAATCCATCCAAATAAAGAGAACAAGAGTTCAGATGGCCGCTCATCTGGTGCAATACTACCCACCAAAGCACATTACCATTAATATCTTATAGATGCTTTTTATTTAAAAGTGTGAGAATCTGTTCTACTATCAAGAAATTAAGCAAGCCACAAAAAAAACCTGTGTGAATAAAACCTGTATCTAACCGCTATGTCTTTTTATTTCAAGCCTGTACAGAAGGTTAGTTAAAATAACATTTCTCGGACTATCAGTTCTCACATATCCATTCTTTACTTATAGGTGAAATGTGACCAGTATTGGCCAAGTAGAGGTGCAGATACATATGGAATGATTCAAGTGACACTACTAGATACAATTGAACTGGCGACTTTCTGTGTGAGAACCTTTTCCCTACATAAGGTAAGTTAAATGCCAAATAGACGTGGATTGTAGAGTTGAAAGGGGGACTTCTACAGATTTAGTTTCACAATGGCCTAAAGCTGCCCATACACTTAAAGCGTACCTCCACTTTGACTGAAAAAATGATTATAGTATAGGAGTGTGCACAATAAGTTTTTCTAAATAACTTGTATTAGCGATTCTCCCTTCAGCTGCGAGACGGACTGTTTACAGTCTGTGCTGCTGGCGGCTCATATCTCTTCAGTGGGAGACAGAGCGCTTTGCTCGTCTCCATGGCTCACGTATATAGAATCCTATAGTGTTTGCGGCCATTCTGCATACGGAAGCCATGAAGACCAGCAGGATGCTCTGTCTCTGAGTTACTAGCTGTCGACAGCGTGAACTTTACACAGTCCGTTCTGCTGCTAGAAGCAGAAATGGTAATATAAGTTATTAAGAAAAATGTTCATTGTGCACACTCCTGCACTAATAATAGTTTTTCGGTGAAGGTGGAGGTACGCTTTAAGATAGCTAGTTCGGTTAACCGATTTTCCTCCCGTCTCTCGCATGCACCTTCGGCTCAGCCGAGCGTGCATTTGTATTCAATGGGAATTGGGGAATAAGCTATTGCTAGACAATTCTGGAAGCGGCTTATCACCTTCTGGAACAAAAGATTGGGCATTTTGAACTCCAACACGCCCGATCCTTCTTTCCTCTGACATCTGCTGTCAGGGGAAAGTCAAGACACCCCCATGCACATCAGTTAGTCGTTTGGTCCCTCCGAAATTAGACGGTTTGGCCGGTATCATCTAATGTGTATGGGCACCTTCTGAACATATTCAACAGTCAGACTGTTGATTTACCTGTGGTGATCAGTGGACTTGATAAGAGAAAAAGAATCCCAGTCTATAGTTACTAGAATACATTTTGCCTTGTTTACATGCGATCTGTTTTGGTCAGTATATGCAGTTTTGCTCTGTTATATTTTCTACCTTAATTGAAAACTGATGGATGATGTTTTATTCAACTTCATTTGCAACGGGCAATAATATGTTCTTATTTACAGAATGGTTCCAGTGAGAAGAGAGAAGTACGACAGTTCCAGTTTACTGCTTGGCCAGATCATGGAGTTCCTGAGTACCCAACCCCATTCCTAGCATTCCTCAGAAGAGTAAAAACTTGCAACCCTCCTGATGCTGGACCTATTGTTGTACACTGCAGGTAAAGCTACTTTAACCCCTATCCGCACCAGGACGTAACTGTCCGTCGTTGCGGGAGGTTACTTCCCGCACGAGGACGTACAGTTACTGAGTTAATCCCGGTGCACACTGTCGGCGACAGTGTGCACCGGGAATCGGGAGGTCAGCTGTCGCCGACAGCTGACACTCCCCTCTTGCCGGCCAGCGGTCCTTTGCCGCTGATTTCGGCGCATTAACCCCTTAAATTCGGCGATCGGGTGCAATCGCCGAATTTTAGGGGTTTCTAACATATCGGCAGACCCCCGTCCGAAATCGCGGGGTCTGCCGATAGTTAGTATGGCAAACGGAAGCCAAACAATGGCTTCCGGGTCTGCCATGGATGGAAGCCCATCAGGACCAACCTTCGGCTGGTCCTGATAGGCTTCCTGTCAGAGTGACAGAAAGTCACTGTGCCGTTACCGATGCACACTGTCGGCGACAGTGTGCATCGGGAACTTGGAGATCAGCTGTCACCGACAGCTGACACTCTCCAGTGTTGCCGATCAGCGGCTCATCGCCGCTGATTTCGGCAATTAACCCGTTACATGCGGGGCTCGATTGCGATCTCCGCATGTAGCGGGTTTGTAGCGCATCAGCAGCCCCCATGCAATCGTGGGGGATTCTGATGCTTGTGATGGCACCGGGGGGCCAGACAACGGCCCCCAAGTCTGCCATGTATGTCAGCCTATGAGGATCAGCTTCTGCTGATCCTCGTAGACCAACTGTCAGAGTGACTGTGACGTCACACTGACAGTTGGAATACGTTACACTACCTAGGTAGTGTAAACGTATTCTAGCAGCGATCAGAGCTGCAGGTCAAAAAAAGAAAGTGTAAAAAGTAAAAGAAAAGTTAATAAACAAAAATATAAAGTGTAAAAAGTAAAAAAAAGTTAATAAAAATGTTTTATAAAAGTGTAAAAATAAAAGGTTTTGTTTTCCTATAATAAGTCATTTATTATAGGGAAAAAATGAAAACGTTAAAAAAAAGTACACATATTTGGTATCGCCGCGTTCGTAACGACCCAATCTAGGAAACTATAATGTTAATTTTTCCGCACGGTGAACGCCGCAAACAAAATAAACGGAAAACTGTCAGCGTCGCTATTTTTGGGTCACCACCCCTCCCAAGATAGAGAATAAAAAGTGATCAAAAAGTCGCATTTACCCCAAAATGGTACCAATAAAAACTACAACCCGTCCCGCAAAAAACAAGACCTCCCACAGCTTTTTTGACGAAAAAATAAAAACGTTACGGCTCAAAATAGCGTGTCCCAGAAAATAAACTATTTTATAGAAACTTAATTTTATTGTGCAAATGCTGCAAAACGTAAAAAAAACTAAACACATATGGTATCGGCGTAATCGTACCGACCGGCAGAATAAATTAAAATTTAATTTATTGCGCACGGTGAACACTGTAATAAATAAAGAATTTAAAGCGCCAAAATCGCTGTTTTTTGGTCACCTTAGCTCTAAAAAAGATCCTGAGGGGCCAAAATGCTCACTATACCCCTAGAAAAATTCCTTGAGGGGTGTAGATTCCAAAATAGGGTCACTTTTGGGGGGTTCCCACTGTTTTGGTCCCTCTGGGGCGTTGCAAACCCGACATGGCACTGAAAACCAATCCAGCAAAATCTGCGCTCCAAAATCCAAAAGGCGCTCCCTCCCTTCTGAGCCTTGCTGTGGGTCCAAACATCAGTTTACGACCACATATGGGGTATTGCCATAATCGGGAGAAATTGCTTTACAAATTTTGGGGTGCTTTTTCTCCTTTATTCCTTGTAAAAATGAAAAAATTCTATGTTTCCACAGAAAAATAGGTGATTTTCATCTTCACAGACTAATTCCACTAAATTCTGCAAAAAAACTGTGGGGTCAATATGCTAACTATACCCCTAGAAAAATGCCTTGAGGGGTGTAGTTTCCAAAATGGGGTCACTTTGGGGGGGTTTCGACTGTTTAGGTACCACAAGACCTCCTCAAACCTGACATGGTGTCTAAAATATATTCCTAAAAAAAGGAGGCCCCAAAATCCACTAGGTGCTCCTTTGCTTCTGAGGCCGGTATTTCAGTCCATTACCGCACTAGGGCCACATGTTGGATATTTCTAAAATCTGCAGAATCTGGGCAATAAATATTGAGTTGCGTTTCTCTGGTAATACCTTCTGTGTTACAGATTTTTTTTTATTACAAATTAATTTCGGCAAAAAAAATGAAATTCGTAAATTTCACCTCTACTTTGCCTTAATTCCTGTGAAACGCCTAAAGGGTTAAAATATTTTCTGAATGTGGTTTTGAATACCTTGAGGGGTACAGTTTTCAAAATGGGGTGATTTATGGGGACTTTCTAATATATAAGGCCCTCAAAGCCACTTCAGAACTGAACTGGTCCCTGAAAAAATAGCCTTTTGAAATTTTATTGAAAATATGAGAAATTGCTGCTAAAGTTCTAAGCCTCGTAACGTCCTAGAAAAATAAAAGTACGTGAAAAAAAAATGATGCAAACATAAAGTAGACATATGGGGGATGTTAACTAGTAACTATTTTATGTGGTATTACTATCTGTTTCACAAGCAAATACATTTAAATTTAGAAAAATGCAAATTTTTGCAAATTTTTGCTAAAATTTGAAGTTTTTCACAAATAAATATTGAATTTATCGACCAAATTTTTTCACTAACATAAAGTACAATATGTCACGAGAAAACAATCTCAGAATCGCTTGGATAGGTAAAAGCATTCCGGAGTTATTACCACATAAAGTGACACATGTCAGATTTGAAAAAATCATCTGTGTCCACAAGGCCAAAACAGGCTGTGTCCTAAAGGGGTTAAAAGGGAATGTATCGGCTATTTTTTTCTGATTTGTATTTTCTTAATTCTATTTTCTGTACATGATTATGGGGGCACCCATCTTGCCTGAGCTGCTGCTCTGCTCTGTTAACAGCATTTAGACACATGCCTTACAGCAGCCACATGGACCATACGAACCTGTAGTCTGGAAATGGTGCATTGAATTTCATGGGGAAGTTTAGTGGGCATACTCTGTGACATGTGCAGTGGTCACTGTGCTGAGAGGGAGAGGAGGGAAGCTGTGTCAATCACCTATTGTCCATTCTGGATCCTGTCTCCAGCAGTTTAATGGAGGTGTTATCTATCATTGTAATCCTGCGATGATATTGAGAATGACCACTTAAAAGTGACCTCTACAGATCAGGAAGTGTCGGTTCATTGTGGCTGAGTGAGCTGCCAGCGTTACAAAAAAAAGTAAAGAAAATCACCAAAAATTCTTGAAAAATATGTTTAACCCCTAGTCACACCAGTCAGTAAGGTCCTGGCGGAGATTTTTTGCAGGCAGATTTTGACCTGCCTGCAAATCCTCAGTTTTGGAAGTTTTTTGCTGCTGATTCCAATGCGGTTTCCACGTCAAAATTTGCGTTAAAAAACCTGTGTGAACTGGGCCTAACTGTACGTCCTGTCGGGAGGTTACTTCACGCACCAGGACGTACAGTTACTGAGTGGTTCCCGATGCACAATGTTGGTGACCGTGTGCGCTGGGAACTGGGAGGTCAGCTGTCTCTGACAGCTGACATTCCACTCTTGCCGGCCAGCGGTCGATTGCTACTGACTTCGGCAATTAACCCCTTAAAGGCAGCAATCTATTATGATCGCCGCATTTAAGGGCTTTGTGGCAGCCAGGTTGTCGATGGTTGTCATGGCAACTGGAAGCAAGACAATGGCCTCCGTGTCTGCCATGTACGGAAGCCTACGGGGACCAGCCTCTGGCTGGTCCTCCTAGGCTTCCTGTCAGAGTGACAGCAAGTCACTGAGTCGTTCGTGCACCAGGAACCAGTAGATGAGCTGCCTCTGACTTCCACTCTTGCCGGCCAGCGGTCGATTGCCACTGATTTTGGCAATTAACCTCTTAAATGCGGCGATTGACTGCGATCGCCGCATTTAAGGGGTTTCTAGCAGATCAGCAGCCGGGTTGCCGATGGTTGGCATGGCAAATGGTGGCCGGACAATGGCCTCCGAGCTGCCATGTACAGAAGCCTAGGATAGGCTTCCTGTCAGCGTGACTGTCATTGTCAAAATGACAGAATACATTACACTACCTATGTAGTGTAATGTATTTGAACTAACAGCGATCAGTGCTGCAGGTCTTTAAGTCTCCTAGGGAGACGGAAAAAAAAAGTTAGGAAATATGTTTTGTAAATATAAAAGCTATAAGTGAAAACAACAAAAACGGCTTTTTTTCCTATAAGAAGTCTTTTATTATGGGGGAAAAAAATGAAAATGTTAAAAAAAAGTAAAAAAAATTTGGTATCACCGCATCCCAAACTATAAAACTATACACTTATAGTTCCCACACGGTGAACACCGCAAAAAAAAAATTGCTCTTTTTTTTGTTCACCACCCCTCACATAATATAGAATAAAAAGTGATCAAAAAGTCGCATGTACCCCAAAATAGTACCAATAAAAACTATAACCCGTCCCACAAAAAACAAGCCCTTGCACAGCTTTTTTGACTGAAAAATAAAAAAAAGTTATGGCTCTCAGAATAGGGTCACACAAAAAAAAAAGTGATTTTATTGTGCAAACACTGCAAAACATAACAAAATATATACATATGGTATAGCCGTAATTGTATTGACTGGGAGAATAAAGTAAAATTGACATTTATAGCCCACAATGAACACAAAAAAAAAAGAATCAAAGATGTCAGAATTGCTTGTTTTTGGTCACGGTGCCTGCCAAAAATGGAATAAAATGTGCTAAAAAAAAAAAATCGCATGTATCCCAAAATGGTACCAATGAAAATTAAACATTGTCCTGCAACAAATAAGCCCCCACACAGCTCCATTGGAGAAAAAATAAAGTTGTGGCTCTCAGAATATGGCGAGGCAAAATGTGCAGTGTTCCAAAAGCGGATAAGATTGGTCACTATTTATCAATGCGACACTGGCCACATATCTGCGTCGTATTATTTATTTACTGCATTATTAAAAACCTCCTATTATGCCCTGATGTACTCCGCACAGATTACATATGCCCCACATTATAAACTGAAACGCCAGTAATACCCCAAACCGTACTACTACCAAGCAAAATCTGCGCTCCAAAAGCCAAATGGCGCTCCCTCCCTTCTGAACCCCATAGCGTGCCCAAACAGCAGTTTATGTCCACGTATATGTCATCGCCATACCCAGGAGAACCTGCTTTATATTTTATGAGGTATATTGTACACTCAAATGGCATATCAGTGGAAAATTGCAATTTTCACTTTGCACCACCCCTAGATACTCGGGGCGAAATTACTTTACAAACGTTGAGCGGCTTTTTCTCCTTTGTCCCTTGTGAAAAAGAAATAATTCTAAATTTTGGTGGAAAAAATATTGGTATTCTTTTTCACAGCCTAAGACCTTATTCACACGACCATATACGCATGTCGGCAGTATTTCCCGGACCAAACACAGTGCAGGGAGGAACCCTACTAGCATCATAGTTATGTATGATGCCAGGAGTCCCTGCCTCGCTGCAGGAAAACTGTCCTGTACTGTAATCATGTTTTCAGCACGGGACAGTAGTCCCGCGGGGAGGCAGCAATGCCTAGCGGCATACATAACTATGATGCTAGGAGCCCGGCTCCCAGCACTGTGTTCGGTCCAGCATGTGGTCCGGATATCACCGAAAACGCTTGTGTGGATTGGCCTAATTCCAATAAATTCCACAAAAGACCTGTGGGGTCTAAATGCTCACTATACCCCTAGATAGATTCCTGTAGGAGTATAGTTTCCCAAATGGGGTCACTTTTGGGGGGTTTCCACTGTTTTGATCTCTCCAGGGCGTTACAAACACGACATGGCACCGAAAATCATTCCAGCAAAATCTGCGCTTCAAAATCCAAATGGTGCTCATTCCCTTCTGAACCCTGCGTTGGGTCCAAACGGCAGTTTATTACCACATATGGGGTATTGCCGTCATCCGGAGAAATTGCTTTACAAATGTTAGGGTTTCCAAAAAGGGGTCACTTTCCAATTTTTTGCCAGCACAAGACCTCTTCAAACCTGACATGGTGCCTAAAATATATTATAAAAAAGGAGGCCCCAAAATCCATTAGGTGCTCTTTTGCTTCTGAGGCCTGTGTTTCAGTCCATTAGGACAGTAGAGCCACATGTGGGATATTTCTAAAAGCTGCAGAATCTGGGCAATAAATAATGAGTTGCGTTTCTCTGATAAAAACCATCTGTGTTACAGGAAAAAAATTATTACAAATGGATTTCGGCAAAAAAAATTCACATTTTTAATGTAAATTTCATTTCTACATTGCTTTAATTCCTGTGAAACGCCTAAAGGGTTAAGGAACTTTCTGAATGCTGTTTTGAATACTTTGAGGGGTGCAGTTTTTAAAATGGGGTGATTTATGGGGACTTTCTAATAAATAAGGCCCATAAAGCCACTTCAGAACTTAACTGGTCCCTGAAAAATAGCCTTTTGAAATTTTCTTGAAAATGGGAGAAATATCTGCTAAATTTCTAAGCCTTGTAACGTCCTGGATAAATAAAAGGATGTTCATAAAACGATGCAAACATAAAGTAGACATACGGGAAATGTTAACTAGTAACTATTTTGTGTGGTATAATTGTCTTACAAGCAGATACATTTAAATTTAGAAAAATGCAAATTTTTGATAATTTTCTCAAAACGTTGGTGTTTTTCACAAATAAGCAATGAATGCATTCGACCAAATTTTAGTACAATGTGTCACGAGAAAACATTCTCAGAATCGCTTGGATAGGTAAAAGCATTACAAAGTTATTACCACGTGTCAGATTTGACAAGTGTGTCTGTCAGGAAGTTCAAAAGTGGCTGCAGCGGTAAGGGGTTAACTTATTACTTAAATGAAGATTAGCTTTAAATAAACACTAACTTTTCGAACAACTTATGCTAATGTTATAGTATACCTGATATAGATCAACTTTGTAATTTACTTACTGTTAAAATGTAGTTGTTTTGTGTTCCATGCAAATTCTGTGTGAATTTACTGCCAGTAGGTGTTTTCCTTCCTGTAATCTGCTGCCACTTCTGTTGTCAAGCAAACTTAGTCTCTAGTTACAGACGGACTTCATAAAATGGGGGGGGGGGGTCTCTTCACTGCCTGCCAATAGAAGTCTATCGAGAAGAAAGGGGGGAGCAGAGACTTACTGCGAGTCAGACACTGATGCATTGCCAATACAAGTCTACGGAAAGGGGAGGGGGGAGCAGGGGTAGTGTGTAAAAGACACACACAGACGCGTTGAAGCTTCCTGGTAAGTGTTTTATCTCACCCCAGTACTGGATTCTCAGCTACACTTCTCATTACTGTTGTATGATGTGCTCCATGCTGCTGCTGCTTCTATATATGTGATAGATAGAGATAGGAGAGCAGGATTCTCCTCTCTGTGTGCTGTGTATAGAAAACATGATCGCAGTTAGTCTCCACCCAGAAGCTCAGAGAAAATTGAAAATTAGAGATATAGCCTGCAGAGGGAAAACTGCTGAATAATGCAGAATACAAGTCATATAATGGCCAGACATAGTGTTATTCCTCATGTACACACGTATGACAGCTTATTCTGAAAAGTCATCTGAAAAGTTAGGTACGCTTCAAGTTTAAAAAATGTATATCTTTTTTTTTTCCATGTCTCTAAAAGAAAAGGTTCCCAATGTAATATATAGGATATTTGATATTTATGGGCTAAAAAAAAATGTGTTAACTCCTTAATGACCGCCCATTGTATTTTGATGGCAGGCAGTGCAGGTCTTTCGTCTATAGAGACGTATTTTGGCGTCACTGTAGAAGAGGCTGATGAGTGCTCCTGTGAGCTCATCCTCTAAGCAGGAGATGTAACTTATAGCTCCTGAATTTAGAGCAGCCTGCTGTACACGGCTGGGATTGGAAAACATTCCTACCCAGCTGTTTAACCCTTTGATCATCACGGTCCACGACCGGGGCATGATCAAAGGGAACTTCCCTTTTCGATCGCATCGAAGACCAGTGAATCCCTCTGCAGTCAGCCCTGGGGACCTAGATAGGCTGTCTTGTTCAGTTTGTCTGCTGTTAGGGCAGCACATACTGTGCCCTAACAGCAGCCTGTGTCATAGTGACACTGTAACGCATTAGCATACAAGAGTATGCTAATACATTTTAAGTAAAAAATATAGTTGTAAATAAAGTTACCCCTTTATGGAATTTAAAAAAAATTGGAACAAGAAATAAATAAAAAAAAGTCCCAAAAAAAGACATTATTTTGCATAAAATATAATTTATTGCCCATACAATACATAAAAACAAAAAACCTACACATATTTGGTATCTACATGACCGTAATAACCAGAATAATTAATTTAACGGGTTATTTAGTGTGAAAAATTAGCGGGATAAAAAAATAAATGTAAAAAAAACTATGCCCAGAATTGTTTTTTTCCTATATTCACACCGTAAAAATAAATTATATAACTTATACAGTGGTTTTTTTTTTCTACCCATAAACGGCTCAAAAAAAAATAAAAAAATTTCTCCAGCATAAAACAAAGCCTCAAACAGCCGCGTCAATAAAAACAAGTTATGGCTGCTGAAAGGCAGAGAGGCAAAAACAGAAAAATGTAGCTGGTCATTATTTTCTGCCTGGTCATTAAGGAGTTAAACCCTCTGTGTTTTCATACCTATAAAATACTACAGAAATGTTAGGTAAAGAAGCACTCCTGCAATTAAATATTTTTTTCCTTTATAGTGCAGCATAGGCTATTTAGAGTGTGGCAATGTGAGTCAGGGGAATTTTATAACTGCAGCTAATCATTGTATAGACTCGCCTGTTATATCACTGCACTGCTTTCATCAGCTGATTTGTATGGTTTATGCAGCCAAAAATAATATTGTTGTCGGCAGCACATCTCCTTGTGTAAACAGGGAGACGTGCTGCCGACATTATAGAAATGTATGGGGACAAGCGATCATAGTAACTAGCGCTCATCCTCATACATAGCTCCTTGTGAAAGGAGCGAACGAGCGCCTATAAACGAGCTGTCTCGTTGATCGGCGCTCATTTACATGGCCCACGTCGTGCGCACGCAAAAAACACGCCGTTTTGCGTGCGCAAAATGCACTTAACAGCTGCGTGTGTCCTCAGTGTATGATGCGCGGCTGCATGATTTTCACGCAGCCGCCATCATTATGACACTCCATTTGGATGTTTGTAAACAGAAAAGCACGTGGTGCTTTTCTGTTTACATTCAGAGTTTGACAGCTGTTGCGTGAATCACGCTGTTCGCACGGAAGTGCTTCCGTGCGACCTGCGTGGTTTTCACGCACCCATTGACTTCAATGGGTGCGTGATGCGCGAAAAACAGCAAAATATAGAACATGTTGTGAGTTTTACACAGCGGACTCATGCTGCGCAAAACTCACGGACTGTCTGCACTGCCCCCATAGACAAGCGCGTATATTACGCTTGTGTAAATGATGCCTTAGGGCAGAAATCATCCCCTCAGCAGCTCTCTATGCATGGGGACATACAGAGGAACAATGAGGGGGATGGGAAAGGGAGGGGGTCTCAGAGCTGCCAGGAGGGATTTGATTGGTGATGATGTAATTCTATAGTTCACAGTAAGTCAGCCACACAGGGGAGAGTGAGCTCCTGTCTACAGGGGACTCCAGCACTACTGCTGACTTCACTGTCCATATTTGGTGGTCAGACTGAGATCACTTGACGCAGCTGGCAATTATGAAAGGGTTCAAAACGTATAGATGCAACTGAGTATTGCTGGTGAGTTAGCATGATCTGTGCAAAAAAAAAGTATTGCTTCTCTAAGCTCAGTGTTAAGGAAGCTTTCATCTCCCATGCAAGAGGGTTAAAGAGTTGTCCAATCTTATGTAAATAAAGTTTAAACCTTGTAAAATTAAAAGTTACGTATATGTAAGGGTGTGTTCACATCCGCTTCGGTCTTTCGTTCACGGGTTCTGTTAGACTTTTCCGTAGAAGAAACCGATGAACAGAAGGCCAAACGGAAACCATAGCTTCCGCTTGCATGACCATTGATTTTAATGGTAATTCAATTGTTTCATGTTTATTTCTGTTCCATAAGGTTTCCATATTTTTTTTTGTTCTGCTTGCTGCCCACTTAGTGCCATAGTGCCCTCATATAAAGTCCCATATAAAGTGCCATAGTGCCCATGTAGATAGTGCCACACACAGTGCCCTTGTAGATAGCCACACACACCCCACCCTGCAGACAGCCACACACACGCCACCCTGTAGATGGCGCTATACCCCCCCAACGCTCTGGCTCGGGCTTCTGCTCCTGGAGGTGTCTCTGATGTCACTGTCCATATATGGACAGTGACGTTAGGGGCTTTGAGATGCCGGAATCTCCGGCAACATTAAATGGTGGCAAGAAAACTACAACTTGTCCAAAACAGGCCCTCATACGGCAATGTAAACGAAAAAAATTGTCGCTCCTGGAAGGCGGGGAGGAAAAATGAGAATGAAAAAAAAAAATTGGCCATGTCATTAAGTGGTTAAAAAAATGGCTAAGGCCAAATGCACACGATGCGTATTACGTGCAGATTTTCCGCTTTTTTTCGTGCTGAAAATCCGCAGCTTAAACCGTTGGCGCATAATCACGTACATGCACGGCACAGAATGCAGCCATTCACACATTCCGCCATGCATGTTCGTTAAGGAGATGGTGCCAGCATAGAAGCTGTGTCCGCACAATCGCTGCGGAGGCCCGGCTGTGACTGACAGCCGGGCTCCCGCTGCAATGGCCAGGATTTGAGAAAACTCCAATCCCGGCCGTTTAACACCTTAAATGCCATGGTCAATAGGGACCGCAACATTTAAGTTGTTTGACAGAGGGAGGGAGGGAGCTCTGTTACCAATCGGCGGCCCGCGAATGCAATCGCCGCTGGGTTGCCATGGCAGCTGGGGGCCTTACAAAGGCCTCCAGGCCTGCCCTGGCTGTATGCAAGAGGCATGGACTAATAGATTACCTGTCCGTTTTACACAGACAGGCAATAATGCTTTGGTATTCTAAGTATACCAAAGCATTATATAAGCGATCAGAAGATCGCATGGTAAAGTCCCCTAGTGGGACTAAAAAAAATAAAAAATTAAAACCGTTAAAGTTTATAAAAATAATTAAAAAAATATTAAAGTAAAACTTAAAGTAAAACCACTTTTTTCCATAAAAAGTGGTTATATTTACTAGAAGTGCAAAAAAACACACATGTATATGGTAACGCCACGATTGTAACGACCTGAGTAATAAAGTTAACTCACTAAACTGCCAAGTGAACGCAGTACAAAAACGACGAAAATTCTTTTTTTTTTCCCATTCCCCCCACCATAAAATTAAGTAAAAGTTAATCAATAATTCCCATTTACCCCAAAATGACACCAATGAAAACGACATCTCGGCCCGGCAAAAAACAAGTCCTCATATGGCGACATCGACATACAAAAAAAAAAAGGTTATGGCTCTTGGAATGCGATAATGCAAAAACAAATAATCTTTGTTTAAAAGTGTTTTAATTGTGCAAAAGTTGTAAAACGTAAAAAAACCTATACATATTTGGTATAGCCGTAATCCTACTGACCCATAGAATAAAGTTAACATGTTATTTACACTGCATAGTGAACGGTGTAAATTGAAAACGCGAAAAACAATGCTGGAATAGCAGTTTTTTTTCTATTTCTTCCCTAAAAAAATTAATAAAAGATAAGCAATATAATATATACACTCGAAAATTTTGCAATTGAAAAATACAACTCGTTCTGCAAAAAACAAGCCCTCATAAGGCTATAACGACTTAGGAATAAAAAAGTTATGACTCTTGGAAGGCGGGGTGGAAAAACAAAAAATAATTCTTGGTCCTCAAAGGCGTTGTCCGAGATACCATCATATTTTAAAAAAAACCTTTAATGCATGTCATTTATAAATGTAAATACATTTGTAATATACTTACATTTTCCAAAGTGGCCCCGTTTCCAGATCCTGCCATGGGGAACTTGACGGGTGACGTCACTCTCTGCACTGGCTCTGCCGCTTTGTTGATCTTGAATTCTTTGCCGGGTATACGACACGTCACTTGTGACGTGGTGTATATCGGCTTGTTCTGCTTCACAGCCCGTAATGCACATGCGCTGTCACTGCTGTTCTCGAGATAACAGCAGGGGCCGCGCATGCGCATTACAACAGAACAAGCCGATATACACCACGTGACAAGTGACATGTCGTATACCCGGCAAAGAATTCAAGAAAATGTAAGTATATTACAAATGTATTTACATTTATAAATTACATGCATTAAAGGGGTTTTTGAAAATATGATGGTATCTCAGACAACCCCTATAAGGCCGAAATAGACCTTGTCCTTAAGGGGTTAATACAGTACCAGCAAAGTAAATGAGATTTCAAGAAATCTAATCTACACGTTGTAGATTTCTTTCTGCACGTAAATTGAACTGCGGCGCGTATTTTAAAATCTGCAGCATGTCAATTTATCTTGCAAACAGTGTAAACCAGGAATATAACTTAAAAATAAGAAATATATAAAGGAAGGAATTATAGGTCTGCTCTCCTGGATCCAATTCTGGGTGTGGCTTAAAAAATGCATGCAAAATCCCAGTTTATAGCTGCGCTTACCTCGAAATCGCAGCAAAATGCCACAACTTTGCCGTAATCGCGGCAATAAACCACGATTTGATCACATCTTGTGACTAGACCCTTAGGCCTTGTTCACACAGTGGAGACTTGCTGTAGAGTTTGCATGCATTTTTAAAACCAAAACCAGAATTGGATCCAGGAGAGGAGACATAAAAAAAAACACACGCATTGAAAAACAAATAAAATCGTGGGGAAACCGCATGTGGTTTTCTTAGCGTTTTAATTGCACTCTGTCTGAATACATGCTTAGGCCACTTTAACATGGCAGAATTTTGGTTAGTATTTTGCATTCGTATTTGAAAGGCAAAAGCAGAAGTGGAACCTACACAGATAAAAAGTATAATGGAAAGATTTGTATCCCTTCTGTGTTTTGTAACCACTCCTGGTTTTGGCTTACAAATACTGATACAAAGTACTGCCGCGTTGAAGTGGCCTTAGGCCTTATTCAGACGAGCGTGTCTGTTTTGCGTCTGAAAAAAACAGACCGTATTTCATACATTTCGTGTGGCATCAGTGTGGTTTCTGTGTGGCATCCGTTTTTCACATTCCGGTTTCTCCTCTGCAAGCACTTCATTTTTTTTTTCAGCATTTCTTTGCGTGAAACAAGGACAGCACACAGATGTCGTCCGTGTGCTGCCTGTGTTTCTTACGCATCCAAATGGGCAACGTGGTCCGCCAAAACTGACCAAAATTGGACATACAGTGAGTTTCATGCAACGGACACACGCTATGTGAAAAAAAAATATTTGTGTGAATAGCCTCATTGATTTGCATGGGTCAGTGTGTGCTGTCAGTTATTTTAATGGACAGCACACGGACATAAAATACGGTCGTCTGAATAAGGCCTTACTGAGAGATTCTAATGACAATGTTTGTTAGCTGCAGTGTGTCCATGTAGACCAGATGAGGATTGTAATTACCAAATACACATTATGGGGTCCATTCACACGTTGCAGTTGAGGTGCAGCTAGTACCGCATCCAAAAACCGCATGCATTTTACAAGGATTTGTTACTTTTTTCGATGTCGTTGCATTTTTTTAAAATGCATGCAGGTTTCGGGTGCGGTTTTTTTCAATGTGGTTCTAGTTGCACCCCAACTGCAACGTGTGAATCACCCTAACATGATGACCCGATTCCAGATAGGTAGGAATTATTGTGGTATTTGGTGATTTGAAGTCTTAATGTAGTCATTAGGACTACATGACAACACAGCAATTATTTATTTTGTTTATTAATTTATTTATAAACCTACCTTTGCTTTTATAGTGCCAACATATTTGGCTGAGCTGTACATAATGTAATCACTCACATTAGTATTAACAAAAATGAGGACAAGTGTTTTTTCTCAGACTCTGCTCACACAATGCGGTCAAATTATGGTTTATTGGCGCAATTACCATGAAATTGGTCCTTAGGCCCTATTCAGACGACCGTTTTTCTCGGCCGTGTGATGGGCATTTACACACTCGACTCCCACACAACTCTATGGGGCCGTGTAGAACACGGCCATTACTTGGATGTCATCCGAGTGACAGCTGTTAAAAAGGTTTCCTGCCCTGGAGTCCCCGTGCAGAGCATCGGCTAGCACTCTGCCTGGGGACTCCAGTACTGCTCCTGACGTCACTGTCCCTATATGGATCGTGACATCAGGAGTTTCCTATCGATGGAGTCCCAGAGCAGAACATCAGCTACCGCTCTACAGGGGACTCTGCTGCTGTGAAAGCTACGTATGTCACTATCCAGATTTCCAGAGCTTCCCTAGTGCTCTGCCCTGGGGCTCCAGTACTAGGGAAGCTCCTGAAGTCACTGTCCATATATGGACAGTGACGTCAGGAGTTCCCTGGCCCTGGAGTCCCCGAGCAGGGCATCAGCTGACACTGCCTGAGGACTCCAGCACTGCTCCTGACGTCACTGTCCGTAATTGGACAGTGACTTCAGCAGCTTCCCTAGTGCTGAAGCCCCAGGGCAGAGCATCAACTAGCGCTCTGCCCTGGGGCTCCAGCGCTAGTGCAGCTCCTGAAGTCACTGTCCATATATGGTGACGTCAGGAGTTTCCTGGTCCTGGAGACCCTGAGCAGAGCATCTGCACTGTCTATATATGTTAAGAGTTAAAAGTGCTTAGGGCAGCATCAACTCTAAATACGGCCCTGCTTTCACCTACACTCTACCTTCCTCCGACTTCTGTTCCCCCTCATCTAAAGCACTGGCCTGTCTCCTGCTATCTACCCTGTCCCTGCTCTCGCAGCGCCCTGTCAACTTCTGAACACTGCTCGTTTCTTCATTCAACATCAGCGGTTGCTGTCTAAATTTCCAAAAATCAGCCAAAGCTGCAGTACACGGATCAATGGTTGTGAGGACATCGTAGAAAGTAAAAAATAGCAGAGAAGAAGTCATAAACCAATGTAAAGAATCTCAGGCTGGGTTCACACGACCTATTTTCAGACGTAAACGAGGCGTATTATGCCTCGTTTTACGTCTGAAAATAGGGCTGCAATACGTCGGCAAACATCTGCCCATTCATTTGAATGGGTTTGCCGACGTACTGTGCAGACAACCTGTAATTTACGCGTCGTCGTTTGACAACTGTCAAACTACGACGCGTAAATGGACTGCCTCGGCACTTCTTTGCCACGTAATTTGAGCTGTTCTTCATTGAACTCAATGAAGCACAGCTCAAGATTTACGAGCGGCTCAGAGCGTCTCAGACGCCTCTTAAATTACGAGGAGCATTTACGTGTGAAACGAGGCAGCTGTAAACAGTCTGTCTTTTCACACGTAAATGCCTCTCATCGTGTGAACATACCCTAAGGGATCAAAGCTCTCTATACTCTGAAAGCAAGAGAAAATGGTGACTTGTCGATCATGTGACCTTCCTGTGGGTGTTTTTAGTGGGTTGGGACCAAAAAATTGACAAATGAAATTCATAAGTTTCTTAAAACAGATGTAGAATGGGTCACAGTTGGCTGTTAAAACCAGAAACACGGCCTGGAACGGAAACAGATCGGATGCAAAACGACCGACAAAAATACATCAAAACGGCCATTTTTATCGGCCGACACCCGGGCCCTGTCATGTGAATAGAGCCTTAGGCAAGCATAATTAAGTTTTCATGGCTTTTACTGTACACCAAAGGGACATTTATTTTTCCTCATAGAAATAAGACTGGACAGCCCATTTAAAAATATAAAGTAATGTATATGAAGACCAGAAAAAATACACAAAAATAAAATAGTGCACGTGAGATAAGTCTTCAGCGGTTGTATTGGCTGCACTTTTCTCCCCAAAACCACCAATTAAACTCCCCCCCCCCCCCATCCTTCTTAACTGCAAGAAATCTGAAGCTGAATAAAGTTCTGCATGTAATATTTTAGTCTCTTGAAAGTCACATGTTTTACTATTAATCGCTGTATATGGTCATTTCCTAATATGTGTATGTTTTGAAAATGTTTTTCTAGTGCTGGAGTCGGGCGAACTGGCTGTTTTATTGTTATTGATGCAATGCTCGAGAGGATAAAGCATGAGAAAACTGTCGATATATATGGTCACGTGACATTAATGCGCTCACAGAGGAATTATATGGTCCAGACAGAGGACCAATACAGCTTTATTCATGATGCCTTGTTTGAAGCTGTGGCATGCGGAAACACAGAAGTTCCAGCTAGAAATCTGTATACATATATTCAGAAGCTAGCCCAGATTGAAACAGGAGAACATGTAACGGGCATGGAGTTGGAGTTCAAGGTAAGAACATCACTGAAATGTAAGTAATGATATGATTGTGCTTGTAGAACAAACAAGCAGACTGACCTCACACTTTACCTGTAAGATGTCAGTGAAAACATTATTGCTGGCACCTGGTCATTTAAATATTTCAATTATAGAATAAAGAATGCTGGTGCAGAAATGTGTTAATTGTAATGACGCTCAAATCCATATGCAAAATGTTGTCTATTTATTCAAATATCATGGGCTGATTTAAGACAAATAGAAGTTAGATTAAAGGAACACTACGGCAAATTATTTTATTGTGGTGTAGGTACACCCAGTAAAAAGGTATCGCAGGTCTTACCGGGCGCTTTGTTTCCGAAGTTTCTCCTCCAATCCTGTCCGCCGTTATGTCAGGTCAGGCTGTGTGGGCTGGAAGTCACTTTCACTATGCATTCCTAAAAGAATCTGAAAGTGACTTCCAGTCCACACAGCATATGCTATAAGAATTGGGCAGCCACATTGCAGTCACATGACATAACAGCGGCAGGGATCGGAGGAGAGAGTTCGGAAACAAAGTGCCTGGTAAGAGGATGACCTGTCCTACCTTTTACAAGCAGTACTTTCCAAATGGGGACCACAATAAAATAATTCACCAGTGTGATCCTTTAAAGAGGATCTGTTATCAGACTATGCTATTCCCTGTAAATAGTAGTATACCTACATGAAGAACACCACGAAAGAAGTTCCCCCGATACATTTATTGTAGTCACAAACGTGACTTATAACATAATAACTTATGGGGAAAGACGCATGGTAATAACGGTGAACCCGCTGATTAGTAACAAAAACCTATAGTTCGGAGTCTGACACACCAAAATAACTTTAAAATAGAAAATTTATTGAATACATCTAAAAAATGCCACAAAAGTTAAATCAGAGATGATATCCACAGTACAAAAAGACAACCAGATTAATTGTATATAATAATTCCAGATATATGGGTAAAGGGCAACACTGTTCAAATACAAGTATACATCCACAGTGGGTTACAATTGTGTAAAGTAATATACATATTCTAATACATTAACCAGCAAAATAGGCTATTCAGCAAACAGGGCAAATCTCCCACGTATGTATCTCTCTCACATCTTTAAAGTATAAATTAAGTAAACATCAAATGAATGAGTGTACAAAAGTATAAATATCCCTGAATAAAGCCAGATGCAAAAATCAGTAGAAGAAAACAGTAGAAATACTAGTGCCATGCACAAGTAAAATACATGGCTCTATTTACACAGACACATGAAATAGGAGCAGGGCAATAGCCGACATTGGGGCGGACATTACAGCTATTGCCCTGCTCCTATTTCATGTGTCTGTGTAAATAGAGCCATGTTACATAGTTACATAGTTTGTACGGTTGAAAAAAAGACACATGTCCATCAAGTTCAACCAAGGGATGGGAAAGGGGAAGTGGGATGGGAAAGGGGAAGTAAAAAATTTCTACACATAGCAGTTAATATTTTTTTGTTCTAGGAAATTATCTAAGCCTTTTTTAAAGCCATCTACTGTCCCTGCTGCGACCAGCTCCTGCGGTAGGCTATTCCATAGATTCACAGTTCTCACAGTAAAGAAGGCTTGTCGTCTCTGCAGGTTGAACCTTTTTTTCTCCAGACGGAGAGAGTGCCCCCTTGTTTTTTGAGGGGGTTTTACATGGAACAGGATTTCACCATATTTTTTGTATGCACCATTCATATATTTATATAAGTTAATCATGTCCCCCCTTAGTCGTCTTTTCTCAAGGCTAAATAGGTTTAGTTCTTTTAATCTTTCCTCATAACTTAGATTCTCCATGCCCCTTATTAGCTTCGTTGCTCTTCTTTGTATATTTTCCAACTCCAGGGCATCCTTTCTATGAACTGGAGCCCAGAACTGGACTGCATATTCTAGATGAGGCCTCACTAATGCTTTGTAAAGTGGTAATATTACATCCCTGTCCCGCGAGTCCATGCCTCTTTTGATACACGACAATATTTTGCTGGCCTTTGAAGCAGCTGATTGACACTGCATGCTGAAATTTAGTTTATGATTTACAAGTACACCCAGATCCTTCTCAACAATTGACTCCCCCAGTGTAGCTCCCCCTAGGACATATGATGCTTGCAGGTTTTTCGTACCCAGATGCATAACTTTACATTTATCTACATTAAACTTAATTTGCCAAGTGGACGCCCAAACACTTAGTTTGTTTAAATCTGCCTGCAATTCACAAACATCTTCCATAGTCTGAACTATATTGCATAGCTTGGTGTCATCTGCAAAAATAGAAATCGTGCTATTATCCCATCCTCTATATCATTAATAAATAAGTTGAATAATAGTGGTCCCAGCACTGAACCCTGGGGTACACCACTTATAACTGGGGACCATTCAGAGTAGGAATCATTGACCACAACTCTCTGGATACGGTCCTTGAGCCAATTCTCAATCCAATTACAAACTATGCTTTCTAAACCTATAGTCCTTAATTTACCCATTAGATGTCTATGAGGGACAGTGTCAAATGCCTTTGCAAAGTCAAAAAACACTACATCCACAGCGGCCCTTCTGTCTAGGCTTCTGCTTACCTCTTCATAAAAACAAATCAGGTTGGTTTGACAGCTTCTGTCCTTTGTAAAACCATGCTGGCTGTCACTTATAATACTATTTATTGTCACATAATTCTGTATATAGTCCCTCAATAGCCCCTCAAACATTTTCCCCACAATTGATGTTAAGCTTACTGGTCTATAATTACCCGGCGAAGACCTAGAGCCCTTTTTGAAAATAGGCACCACATTTGCCCTGCGCCAGTCCCTTGGCACTATACCACTCATGAGAGACTCTCTAAATATTATGAAGAGGGGGACAGAAATAACTGAACTAAGCTCTTTAAGAACTCTAGGGTGTAACCCATCTGGTCCCGGGGCCTTGTGTACATTTATTTTATTTAATTTAGCTTGGACCATATCTACATTCATCCAATTCAGTATATCAACTGATATATTAACAGCACCGGCAGCGGCTACATCAGCTGCTCCTTCTTCTGTTGTATATACAGAGCGGAAGAACCCATTTAGTAACTCTGCCTTCTCTTGATCCCCTGTGACCAACTCCCCATTTCCACTATCTAAGGGTCCTACATGTTCAGACCTGGGCTTTTTTGCATTTATATGCTTGAAGAATTTTTTAGGATTTGTTTTACTATCCTTGGCCACCTGCCTTTCATTTTGTATTTTTGCTGATTTTATTACATTTTTACAGATTTTATTAAGCTCTTTATATTTTACAAAGGCTGCAGATGTACCCTCAGATTTGTATTTTTTAAATGCCCTTTTTTTGTCATGTATTGCCCCTTTCACAGAAGGTGTAAGCCATGTGGGGTTTAATTTTAGTCGTTTATACTTGTTACCTGTAGGAATAAATTTTGCACTATAATAACGCAAAGTAGATTTGAAAATCTCCCATTTATCATTTGTCCCATTATTTGACATTAGTTCTTCCCAGTCTATATCCTGAATTGCCGCCCTCATCCTGGGGAAATTGGCTTTCTTAAAATTAAATGTTTTTGCCCTCCCAGCCTGCGTTTGTTTTTTACAGTATAGGTAAAATATAACTATATTATGATCACTGTTACCAAGGTTTTCACGAACATTGACATTCCCAACAAGCTCTGCATTATTAGAAATGACCAGATCCAACAGAGCTACACTTCTAGTCGGGTCTTCCACAAACTGGCACATAAAATTTTCCTGCAACAGGTTGAGGAAATGTCTCCCCTTTGCAGTTGAAGCCGAACCATGACACCAATTAATATCCCAATAATTAAAATCTCCCATTATCACAACAGTACCCGCCTGTGCAGCCCGCTCCATTTGTTTATATATTTGACCTTCTATCTCTTCAGTTATATTGGGGGGTTTATAGATTACACCAAAAGTAATTTTTTCAGTGTTTACTTCCCTTTGTAATTCCACCCACAAGGTTTCAACCTCCTCACAGTCTTCACCCTCTAATGTCTCATTTACACTCACCTTCATATCGCTTCTCACATACAGACATACACCACCACCTTTCCTATTTGCCCTGTCTTTCCGAAACAGTGTAAAACCCTGTAGATTTACAGCCCAGTCATGTGAAGAGTCCAGCCATGTTATATCTTCTTCCAGTATTAAGGCCTCCAGCTCCCCCATTTTGCTTGCTAGACTTCTGGCATTTGTGAACATACACTTTAACTTGCCTTTAAATGTTTCACTTTCACTATCAGAAATGTGATTATTTGACATTTGGGCCTTTTTATTTTCACTGCTGTTTTGTAACGAAAGGATCTCCTTATCTTGTTGCCTAGTCCTCTCCCCACCGTCTGTTTCTCCCCCCACCAATATAGTCTGACCCCTCTCTAACCTAACTACCCCTTTATTTCCTACATTGGCCTCCCTCCTCAGCCCTAGTTTAAACACTCTGCCACCCCAGCTAGAATTCTCTCCCCCAGCACAGCGGACCCCCTTCCATTTAGGTGCAAATCATCTGCAGAATACAGTTTGTACCCCAATGAAAAGTCAGCCCAGTGCTCTAGGAACCCAAATCCTTCTCCTCTACACCAAGACTTAAGCCATGCATTTAACTCCCTGAGCTCCCGCTGTCTTTCCTGTGATGCGCATGGCACAGGCAGTATTCCTGAGAATACAACCTTGGAGGTCCTTCCCTTCAGCTTGTAGCCTAGTTCTTTAAAATTATTCTTAAGGCTCCTCCACCTACCATTTATTCTGTCGTTGGTACCGACATGGACCACAACAGCTGGATCATCACCAGCCCCTCCCAGCAATTTGTCCACCCGTTCCACCACATGCCGAACCCTGGCACCAGGGAGACCGCAAACCATTCGGTTGAGGCGGTCTTGGCGACAAATTATTCTATCCGTCTTCCTGATTATAGAATCCCCTACAACTATCAATTGTCTTGGCTTACCTGCATTACCATCCCGCCGACTACTAGCTGGGCTGTTCTCCCGGCTGTTAGGGAGATCAGTATCCACTAGGGCTGCCTTTTCTGAGACTGACACCCTCGCATCATCACCCAACCTGGCAATTTTGCTTGGAATGCCAGAAACCGGATCAGCCTTCCTTGTCTTTGACCCCTTTCTACTGCCCCTAACTACATTAACCCAGCTACTTACCTGATCCTGCTCACCCATGTCTTCACCCTCCAGTTCTAACCCACTAACTGCTTGCTCCGTGAGCAGCAAGCTCAGCTCAAGATTGTCTATCCTCCTCAGTGTTGCATTCTGCTCCTCCAGATCTCTAATACGAGCTTCCAGGTGACCAACATGCTCACATCTGCCACAGAGATATTCACCCTGGAACTCCGGCTCCAGTCGTGTATACATATGGCAAACTGTGCACTGAAGAAAACCTCCAATCTTGCTATCCATTATCCAAGTTACACCAAAACAGCGAACAATTGTCAAAGTAAAAGAAAAGAAGAGTACTTACTGGGGCTTCAACTCCTCTTTTCAACTCCGGTTTTAGAACTCCACTTAGTTCACAAGCCACTTAAACCACCAAGCTCAGAAAGAGCTTGGTGCATGGCACTAGTATTTCTACTGTTTTCTTCTACTGATTTTTGCATCTGGCTTTATTCAGGGATATTTATACTTTTGTGTACACATTCATTTGATGTTTACTTAAAGAGGCTCTGTCACCAGATTTTGCAACCCCTATCTGCTATTGCAGCAGATAGGCACTGCAATGTAGATTACAGTAACGTTTTTATTTTTAAAAAACGAGCATTTTTGGCCAAGTTATGACCATTTTTGTAGTTATGCAAATGAGGCTTGCAAAAATCCAAGTGGGTGTGTTTAAAAGTAAAAGTCCAAGTGGGCGTGTATTATGTGCGTACATCGGGGCGTTTTTAATACGCTGATGCTGCTGCAGAATCAACTGTAGCTCCTGGTGCTGATGTGGCCGTCACGATGCAGGACCTGTGAGTGACGTCACAGATCTGCACTGTCAGAAGCTGGGCGTTCTGAAGAGAAGAGGATGTTACTTCTCTTCAGAGCGCCCAGCTAGTGAAAGTATTAAAAACGCCCCGATGTACGCACATAATACACGCCCACTTGGACTTTTACTTTTAAACACACCCACTTGGACTTTTGCAAGCCTCATTTGCATAATTACAAAAATGGTCATAACTTGGCCAAAAATGCTCGTTTTTTAAAAATAAAAACGTTACTGTAATCTACATTGCAGCGCCTATCTGCTGCAATAGCAGATAGGGGTTGCAAAATCTGGTGACAGAGCCTCTTTAATTTATACTTTAAAGATGTGAGAGAGATACATACGTGGGAGATTTGCCCTGTTTGCTGAATAGCCTATTTTGCTGGTTAATGTATTAGAATATGTATATTACTTTACACAATTGTAACCCACTGTGGATGTATTCTTGTATTTGAACAGTGTTGCCCTTTACCCATATATCTGGAATTATTATATACAATTAATCTGGTTGTCTTTTTGTACTGTGGATATCATCTCTGTTTTAACTTTTGTGGCATTTTTTAGATGTATTCAATAAATTTTCTATTTTAAAGTTATTTTGGTGTGTCAGACTCCGAACTATAGGTTTTTATTCCCTGTAAATGATGTGAAGAAACTAACCATCAAATGAGTGCATAATACCATTCTAAAATGATTGCTCTGAACACAAATTAACAGGGTATTTAGTGACCTTTTTAACCACCTAACCGTTTATCCTGCGCTCTGCTCGGGCTTCAGGAAAAGGACCTTACAGTTTAGCCCGAGTACAGTTCAAGGAAGTGTTACAACAGAGGAAGCGGTCACTCTAAGGCCCCATGCACACGACCGTGTTCGGTCCGTGATATACGGTCCGCATGTCGGCTGCATGTCCCGGACCGAACACAGTGCAGGGAGTCGGGCTCCTAGCATCACACTTATCTATGACGATAGGGGTCACTGCCTGTCCGCGGAACTACTGTCCCGTACTGTAATCATGTTTTAGTGTGTGACAGTAGTTACGTGGATAGGCAGTGACACCTAGCGTCATAGATAAGTATGATGCTAGGAGCCCGGCTCCCTGTACTTTGTACGGTCCGGGACAAGCGGCCGACATGCGGACCGTATATCACGGACCGAACACGGTCGTGTGCATGAGGCCTAAGAGTATGTTCCCACAAACAGGATATGCTGCAGACTATAAGCAACAAAAAAAAAACGCAGGCAAGGCCAGATTCACTTCACGTTTGTGCCCTATGTATTACGCATCAGCCCAATGGAGACCAAAAGAGTGTCCTTTTGGCCTCCATCGGACTGGTAAACATCGGCATATCTTCTTTTTTTTGAGGATGGAATAACGTAGTAGACTGCGCTATTACATCCTGAGGGATCCCACTTAAAAAAGTTATACTATACGGTATACGTTTTTTTAACATGAGAGCCTATGTGTGACGGATACCACTGTATACAGGGTGGGCCATTTATATGGATACACCTAAATAAAATGGGAATGGTTGGTGATAAAAAACTTCCTGTTTGTGGCACATTAGTATATGGGAGGGGGGAAACTTTTCAAGCTGGGTGTTGACCATGGCGGCCATTTTTAAGTTGGCCATTTTGTATCCAACTTTAGTTTTTTCAATGGGAAGAGGGTCATGTGACACATCAAACTTATCGATAATTTCACAAGAAAAACAATGGTGCGCTTGATTTTAACGTTACTTTATTCTTTCATGAGTTATTTACAAGTTTCTGACCACAGCGTCTTCAAGGGATCAAAACGGGGCTAGTCAAATTTTAATCGTCTGTGCTTATCGAGGGACTATATACAGGTTATGTGACAAAAAATAGTATTAAAAGTGACAGCCAGCACGGTTTTACTAAGGACAGAAGTTGTCAAACTAACCTGATTTGTTTTTATGAAGAGGTGAGCAGAAGCCTAGACAGAGGGGCCACTGTGGATATAGTGTTTTTGGACTTTGCAAAGGCATTTGACACTGTCCCTCATAGACGTCTAATGGGTAAATTAAGGACTATAGGTTTAGATAGAATAGTTTGTAATTGGATTGAGAATTGATTTAACCCCTTAACGCTCAGTGACGTACTATTCCGTCATGGAAACTGCCCCGTTCGCGCTCCATGACGGAATAGTACGTCACTGGAGTAACGGCCATTTCATCCGTCCTCCCGACACATACAGGAGCTGTGACAGCTGCTGTCTCGTGCAGCAGCTGCCGCAGCTCCTACAGCGGGGACCGATCGCTGTGTCCCCGCTGATTAAGCCCTGAAAAGCCGTGTTCAATAGCGATCACGGCTTTTTAGGGGTTAAGCTACAATCGCCGGCCTGCTACACGATAGCGGCTGGTGATTGTAACTATGGCAACCGGACACCAAACAATGGCGTCCGGCTCTGCCATCGACGGAAGCCTAGTGGGTCCTGACGAAGTCAGGACCCACTATGCTTGCTGTCAGTGAGTAGCTGACAGCTCTAATACACTGCACTACGCATGTAGTGCAGTGTATTAGAATAGCGATCAGGGCCTCCTGCCCTTAAGTCCCCTAATGGGACAAAGTAATAAAGTAAAAAAAAGTTAAAAAAAGATGTATAAAAATAAGAAAATAAAAGATTTAAAAGTGATCAAAGTAAAAATCCCCCTTTTTCCCTTATCAGTCCTTTATTATTAATAAAAATATATAAACAAATAAACTATACATAATTGGTATCGCCACGTCCATAACGGCCTGAACTACAAAATTATTTCGTTATTTATCCCACGCGGTGAACGCCGTAAAAGAAAATAATAATAAACCGTACCAGAATCACAATTGTTTGGTCACTTCACCTCCTAAAAAATGGAATAAAATGAGATCAAAAAGTCGCATGTACCTAAAAATGGTCCTGATCGAAACTACAGTTCATTACGCAAAAAATAAGTCCTCGCACGGCTTTATTGAGGGAAAAATAAAAAAGTTATGGCACTTAGAATGCCATAACACAAAAAGTAAATTATTTTTTACAAAATGTATTTTATTGTGCAAACGCCATAAGACATAAAAAACCTATAAACATCTGGTATCGCCGTAATCGTATCGCCCCGCAGAATAAAGTGAATGTGTCATTTATAGCGCACGGTGAACGCTGTAAAAAAAAATAGAATAAAAAAACAATAGTAGAATTGCTGTTTTTTAGTCACCGCGCCACTTAAAAATAGAATAAAAACTGATCAAACAGTCGCATGCACCCCAAGAAAACTGCAATGAATTCCTCAAGGGGTCTAGTTTCCAAAATGGGGTCACTGTTGGGGGGTTTCCACTGTTTTGGCACCACAAGACCTTCAGAGGGCATTACCGCACTAGGGCCACATGTGGGATATTTCTCAAAACTACAGAATCTGGGCAATAAGTATTGAGTTGCGTTTCTCTGGTAAAACCTTCTGTGTTAGAAAAAATTGTATAAAAAGGATTTTCTGACAAAAATTATTTTTTACATTTCACCTCTACTTTGCTCTAAATTCCCGTGAAACAGCTAAAGGGTTCATAAACTTTCTAAATGCTGTTGTGAATACTTTGAGGGGTCTAGTTTCTAAAATGGGGTGTTTCACAGGGGTGTCTAATATATGGGCCCCTCAAAGCAACTTCAGAACAAAACTGGAACCTAAAAAATAAATAAATGGGGCAATACTTCGCTTCTTACATTATACTGATAATGAGCCGTGCCCACCCCGAGATGAACCCAGTTGTGACAGTTTGTAGAAAACGGAGACCCGTATCAGACCGTTTCAGTGCCCGGTTTTCCCAAGCATACACCCCCGAGACGTGTATTTCTATTGATGAGTCCTTGGTAGATTTTAAAGGGAGGCTTCAATTCCGCGAGTACTTGCCGAGTAAGGCTGGGTTCACACGGAGTATTTTGCCGAGTTTTTTGACGCGGAAACCGCATCGCAAAACTCGGCAGAAACGGCCCGAAAATGCCTCCCATTGATTTCAATGGGAGGCCGTCGTCGTCTTTTTCCCGCGAGCAGTAAAACTGCCTCGCGGGAAAAAGAAGCGACATGTCCCATTTTCGGGCGTTTCCGCCTCTGACCTACCATTGACTTCAATGGGAGGCAGAGAAAGCGTATTTCGCGGTGTTTTATGCCCACGGCGCTCAATGGCCGCGGGCGAAAAACGCCGCGAAAATCGGCGTGCAGGGAGAGGGAAATCTGCCTCAAACTTCCAAACGGAATTTTGAGGCAGATATTCCTCCTGCAAAATACTCCGTATGAACATAGCATAGAGGGCAAGGTATGGCATGAAGATGTATAAGCTGTGCGAGAGTGTATCAGGCTATACCTACAAATTTAGGATATATGAAGGGAAGGACACCAGTATTCAGCCCCCAGAATGCCCCCCCCCCCTCTTACTGGGAGTTAATGCAAAAATTGTGTGGGATTTGGTGCACCCACTGCTGGACCAGGGTTACCACCTCTACCTGGATAATTTTTATACCAACGTCCCACTCTTCAACTGCCTCACTTCCAGTCATGCGGCACTGCTAGAAGAAATCTGAGAGGCCTCCCTAAGACTCTGCTTGGGCAAACAAGAAGGAGTGAGAGCGGGGCACATTCTAGCAGCAACATATTGTGTGTCAAGTACAAGGACAAGAGAGATGTTCTTGTATTGACAACAATACATGGCCACACCAGTACCCATGAACCAGTACAGAGACCCTGAAACCAGACTGCATCCAATAGGTACATGGGAGGGGTGGACTTGTCAGATCAAGTCCTGAAGCCCTACAGCGCCATGCGGTGTGGTATAAGAAGCTGGCCGTGCACATCATTATCAAGAACCTAACCTTTAGGGACCAAGAAGGGGAACACCCAGTACTTCTGGAAGCAAGGCCACAGGCATCGTACCAGGGCAACACTTTCCAGAAGAAGTTCCCCAAACTGGCAAGAAGGGAAAAAGTCAAAAGAGGTGCAAAGTCTGCTATAAGAGGGGGATAAGGGAGGACACAATGTATCAATGTGACACGTGTCCCCAAAAACCAGGGCTCTGTATGAAAGTGTTTTAAAAGTTATCATAGATCCCTTAGATTTTTCATCTACCCTGATGCACTCCGCACAGCTTATCCCCCTCATCTTTCCCTTCTGAGCCCTGCTGTGTGCCCAGGGAGCTAATAACTGCCACATGTAGGGTATTGCCATACCTGGGAGAACCCACATTACAGTTTATGCGGTGTATATCTCCGGTGGCACATGCTGGGCACACTATATCGGACACTGAAATGGCAAAGATATATAGAAAATTGCAAATCTCATACTGCACCATCTGCTGCGCATTATCTTTTACACAATACCTGTGGGGTCAAAATGCTCACTACACCTCTAGATGAATGTCTTAAGGGGTGTAGTTTTTAAAATGGGGTCACTTCTAGGGGGTTTCAACTGTACTGGTACCTCAGGGGCTTCTGCATACATGACATAGCACGAGAAAAGCTCCAGTAGGCCAAATGGTGGTGTTTTCCTTCTGAGCCCTCCCATGTGCCCAAACTGCCGTTTATCACCACAAATGGGGTATTGCTGCACTCAGGAGAAATTGGGCAATAAAATGGGGTATTTTGTTCCCTGTGAAAATAAGACATTTTGATCAAAAATGACAACTTACAGGAAAAAATGAAATTGTTTTAATTTCACAGACCAATTCAAATAGGTGCTGTGAAAAAACTGTGCGGTCAAAATGGTCACAGCAACCATAAATCAATTCCTTGAGGGGTGTAGTTTCCAAAATGGGGTCACTTCTGGTGGGTTTTTCATTGCTTTGATACCTCTGGGGGTCTGCAAATGCGACATGGCACTCGAAAACCAATCCAGCAAAATCTGGACTCCAACAAACACATAGCGCTACTTTGCCGTTTGGGCCCATGGGAGGGCTTAGGAGTTTATCACCACAAATGGGGTATTGCCGCACTCAGGACAAATTGGCCAACAAAATGGGGTATTTTGTTCCCTGTGAAAAGAAGACATTTTTATCAAAAATGAAATCTTATTGGAAAACATTTCATTTTTTAAATTTCACAGCCCAATTCAAATACGTGCTGTGAAAAAACTGTGTGGTCAAAATGGTAACAACAACCATACATGAATTCCTTGAGGGGTGTAGTTTCCAAAATGGGGTCACTTTTGAGGGATTCCTACTGTTTTGGCACCTCATCACCTCTTCAAACCTGGCATGCTGCCTAAAATATATTCTAATAAAAAAGAGGCCTCAAAATGCACTAGGTGCTTCTTTGCTTCTAGGGCTTGTGTTTTAGTCCATGAGCGCACTAGAGGCACATGTGGGACATTTCTAAAAACTGAAGAATCTGGATAATAAATATTTAGTAGTGTTTCTCTGGTAAAACCTTCTGTGTTACAGAAAAAAAATTGAATAAAATTGAAATTCAGCAAGAAAAATGAAATTTGCAAATTTCACCTCCACTTTGCTTTAATTCCTGTGAAATTCCTAAAGGGTTAAAAAACTTTCTAAATGCTGTTTTGAATACTTTGAGGGGTCTAGTTTTTAAAATGGGTTGTTTTATGGGGATTTCTAATACATAGGCTCCTCAAAGCCACTTCGGAAGTGAACAGGTACCTTAAAAAAAAGGCTTTTGAAATTTTCATAAAAATATGAGAAATTGCTGTTTATGTTCTAAGCCGTGTAACGTCCTAGAAAAATAAAAGAATGTTCAAAAAAACGATGCCAATCTAAAGTAGACATATGGGAAATGTGAACTAGTAACTATTTTGGGTGGTATAACCGTCTGTTTTACAAGCAGATGCATTTAAATTCAGAAAAATGCTATTTTTTCAAAATTTTCTCTAAACTTTGCAATTTTTCACAAATATACACTGAAGCCCAATGTCTCACAACAAAACAATCTCAGAATCGCTTGGATAGGTTTAAGCATTCCGACGTTATTACCACATAAAGTGAAATATGTCAGATTAGAAGAATGGGCTCTGAGCCTTAAGGCCAAAACAAGGCTGCGTCCTTAAGGGGTTAAAGGAACAGTGTCACGAAAAAACATTTTTTTACATCAGTTTGATTTTAGTGCTTTATTAAAAACTTTTATATTTATTTGTGTGTTTGTGTTTTACTTTTTTTTATTTTTTTACTTTTTCTTCCCTATGGGGGCTGCCATTTTTTTTTCCATTTCTTTATGTGTCGATTAACGACACATACAGACATGGAATACGGCAGCTACAGTCCCATAGTGAATTCGAACGGGGCCCGTTCCATCCACTATGGTGTACGCCGTCTGTGTGGGAACGGCGCATGCGCCGCTCCCACACAGTCCAAGTTGAACTGTGCGCCGTCCGGCGCCATTTTCCTGTAGACCGGAAGTCGCGGCCGGACAGTAAGATTACTACTTCTGGTCGCGGCTTCCGGACTTGTGCACTTGGAGCGGCGGTAGCAGACGGAGCGGACGGACCGGAGGGAGCGGCGGCGACTGGAGCAGGTAAGTGATTTCTGTGTATGTAAGTGTTTTACTGTGTGTTTACTAGTGTATGTAAACCTACTACACTGTGTGTGTGCTTTTCCACATGCAATGCTGCAATTTTGGGAATTGCTCCATCTAGTGACCAGCACTGGGAAATATTATAAATTAGAATCTAATTTATAATATTTCCTGACTCGTGAAAAAAATAAAAAAAATTAGAACAATGTTTAATCACCTAAACACTAATTGTTTAACTAAAAAAAAAATTTTTTTTTCTAGCAACACATTCCCTTTAAGGACCATATCCAGAGAGTTGTGGTCAATGATTCCTACTCTGAATGGTCCCCGGTTATAAGCGGTGTACTCCAGGGTTCCGTGCTGGGACCACTATTATTCAACTTATTTATTAATGATATAGAGGATGGGATTAATAGCACTATTTCTATTTTTGCAGATGACACCAAGCTATGTAATATAGTTCAGTCTGTGGAAGATGTTCGTGAATTACAAGCGGATTTAAACAAACTAAGTGTTTGGGCGTCCAGTTGGCAAATTAAGTTTAATGTAGATAAATGTAAAGTTATGCACCTGGGTACCAACAATCTGCTTGTATCATATGTCCTAGGGGGAGCTATACTGGGAGAGTCACTCGTTGAGAAGGATCTGGGTGTACTTTTAGATCATAAACTGAAAGCATGCAATGTCAATCAGCTGCTTCAAAGGCCAGCAAGATATTGTCATGTATCAAAAGAGGCATGGACTCGCAGGACAGGGATGTAATATTACCACTTTACAAAGCATTAGTGAGGCCTCATCTAGAATATGCAGTTCAGTTCTGGGCTCCAGTTCATAGAAAGGATGCCTTGGAATTGGAAAAAATACAAAGAAGAGCAACGAAGCTAATAAGGGGCATGGAGAAGTTATGAGGAAAGATTAATATAATTAAACCTATTTAGCCTTGAAAAGAGACGACTAAGGGGGGACATGATTAACTTATATAAATATATGAATGGCCCATAAAAAAAATATGGTGAAATCCTGTTCCATGTAAAACCCCCTAAAAAAACAAGGGGGCACTCCCTCTGTCCGGGGAAAAAAAGGTTCAATCTGCAGAGGCGGCAGGTATTCTTTACTGTGAGAACTGTGAATCTATGGAATAGACTACCGCAGGAGCTGGTCACAGCAGGGACAATAGATGGCTTTAAAAAAGGCTTAGATAAATTCCTAGAACGAAAAAATATCAGCTCCTATGTCAATGTGTAGAAATTTTTCCAATCCCTTTTCCCATCCCTTGGTTGAACATGATGGACATGTCTTTTTTTAACCATACTAACTATGTAACTCAAATCTAGCATGTATTACTGGGAGGGACACGCCGACATAGGAAGTGTCTACATCTAGGCTTAAAACTGCATATTAGAGGCCCTAAAAATGAATGGGATAAAGATTGCAGCCTGAAATTTAGTGCAACTTTTTTAACTCCAGGTAATCACTAAGGCCTCATTCACGTCAACGTTGGGTTCCGATTGGGGTTTCCGTTCTTTCATTGCATCAGAGGAACAGATAAATCGAAAGCCAGACGGAAACCATAGCTTCCGTTTGCATTACCATTGATTTCAATGGTAATCCTTCCGTTCCGTATGGTTTCCGTTATTTTAGCGGAAACAATAGCGTAGTTGTTTGGCTTTCCGTTCATCTGTTCCTCTGACTGGATGGACGGAAATCCCAAACGGAACCAAACGCTGATGTGAACGTATTGTACTTATTGTACTTTATGTACATATTGTACTTTATGTTAGTGAAAAAATTTGGTCGATAAATTCAATATTTATTTGTGAAAAACTTCACATTTTAGCAAAAATTACCATTTTTCTAAATTTAAATGTGTTTGCTTGTAAAACAGATAGTAATACCACACAAATTAGTTACTAGTTAACATCCCCCATATGTCTACTTTATGTTTGCATCATTTTTTTCCACGTACTTTTATTTTTCTAGGACGTTACAAGGCTTAGAACTTTAGCAGCAATTTCTCATATTTTCAAGAAAATTTCAATAGGCCATTTTTTTAGGGACCAGTTCAGTTCTGAAGTGGTTTTGAGGGCCTTATATATTAGAAAGTCCCCATAAATCACCCTATTTTGAAAACTGTACCCTTCAAGGTATTCAAAACCACATTCAGAAAGTATTTTAACCCGTTAGGCGTTTCACAGGAATTAAGGCAAAGTAGAGGTTAAATTTACAAATGTAATTTTTTTTGCCGAAATTCATTTGTAATAAAAAGAATCTGAACACAGAAGGTTTTACCAGAGAAACGCAACTCAATATTTATTGCCCAGATTCTGCAGATTTTAGAAATATGTGGCCCTAGTGTCCTAATGGACTGAAGCACCGGCCTCAGAACAAAGGAGCACCTAGTGGATTTTGGGGCCTCATTTTTTTAGGAATATATTTTAGGCACCATGTCAAGTTTGAGGAGGTCTTGTGGTACCTAAACAGTCGAAACCCCCCAAAAGTGACCCAATTTTGTAAACTACACCCCTCAAGGCATTTTTCTAGGGGTATAGTTAGCATTTTGACCACACAGTTTTTTGGCAGAATTTAGTGGAATTAGTCTGTGAAGATGAAAATCACCTATTTTTCTGTGAAAACATAGAATTTTTTCATTTTTACAAGGAATAAAGGAGAAAAAGCGCCCCAACATTTGTAAAGCAATTTCTCCCGATTACGGCAATACCCCATATGTGGCCGTAAACTGATGTTTGGACCCACAGCAGGGCTCAGGAGGGAAGGAGCACCTTTTGGATTTTGGAGGACAGATTTTGCTGGATCGGTTTTCAGTGCCATGTCGGGTTTGCAATGCCCCGGAGGGACCAAAACAGTGGAAAGCCCCCAAAAGTGACCCTATTTTGGAAACTACACCCCTCAAGGAATTTTTCTAGGGGTATAGTGAGCATTTTGACCCCACAGGATCTTTTTTAGAGCTAAGGTGACCAAAAAACAAAGATTTTGGCGCTTTCAATTCTTTATTTCTTACAGCGATCGCCGTGCGCAATAAATTACGTTTTACTTCTGCGGGTCGGTACGATTACGGAGATACCATATGTGTATAGTTTTTTTTACGTTTTGCAGCGTTTGCACAATAAAATGATGTTTCTATAAAATTATTTCTTTTCTGAGACCCGCTATTCTGAGCCGTAACTTTTTTATTTTTTCGTCAAAAAAGCTGTGGGAGGTCTTGTTTTTTGCGGGACGGGTTGTAGTTTTTATTGGTACTATTTTGGGGTAAATGCGACTTTTTGATCACTTTTTATTCTATATCTTGGGAGGGGTGTTGACCAAGAAATAGCGATGCTGACATAGTTTTCCGTTTATTTTGTTTGCGGCGTTCACCGTGCGGAAAAATTAACATTATAGTTTCATAGTTTGGGTCGTTACGAACACGGTGATACCAAATATGTGTACTTTTTTTTTTAAAGTTTTTAATTTTTTCCCTATAATTGACTTATTATAGGAAAACAAAAACTTATTTCTACACTTTTATAAAACATTTTTATTAACTTTTTTTTACTTTTTACACTTTCTTTTTTTGACCTGCAGCTCTGATCGCTGCTAGAATACATTACACTACCTAGGTAGTGTAATGTATTAAAACTGTCAGTGTGACGTCACAGTCACTGACAGTTGGTCTACGAGGATCAGCAGAGGCTTATCCTCATAGGCTGACATACATGGCAGACCCGGAGGCCGTTGCTTGGCCCCCGGGTGCCATCACAAGCATCAGCAGCCCCCACGACTGCATGGGGGCTGCTGATGTGCTTCAAACCCCCTACATGCGGAGATCGCAATCGAGCCCTGCATGTAACGGGTTAATTGCCGAAATCAGCGGCGATGAGCTGCTGATTGGCAACTCTGGAGTGTCAGCTGTCGGGGACAGCTGATCTCCAAGTTCCCGAT